>NC_045030.1:105144024-105144663 GCF_008632895.1 Mastomys coucha | reverse complement strand
AACTCAGAAATCCACCTGCCTCTGCCTCCCAAGTGCTGGGATTAAAGGTGTGCACCACCACAGCCCAGGAGTGTTCCTCTTTCTCCACAATCTCTCCAGCATCAGCTGTCACCTGAGTTTTTTATCCTAGCCATACTGACTGGTGTGAGGTGGAATCTCAGGGTTGTTTTGATTTGCATTTCCCTGATGACTAAGGATGTTGAACATTTCTTTAGGTAATTCTCAGCCATTCGGTATTCCTCAGTTGAGAAATCTTTGCTTAGTTTTGTACCCCATTTTTAATAGGGTTATTTGGTCTTTTGGAGTCTAACTTCTTGAGTTCTTTGTATATACTGGATACGTGGATACTTAGATCCTTCTTAGAAGGGGGAACAAAATACCCATGGAAAGAGTTGCAGAGACAAAGTGTGGAGCAGAGACTGACAGAAGGACAATCCAGAGACTGCCCCACCTGGGAATCCTTCCCACATTCAATCACCAAATCCAGACACTATTGTGGATGCCAGCAAGTGCTGGTTGAGAGAAGCCTGGTATAGCTGTCTCCTGAGAGTCTCTGACAGTACCTGGCATATAGAGGCTCACAGCTATCCATTGGACTGAGTACAGGGTTCCCAATGAAGGAGCTAGAGAAAGGACCCA
>NC_045030.1:105132277-105143113 GCF_008632895.1 Mastomys coucha | reverse complement strand
AAAGGAGATATCAGTTAAAATGTAAAGAAAGAAAATATCTAATAAAAAATAAATTAAAGGAGCTGGTGAGATGGCTCAGCAGGTAAGAACACTGACTGCTCTTCCAAAGGTCCTGAGTTCAAATCCTAGCAACCACATGGTAGCTCACAACCACTCATAATGAGATCTGATGCTCTCTTCTGGTGCATCTGAAGACAACTACAGTGTACTTAGGTATAATAGTAAATAAATCTTTAAAAATAAGTAAATAAATTAATTAATTAAAAAAAGAAATTCCTATTTGACAAAAATTTAATTACTTTTAATGTATGGAACCTTCATAAGCTTAAAATATACACATGCAAGATGTGCGTGTGTGTGTGTATACCTTGTCAGTATCATAACTTTTTCTTTTATTGAAAAATAGATTCTATTTTCACATGCTATATCCTGATTATGTTTTCCCCTTCCTCTCTCCTCTCAGTTCCTTCCTACCTCTCCTCCCATTTGGATCCATTCCCTTTCCGTCTTTCCTTAGAAAAGAACAGGCTTCTAAGAGATAATAAAAAAATAAACTATCACATTGAAGTTGGACAAGACTAACAGACAGAAGAAAAAGAGCCCAAGACAAGGAACAAGATTTAGAAACACCTTCACACTGCCAGGAGTAAAACAGCTGAATTAAATCCTTACCTACTAATAATTAGCTTAAATGTCATTTAGTTAACTGTCCAAATCAAATGACACAGAGTGGCTAAATGGATAAAAGCATAAGATCCAGTAATATGTTGCCTACAAATAATTCACTTTACTAGTAAGGGCACACATACACTGATACACTAAAAGCAAAAACATAAAAAAGGTTATTCTATGCAAACAGAAAGAAAAGCAAAATGGGCATGGCTACTGTATCAAACAAAATAGACTTTAAGAAAAAAACATTCAAAGAGACAAGCTAATGTTATTGTGGCCAAACATGTAACAATTATAAATGCAAATGCACTCAATTTTGAAGCAACCATTACAGAGAGGAATTACTGAATGTTCTGATGGAAGAGATAAAAGGGAATTTAATAACACTAGAAACCATAGATGTTTCAACAGTACACAGATAATCTAGGAAGAAAATCAAAAAGGAAAGAGTGGACCTAAATTATACTTTAGACTACATGAGCCAATCAAGCATATACAGAAGGTTCCAACTGGCACTCTTCTCAAGCACTCGCAGAACATTCTCTACGATATAGCATTATATTGTTGTGTGATACTATTCCTGGGGAGATGTGAAAAGACGCCTACTCACCTGAGATGGGAAATGACAATAGAACAAAGTATGGCCCAAGTCCAACTTAAAGAGCCAATGAATGCTACTGGGGTTACTTATGGAAATACAGGAGCAGAAATGATTGAAAAGCAGCTAAACTATCAAAGCCTGTCCCAGCATGGGTGTCAGCTCACAAAAGCACACTACACGATCTGCAGGCAGCTCAAAAGTGCATTTTCCTTTTTATTTATTTATTTATTTATTTATTTTGGTTTTTCGAGACAGGGTTTCTCTGTGTAGCCCTGGCTATCCTGGAACTCACTCTGTAGACCAGGCTGGCCTTGAACTTAGAAATCTGCCTGTCTCTGCCTCCCAAGTGCTGGGATTAAAGTCATGCACCACCCGTGCCTAGCTTCAAAAGAGCATTTTCATGATAAACACTCCCAGTGCTACAACCATAAGATCTCAAGAATATTGTTGTCAAAACAAAAACTACATAATGCAGGCACCAGTCTACATGTGCAAATAAATACGGCAAATTTTCACAAGATCTCACCCCTGGATGAAGAGCCTCCACAGGGTGCGGGAAGGAGAATCCAGGAATGAGCCACCTGCACAAATATAAGTACACACACAATTAAAGAAGAGGTCAAGAATTTGAGAGAGGAAGTCAGGAACAGAAGGGAGGGTGGCATGGTGGTTTGAATGAAAATAGTCCCCATAGGCTCCTAGACAGGGGCCCATTTAGGAAGTATGGCCTTGTTAGAGGAAGTGTGTCACTGGCAGTAAGCTTGGAGGTTTCAAATGCTCGAGCCAGGCCCAGTGGCTCTCTCTCTCTGCTGCCTGCTGATTTGGATGCAGTGCCCTTGGCCACTTGTGCAGCACCATGTTTGCCTGCATGCTTCCTTGATGATAACGGACTGAACCTCTCAAACTATAAGCCATTCCCAATTAAATGTTGTCCTTTATAAGAGTTGCCACAGTCCTGGTATTTCTTATAGCAATAGTAACCTAACTAAGACAAGTGGAGATAATGTTAATATACTACTCATATACGAAAATCTCAAAAAAAAATAAAATAAATACTTTTAGCAAGTTGCAGTATCTCATGCTTATAATACCAACACTCAGGAAGCTATGGCATGTGAACTGCCATGAGTTTGAGACCAGCTTGAGTTCCAGGCTATCCCAGACTACAGAATGTAACCATGACTCAAAAATAAAAATAAAACACTCTTAACAAATTAGGTACATCAGGAATGTACCTCAACACAATAAAGGCTGTGTAATGATAATATCATGAACTATCATCCTAGTCAATATTAAAAAGTTGAAAACTTTTCCCTATGAGATGACAAACAAAGCAAGGATAGGTGAGTAGGGAAGGGTAAGAGCGTAGCTGGCAGAGGTGCTAAGGGGAAGAGCTGAGGGGAGCTGAAGATGTTCAAAGTACATTGTACCAATTCTAAAAGAATGAATAAAAATATTGCTAAAAATTCAACTAAAATGTACTAATGATTTAAATATATAATCTGAAATTACATAACTTCTAGTAGAAAATATATAATTCAATAGTCACGTATTTTCTGCATTTTCACCAGTTATGAATCTCTACAATTACAAGTGACTACTGGGGCAAAAAAAGCTTCTCTAACCAAAATTGACAAAAACACTATTGTATGGGTAAACGCATAACTATGTAGAAGGCAATTTTGACATGCACATCATGTCCTTTTAGCAAAACAATAGCAGAAGCTACGACCTCCTCAGCTACAAACTTTTGACTCAGTTTACAGTACCAGATGTGATTTTCTTCCTATGGGTGGGCATCAAACCCTATCAAAAATTGGTTAAGCAGTATCCTATTGTGGTACATTCTGCAACCTCAAAAACTTAGGTGATAGAAGCAAAAGGGTGGAAAATTCAAAGTCATCCTCAGTATATAGGGAGTTTGAGAACAGCCTGGACTATACAGACTGTCTTTTTACTCTTTTTTTTCCTTTTTCTCTTAGTGTGTGTGTGTGTGTGTGTGTGTGTGTGTGTGTGTGTGTGTGTGTGTGTATGTGTGTGTGTGTCCCAAAACACTTCAAGAGGAAGAAACAAAACAAAAATGTATACATTAACAGTAGATTTAAGCAGACATTTCTCAAAGAAGGCACAGTGACCATCAACAAATATACAAAAATGTTCAACATCATTATTTGCTAAGAAAATGCAAATTGTAAATATAATCAGGGGAATGGAGAGATGGGCCAGTGGCTAAGAGCCCTTGCTGCTCTTCCAGAGGACCTGGATTCAATTCCTAGGACCCATATGGTGACTCACAACCATCTATAATTCCACTTCCATGGGATTCAAAGCCCTCTTCTGTTTTCCAAGGGTACTACATACAGACTTATAATGCAAGTAAAACATTCACAGATTTAAAACAAAATCTCTGAAAAATACAAATAAAGCAATCAGATATCACCTCATACAAGTTAAAGCAGCCTTTATCACAAAGATGAATGATAATGAGCATTGGTGATAATGGATGAAAAAAGGGTACTTTTTGGTGGGAAAGTAGATTGGTACCAACATTAGATATAACAATATGAAAGAGTTGGAAAGATGGATCAGTGAGTAAAGTTCTTGTTGGGCACATATGAGGACCTGAATTCTGATCCCTAGCACCCATGTAAAAAAACCAAGTCTGATGCCATGTGCAGTAACTATAGTGTTGGTGTAGGAACAGGGTAGAGATGCAAATCCTAGGCACTTGCTCATCAACCAGCCTTGCTGAAATGTCAAGCTTCAGGTTCAATGAGAGACCCTGTCTTCAAAAACTAAAGCGGACAATTGTGCTGCTCGGTTTTTATTGTCAACTTGACAAAAGTTAGACTCACATGGGAAGAGGGAACCTCAACTGAAGCACTGTCTGGATCCAACTGGATTATCGGTAGGGCAGTATCTTGATTGCTAATTGATGTAGGAGGCCCCGACCACTGCAGGTATTCCTATGGCAGGTGGGCCTAGACTGCATTTAAAATGCTGATTGAGCAGAAGCCTGGGAGCAAGCAAGCAAGCAGCATTCCTCATTTGTTCCTGCCTTGAGTTTCTGCCCTAACCTTCCTCAATGATGGAGTATAAGAGGAAATAGATAGTTGATTTTGGTCAGGGTGTTTTATGACAGCAACAGAAGAGAAACTAGAATAAGAATACTAGAGGAAGATACCAGACACATGCACACACTGGCAAGCACAACAGCATTTGCACAAATACATACTCCAAAAGAAAACTCAGTACATTAAGAAGATGTCTCTACTGGGATAGTTGCAGCATTACTCGTCCCAGGCCAAGATATAGAATCATCAGTCTGTGTCCATTAAATGGATAAAGTTTGTGCGCATGTGCTTATGGGTCTACATTTGTGGTCTTCAAACACACACACACACACACACACACACACACACACACACAAAATGAAAGAATAACATTTTTGTCATGGATAAATATGAAGTCTGAAAGCTATTCTGCTAAGTAAAATGAACCAGGCACTGAAATACAAATGCTGTATGGGCTCAGTCATATGCAATAATTTGATCATTGAATTCATAGAGGTTGAGTATAGGATGCTAACTGATAGAGGTTGGGAGCAGTAAGTCTAGGATCAAAGGACACAAATTTACTCTCAGAGAGAATAAGTTCTGAGACTCTTTGCAAAGCACAATGACTCTAATAATAGTGATGTTGTGTATATATAAAAGTAACACTAAATTTCTAATACCTGACTATAGAAATAAGAACAGTGAAATGACATTTGATTATCTTGATTTAATCATTCCATGTTTTATACATGTATTAAAATATAATAGCCCATAAGTACATGCAATTATCATTTGTCAATTAAAATAATATTGTTTTGGAAAAAGAAAACCTAAGCTGGACATGGTGTTGCACGCTTCTAAATCCCAGCACTTGAGAGGCAAAGACGGGCAGATCTGTGGGTTTGAGGCCAGCCTGGTCTATAGATCGAGTTCTGGGACAGGCAAAGCTACACAGAGAAACCCTGTTTTTTTAAACACCTGAACTCCCCAAGGGGAAAAAAAAACAACAAAAAAATTTTAATGATTCTGTATGCTATTCTGCTCTACTCATAGACCAGAGAGGCTTCATCCAGCAATTGATAGGAGATGTAGAGTCTCACAGCCAAACATTAGGCAGAGCCCAGGTAATCTTGTAGAAGAGTAAGGGAAACAATTGTAGGAGTCAGAGGGGGTCAAGGACACCACAACAATATGGCTCAAAGAACCAAGTAACCAGGGCTAAGAGACAGAACCGACAATCAGGGAGTCTATACAGTTATTACCTAGGTCTTCTACATGTATGCTATGGTTGCATCATTTAGTGTTCTTGTAGGATTCCTAATCATGGAAGTGAGGGTATCTCTGATTCTTTTGCCTCCTCTAGCCTTGATATGAGGGTTTGTGCCTGGTCTTATTGTAACTTGTTATACCATGTTTGATTGATGTCCCTAGGAGGCCAGCTCTTTTCTGAAAGAAAATGGAGGAGTGGATCTAGGGGAGAGTGGAGGTAGGGGGAGGAACTGGCAGGAGTGAAGGAAGGGGAAACTGTGGTCAGGATGTAATATATGAGAGAATCATAATAATAATAATAATAATAATAATAATAATAATAACAACAATAATAACAACAATATAATAAACATATTTGCAACAGCACAAGTATTTACCAATACTTTTAAAACAGCATTCACTAAGGTAATGCTAACCAGTAGATGTTCACTAATGAACAGAATAGCCTTGTTAATTCCTTCTTGTCCATAGTTAGCCTCCAATTGGTAGCTGCTTTAAGCACAGGCCATACTGAGAATTTAATAGTCAGATAATAAGAAATAATTCTCAGCCTTAGCAAGTGCTATGGCATATGCATCTCTTTTACCAGTCAGGAAGGTTTACTGATTTTTTTTAAATATAAAAGTTGTATTTATTTTTACTGTATGTGCTTGAGTGTTTTGCCTGAATGTGGGCAGCATATGTGCCTGATTTGAGGAGACCAGAAGAGGGTGCTGGATCCCCTGGAACTGGAGTTAAGTACTGTTGAAAACGGTCATGTTGGTGCTTGGGGTCTTCCTCTGGAAAAACAGCCAGTAAGTGCTTCTTAACTCCAGTTCACTGATTGCTACCTGACAGTGACTATGAGTAACACAAATGTTGTCAAAAGACGCCACGTCCTAGCTAAGACAGTCCATTCAAATGACTGGAAAGGGGATAATTTCATTGACAACAATCAGGACAGAGATATCTCCTAATGAAACTAGGCCAGTTTTATAGCTAAGCACACAGTCACCTTTATTATCTTTTCCCTAAGCATGCAAATTCCTAAAAGGATTAATTTAAATTATGAATACTTTCTGTGCTTAGGGATGATTGGATATCTGTGTTCAATAGCCAGTGTTGTCTATTTTGCAACCCAAGCTACTATTATAATGTGGTATAAAAAGTGGTTGTCTGCTAGAGAGGCTCACTGCAGCTACCACTAGTTCCTTAAGTACTGAATTAAGGGTCCACTAGTAGAAATTCGAGGCAGGCACGAAGTTAAGACTTTCTAAAACAGAAACCTTCTATTATACTCTAACTAAAAAAAAAAAAAAAAAAAAAAAAAAAAAAAGCATTGGAGTTTGCCTACTGGTTTAACAGGTATCATTTAAGTGACCTCCTCTTTGTCCCTCAGAGCCTTCTGTCACCTCCACTTTCATCTCCAGGCTCACAAGTAAGTAGAACCTTGGCTGTGAATGGTTTGTTTGGCCTAAGAGTGAGATAGTACGTTGTTTGCGGTAACACATTTGAACCAAACACAGGCAACATTTGACTCTGAGTTTACTTCTCATGAGTTTTTGTGTTAAATCCAGAGCAGGCACAAATCAATACTAATTTAGGAGACTTCTATTGGTCAGAATCTTTGTGAGAAAGTCCTTTGGACTTTCCACATGATCATACTATACAACCCATTCCAACCTAGCCAACTGATGAAACTTTGACTCTAGCTAGCAATTTATATTGGCCATTTGAACAGTCTCCCATGAGGCCTTATATGAGGTAACAGGCCTCCAGATTTTATCACATCAGCTGGACCCACAGAAGTAGAAAGTGGAAGTGGGGTTAGCAGGGGTCAGGAAGTAAGGGAGGCTGGAGAAAGGATGGACAACGATGACATACAATTGCAGCTAGGAAAAAGGATAAGTTCAAGGGATCTATTTTACAACATGATGACCATTGTTAATAACAATATAATGCAATCTTGAAAAATTAGGAGATGGAAATGGAGAGGGAGACATCTCACTGTGAATACCAACTATTCCTTTTCAGCTCCAGTTATTGAAACTTGCTCCTAACTAGATGCATGCCATACAGCTGGGTAGCCTCTTTTTGGCTTGATTCCATATTTAAGTACTTATGAAAAAAAAATCGAGCAAGTTATAGGCCTGCAGACAATAACAATCATGCTTGATTGTTTTAAAATGTTTTAAAATAGCTGGACACACACACACACACACACACACACACACACACACACACAGCGTGCATAAATTATCTCCATCACTAGCATGATGATATTCTGCTGCCTTTTCCTTCAGAGGACACCAGTTTTCTTCTGCCAACCCCTCCCCTCTGGTTTTTCACACCAAACCTGAGATCCTACCTTATCTCCACACAGTGTCCCGGTAAAACGCAGTCTATAATAGAGCCCAGCACACAACTGGTGATATGGACCATCTGTGCAGATGGGCATTCATCTCTGTGGAGTCCTCAGAGGGGCAAAGATAACACTTGTTATCTTTGGTCAACTTCAGGCTTGACAGAAGCAATGAAGGCTCAGTATTCCCTGGAAGAAGGATGAGATTGATGCCATCTGGAACAGCAAACTCAAGTGCAGCCAATCCCAGGTCAGCTCTTTACAAAGGTACCTACTGCGGTTAAACTTAGGAAACCGGCCTCAGCTTTATTTTGTGGTATGTGGCACTACATCCATAGGGATGAGGATTCCCTCTCATTTCAGAGAGCCTCAAAGAGTCAGTGCCATTGCAGGGAGATCCTCTCATCACAGGCCATTATGGGGTCAGCAGGCAAGCCACTCCTGGTTAAGAGGCAGGCCTTCTCTTATAGTTTTGCTTGAGAGCCTAACCTTTAATGGCTGAGCCATCTCTCCAGCCCAAGGCAGACATTCAGGCTCGCTGCCTACCTAGTATGAAACTCCCCTCTTTAGACAGCCACTTCAAACCAATTCCAATTGTGTGAGTGTTTGCAAAACATGAACTCGCCGGGTTCATGAGGCACAAGGAGAGACCAGAGTACACAACAGCACAGAACATATATATGTAACTGATGCATACACATCTCAAAATCAAAGTCCCAATCACTTATCATTTCTGCTAAATATTTTTCCTTTTGACCAGATGAACTTCTTATCATGACCCAACTTTCTCCTTTTTTTTTTTCTACTTGCTAGTTTCAGTAATGTAATTATGTTTAAGGGAGAGAAAAGATAACCACAAGGTGGCAGTAGCACACAACAAACTTCATGTTAGCAACATGGACAGGTAGGTCTTCATGCTGACAGTGGGAAAGTACTGGGCTAAAGGGGGTGCAGGCTGTCTCAACATGGAACCTTCCAGGGGCTATAGATGAATGATAACAGAAGGGAACCAACCCAAAAGAAAGGGAACAAGGGATCTTCATGGGGAGAAGAGAATCAGAGTAAGATGGAAGATCAGACTTACATGTCTAGGTGATGTTCAGAAGCATGAGGGAATTTCTGGAGGCCAGTAGTAGCTTGGAGTCTTGTAGCCCAGGGCTTATCTTATTTTGGATTAGCAAAGGTTCAGTACAATTTCATAGTGGATACACAATGCCTAGCGCCTGAATAACTAAAAATCTCTGTGCTACACCTGTAATAATTGAATATATACATATCTGTGTTTAGAATTATCAGGCTTTTTAAAACTTACCCTACAACCGACATGTTTTTGAGCTAATGGAATCTAACATTCAGCCAATATACAGAAGCCACATCTTTAATTCAATCCCAAAGTGAATAGCATTAAGAGGTGGAAAGGGAACTGGAGATAAAATGTTCTAAGGTCTTTGCATTATCTGGGAAGAAGTAAAAGGAGCAATTTAAACTAATAAATTAATAATGCACAATAAGTATAAAGATGAGGCTGTATTTGATAACAAATAATATAACACTTCACATGTCTTTCAAAATTAGAGGCTTAAAACAACTATTTTATAAGTCCCCTATTCTGTGGGCATGAGTAATTGGGCATGGGACATGGTAAGCTGCAATTACTCCACAGTATGTGGTGTCTGAGAAAATCACTAAATCTACAAAGGAGTACATGGGATGAGCTAGCAAGGGTCACATATATGGCACTTTTCAGCTCTTTTATGGGGTACTCAGCATCATTAGGTTGTTCTCTCAGGATCATCAGTATCTTCCAGAACAAAACAGAAACTTCTAGATTTAAGATTGGACTGCTTGGTTAGGCCTCAGCGGAAGTGGATGTGCGTGCCTAGTCCTGCTAGGACTAAATGTCCCAGGATCGGGTGGTATAGAAAGGGGGTGATTCCCTTCTCTAAGGAGAAGGGGAGTGGGTAACTGAGGAAGGGATTTGTAAGGGTGGGGCTGGGAAGGGGGTTTTAATTGGGATGTAAAGTGAATAAAAAATAAATTATTGATGAAAAAAAAGACTAAGCCTGGAGTCACCGTAATATTTTTTTGCTATGCTTTTTTCCCTAAAGCAAATAACAAAGACAACATAGGTGTAACAAAGGTGTAAAGGAGACTCCTCTCCTCCTCCTCCTCCTCCTTTTATAATAATGTATATTGAACCTAGGATCTCAATATGTTTAGGCAAATGTTCTGTCACTGAACCACATCCCTGGCCCTGTGGGCCATGTCATATGATATCTCCTTTCCCAGTTTCCCCTCTGGAAAAAAAAACAAACAACAACAACAACAACAACAACAAACAAACAAAAAAAACCCTGTTCCTTCCCATCTCCCCCGCTCACCACCCCATCCTCTCCCGCTTCCTGGCCCTGGCATTCCCCTACACTGGGGCATAAAACCTGCACAGGGCCAAGGGCCTCTGCTGGCCTTGATGAACTACTATGCCATCCTCTGCTATACATATTCAGCTGGAGCCATTAGTGCTCCCCGCAGTGTGTACTCTTTGGTTGGTGGTTGAGTCCCTGGGAGCTCTGAGGGTACTAGTTAGTTCATATTGTTGTTTGTCCTAAGAGAAATGCTGTTTTAAACTTGCCTACACAAACTTTCACTCAACCCATACATAACCAAGCTAATAATATGCTTTGAGGTCATTTATAACTATGTACACATTCTGCTTACACACTATGTATTCAACCTGTTCAGAATTAACTGACCTCTAAGAAAAATACAGGGTCTGAATGTTCTGGCAGCATGTGTATAGTAGAGGATTGCAAATTCGATCAGTAGGAAGAGAGGACCTTGGCCCTGTGAAGGTTCTGTGCCCCAGTGTAGGGGAATGCCAGGGCTAATAAGTGGGA
>NC_045030.1:105125205-105131331 GCF_008632895.1 Mastomys coucha | reverse complement strand
GAGCAGTAGGGGCCGGCCATGACCACGTGGAGAGATGGGGGAAGGGAATAGGAAGAGACGGGGAGGAAGGGTGTAAGAGGCAAGGTGGAGAAGCAGGAGTAAGAGCCAGAACCCCTTTTGTATTTTTAAAAATTGAAATAATCTCGCTAAAGTAACAAGGCCGATCTAGCACTTACGTTGTGGCCCAGGCAGGCCTTTGTGATCCTCTTGTGTTAGTCTCCTGGGCAACTGGGATTACTGCCTGTGCCAGCTTAAACTCTTGAAGAATGGAGACACATGTGCAGAAATAGAGGGAAGGAACTGGTAAAGGCCATCACTAGAAGCTGAAATAAAAGCTGGTGCAAAGATATATAAGGACTAATAGGAAAATACTCAAATAATTGAAAAAAATTTTTAGAAAAGTAAATGCAAGAGACAGAATGTGAGACGAATAGAAAGCAAATAGTAAATTGGAATTTTACAAGAGAAAAATCTAATGATTATATTAAATGCAATTATGCTACAGACTACAATAAGACAGAGCAATAGCATGAAATTACAAAAATAAAAATTCACCTACGGGAAATATTATCTTAAATATGAGGTTATAGAAATCTTAAAGGTAAAGGGAGAGAAAAATATATCATACAAACACTAATAAAATTGTTTTGTGGTAACAATAGCATGAGGTAACATGAGCTTATTTAAATAAACATTATAAGAGATACACAAAAACATTATATTATCATAAAATTGTTACTGCATTATGAAGAAAGCAATTCTAATTCTGTATACATTTAGCAGCATAACAGTATATTAAGCAAAACTTGACACAATACAGGGTAGGAGAATAACATTCTCTCAAATATATCCACATCCTAATTACCAGGACCTCCAGATATATTATGTTCCATGGAAAATAAAGAAATTAATGTAGTGGATAAAGTTAAGGTTGCTAATCATCTGGTCTTAGAACATAAAGTTTATCCCAAAGGACCCAAGTTAATCTCAAAAATAGAAAAGGGAGTTAGAAGACACTGCATGGCACTGAAGGATCCTCTACAGTAAGCTTACTTTGATTCATTCTGCAAGGTCCACTTTCAGTTCTCTGAGGACTGTCTATGGTGGTTTCCTAGGTGGTCTGATCATGTGCCCACTAGCAGTATATAAGCGTTTCTCTTGTATTCTCACCAACATTAAAGTAATCATGTTAAAGAAGAAAAGCTCTATGTGTATGCCTAGAAAAATAGTGAATCTACAAAGATTTAAAAAAAAGTACTAATCATTACCTCAGAATGGGGTCAAGAGAGAAATGGTGTGACTAGTCCTAATGAGTACAGTATTTATTTTGGCTGTGATCAAACGAGATTTTGAATCTTTCTAACACTCTACTGAACATTATATTAGATGTACCAGCCAATAGAAAGAAGGGATAAATTACATAAAACTAAAAGCTAGAGGGGTTGGTGAGATGGCTCAGCGGGTAAGAGCACTGACTGCTCTTACAAAGGTACTGAGTTCAAATCCCAGCAACCACATGGTGGCTCACAACCACCCGTAATGAGATCTGACGCCCTCTTCTGGGGTGTCTGAAGTCAGCTACAGTGTACTTATTTATAATAATAAATAAATCTTTAAAAAAAAAACCAAAAACTAAAGGCTAGAAACAACTGTTTTATTACTTGAGAATAAATGATTAGAGGACACTATAAATTCACAGAAGCCAAAGGAGAATTTGTCAGACAGAGTACTCGAGCAGAAAAGGCTACAAAGAGAGAACTCCAAGTACTAGAGGGACTGATAGAAGGCCCTCTCTACTCTGTGGCTCAGGTTGGCCTGGAATTCATGGCGATCTAACTACATAAACCTCCCAAAGGCCAGGATTTCAGGTGTGAACACCATGCATTTGTAATAGGTTTCAATTATTCAGCTTAGCACTGATTAGTGCACCCAAGTTGATTCTATTGGAAAAATAGGAAGTAGAAGAAAAAAAAAACCTGAAACCAATATAGGTGCAGAAATGACCAACTATCCAGAGTGGGAAATTTTGTTGGAAACTGTGTTAAGAAATCTAGAGGTTTTGTCCCCGCCGAAGCAGAAATTTTTTTTTTCTAAAATAATTGTTACTCTACCTTCATCTAAAGAAGCTTAAAAGTAAAGCCCAAAGAGATCAAACTGTTTTAAAATAAGTTAACTTAATATGAAAGCAAACCTCAATATTATTTATAGGAATAACATTTTCAAACACCACGTTAAGTCCCTAGATGAAAATGAGTCCTTGCCCAAGTAGAAAGTAAATGTCAAAGCAGCATTATCAACTGGCTGAACTTTGAATGTGCATACACTGATCTCCTAAGTAAAGGTTGCAGGCATACGGCACGGAGTTTAGACACCAGCTCTGTCCAAACACTTGGTGAACAATAACTTATGTTGACACAGAGGCACCTCCAAGGAAACCAGACTAGAAATTTGAAGACAACTTGAAGATAATGACAGAATCAATAAAACAAAAAACAAATAAAAAGACTACAAAATGGATTATCATCTAAAAGGGTGGTGCAATGAAGACTAAAAAACAGAAATAATCCATAATTCTTATCATATAGTATTGAAAAACACACAGTTTTGAATTTAAAAGTATGGCAAATTGCTGGGCATAATCTAAGCACTCAGGAGGCAGAGGCAGGGTTGGAGGCCAGCCTGGTCTACAGAGCAAGTTCTAGGACAGCCAGGGCTGTTACACAGAGAAACCCTGTCTCGAAAAACAAAGGAAAAAAAAAAAGTATGGCGAATAAAGACAGGTCATAATCTCTTCAAGCAAGCACTGTCCGGAACCAAAGTAAAAAAGTAAGGTGAATTCTAGAATTTGAAATATGGGCCCTTGTGTAAATAGTCTACCCCAAACAGATAAACACAGGGATTTAAACACAGCTCATTAATGCTAATTACATTGCTAGTTCACATTTTTAACATCTAATTTTTATTTGATTATTTGCATTTTCTTGGTTGTATAGCTGTTTTAGTCAAGCCTGTTAGCACAAACTGCTAGGAAATTCAAGGCTGATTGGGCTATGTGTGTGCGCAAGGCAAGCCTTGGCAACTTAGTGAAACTTGGGTCTCATCACAGGAAGTAAGAGGAAGGTTGGGAATTAGCAGTGGTTTGCTAGCGATATCAGGAGAACTGGAACTCACCTTGGGTTTGTTCTTTCCAAGCTTGAAAATAAGTTTTATTGGAGAAAAGATCTGTTAAAGCTGTGGGCAAATTCCTTTCACAGTAACAGTTCTTAGAAACCTACTAGCTTCACAGACCCTCAAACTCCACACCAAGGAACCAGCCTGTGGACTGCTTTGGGAGGCACTGCCACTGACTTCAACAATTCTCGGAAACAGGCTTGCCTCCTCAGAAACCAGGACAAGTGCAAACATCTTTAAATAAGTTATCTGCTTGGACACGGTAATTCTCTTCTTAGAAAATGCACAGAGGTAACAAGTCTTAGCTGGCAGGCATGTGGCTCAGCGGCAGTTTTACAGGGAGTTTGTGGGATCCTTGGAGTCAGCACATGTCCATTTACTGAACCCACAAAAGCAGAACAGTAGCTGGAAGTGGGGAGGGAATGTTGGGGGGCAGGGAATCTGCTACAGTCCCAATCAGTCTCTTTACCCTGATGAAAGTCCAACGTACGGTTCTTAGTCTCATTAATAAAACAGAAGTTTGAGAACAACTTTATTAGAGTTTAAAAGAAAACACCCCAGAGCAAACAAGCTGTAAAATCTCAGCAGGTGCCCAGAGGGGGAGAACGGAGTGGACTGGTATTGTAAATTATTTCCCTGCCAAAGAAAACTCCTACAAGTTTCTGTATTGGATGGAGAAAATGATAAATACTTCCCTAAAAATAGTTTCTTTTATTTACTTACATCCCAAATGTTGCCCCCCATCTTGGTTCCCCCTCCCAGAGTTTTTCACCTCCCCATTCCCCTCCGAGAGGGTGCCCTCTCCCCAGGCGTCCCCCTTCTCTGGGGCATCCAGTCTCTATAGCAGTAGGTACCTCCTCTCCCACTGGGGCCAGACAAAGTAGTCAGTCCTCTGCTACAAATGTGTTTGGGGGGGGCAGGGCTCAGTCCAGCCCATGTATGCTCTTTGGTTGGTGGCTTACTTAGTCTCTGGGAGCTTCCCCAGGTCCAGGTTAGTTGGCACTGTTGTTCTTCCTATGGGGTTGTCATCCTCTTCAAGTCCTTCAATCCTTCCCCTAACTCTTCCATAGGGGGTCGCCAACCTCAAAAATACTGTTTTTTAAAGGACTTGGCTACAATACCATGTCTTGGTCATTTTATTTTGACTCAGTCTTAGCTAAAAGACTAGGGTGATTGACCATCAAATCTTAAACATCTAGCAGAGACAAATACAATACCGATTGGCTATCAAGACAGAAAAAAAAATATGTCAGCACTCTCAAAGATCTTTACTTTCATCTTACCAGTAAATTTAAATTCACTTATTTATCGAAGATTTACCCATGTCATGTTAAATAAAAGATATTTGGGCTAATTCATTCTTTAAAAAAAAAAGATTTATTTATTTATTATATGTAAGTACACATATTTATTATATGTAAGTACCAGAAAAGGGAGTCAGATAGCTATGGGTGGTAGTGAGCCACCATGTGGTTGCTGGGATTTGAACTCAGGACCTTCAGAGGAGCAGTCGGTGCTCTTAACTGCTGAGTCATCTCGGCAGCCCTAATTTATCCTTTTTAATTTACATGAGTGCTCACTATAAGCCAATTTGGTACCATGGAAATATACTCACTTGTAGAGATAATAGACATAGAATAGACAAAAAGCCCAAAGATTTTATAGATTTCATTTAAATTTATCATTTGCAAGCTGAGAGCTTTTTACCCCCCTAAAAGGTCAGATTATTGAACTAATGATTTCCTATGGACCTCTAAGCAATCTTTAATGCTAAGTCTTTACTCTCAATTGTATGGCAGATACTAGAAACAAGGTAAAAAAATTTTTTCATTTCAAAGGCAAACTTATAAATATGATTGATAGGCTGTCTATTTTTCTATTGCTGTGACAACACCATGACTGAGGCAATTTACAAAAGAAAGCATCTGATTGGGTTTCAGAGGGTTAGAGTCCCTGATGGTGGAGCAATGTCATGGTGGCAGAAATTGCTGAGAGCTCACATCTTAATCAGCAAGTAGGAGGCAATGAGAGCTACTGGGAATGGCAATGGCCTACCTCAAAGCCTGCTCCAATGTCATGCCTTTTCCAACAAGGCCAAACTTCCTGTTCCTTTCCAAAAAGTTCCACCAGCTAGGGACCAACTATTCAAACATGTGAGCCTATATGGCCTGTTCTCATTTAAACAGCCACTGAGGGCATGTGGCTCAATCATCAAAAGTTCATCCCTGCAGTGGTTTGAATGGCTCCTTATAGTCATACATTTGAATACTTGGACCCAGTTGGTAAAATTATATAGGATTTCACCACACAGCAGAGGCCTATAGAAGAGATTTCCCCACATTGCTGTAACTTGTTTACCTCATAATTCCACCTATGTATACTGAAAAGTGTCTTCATTTATCATTTGACTTCTGTGACTATAAAAGTTCATGAAACTTTAACACATTGGAACATAGAATTTGAAGTAACATAAATCTTGTGGTTCTGGGTCATGGTCATTCATATTTGGATGCAGAATGAACTAATTCATATTCCATTTGTGCTGAGGATTTTTTTATAACATCTATACTATTGTCTGACATCTTCTCTGTCTCTTCAAATCCCATATTTACTTACTAAATGTTTTCCTTTATAAGAGTTGCCTTGGTCATGTTGTTGCTTCACAGCAATGAAACCCTAAGACACTATGTTAATATATTTTGAGAAAAGCAACTAAAGGTGTCCTGGTCGGGATTCTGTCAACTTGGCACAAGCTACAGTTATCTGGGAAGAGGAACTTTAACTGAGAACATGCTCCCATCAGATGGCTGACAGGCAAGTCTGTACTGGATTTTTCTGATTAATGATTGAGGTGGGTGGGCCCAATTCACTGGGGTACGTGCTGTCCCTGGGCTAGTGGTACTGGGTGGTATAAGAAAGCAGGCTTGGGTGAGCCTTGAGGAGAGCAAGCCAAAA
>NC_045030.1:105119336-105125195 GCF_008632895.1 Mastomys coucha | reverse complement strand
ATATTGAAACCTATTATCCTTGAAAGGTTGCTAAGGAATGAAAATGAAATGAAATCAGTGGATGGTGTCTGCGGGTCAGGATCTCAGTTGCCAAGGTAAAAGTCTAGATCACAGAAATGTAAGGTCTCTTTATAGTCCATGAAGCTAACACTATGCTAGCATTAAGTTGATCAGAAAATGTCTAGGGAAAGGAATGAGGCTCTATTCAAGATCATATCCATCCAGTCCTTGGGCCTGGATCAATTCTATTTTAACATAAAATACTTTTATCAAAAAAGATTACTACAGAGAAGGCTCAGTCAGAAAAGTGTCTACAATACAAGCATGAGAACCTGCATTCAGATCCTCAGCACTTACATAAAAGCAAGATATAGCACTGAAGTGGGGGGGCATGCAGATATGGGTAGGTCCCTGAGGCTGACCAAATCAAGGACCTTTAGGTTCAATGACAGACTGTCTCTATAAATTTTAAAGACAACAGCCAAGGGCTGGAGAGATGGCTCAGAGGTTAAGAGCGCTGACTGCTCTTCCAGAGGTCCTGAGTTCAATTCCCAGCAACCACATGGTGGGCCATAATCATCTGTAGTGGGGTCTGATGCCCTCTTCTGGTGTGTCTGACAGTGTACTGATATAAATAAAAATAAATATAAAAAAAAAACAAAAACAAAAACAAGAAGTAATGAGGGAGCTGCCACAGCTTCTACTTTACTCTCTTTCCTGAAACAACTGAAAAAAGGAATCAGTGAAAAAGCAGCCATTGTCATGGTTAGGTTTCAGGCATAAAAGACCTTGCAGGTGAAGGAAGAATATCAATGCTGGTAGCAATACCTCAAGTGAGACTTGAGACGCTGGTCTACATAGTGAATTCCAGTCCAGTCAGGGGTTACATAGCAAGACCTTGCCTCAAAACAAGCAAACAAACAGAAAACATAGCCAAAAATTAATAAAGCAAATATGACAGTTACTCAACAATTAGTTGTTACAGTGATAGATGATGTCCCAGTCATTTGGTCATTTAAGGCAAATCTCAATTTAGCACTCCATCCTTAATAGCAAGGCAGTCTGCTGGACAGAAGGAAAAAAAGAATCAACTAGTCTGAGAACTAAAAAAGAGAGATTCAAAGAGACAGATCCAGAGACACATAGAAGGTACCCTCTTGCATCTCCAGAAAACTGACGATGGATGCACTCTGAGGAAGCCTAGTCTATGGGAAAATATAACAGGGTCAGAAGGAACACTGGTGCTATCACAAGTTCATAAAAAAAACCTCCAATTTTCCAACCAAAGTTGAAAATATTATATATTACACACCCACGGGTTGAGTAAAGCACTCAGAAGGCTACTGAGTACTGTAATGCTAAATTACACACAACTCACAGGCTCATTAAACATAGGCTGCCTAAATGTAAGAGCAAACCAGGAAGTATAAATTGACTTATATTGCCTTAATGTGAACTACAACAAAATACAAAAATACTTATCACTGTCAGTTACTTTTCTATGGCTGGGATGAAACAACATGACCATAGCAACTTAAGAGAAGGAAGGGTTTATTTGGGGTTTATAGTTCCAGAGGGATGAGAATCCATCACCATTATGGCAGGGAAGTATGGTAGCAGGCCGGCATGAGGACTAGAGCTGAAAGTTAAGAGCCAAGGGCTCATACCTTGAACCATACGAAGCCAGGAGACTCACTGGAAAGAGAACATAGCATTTGAAATCTCAAGTCTACCTTCAGTGACATACATCCTCCACTAAGGCCATACCTCTTCACCCTTCCGAAACAGTTCAAGCAACTGGGTTTCTAGCATTTAAATGCCTGAGACTTATGCGGGACATCTCTTTCAAACCACAAGGGCCATCAAGATATTTTATACTGAACAAAATAATAATCAGAATGTACTTTACTCAATCAAAAAGTGTAGGGCATATAAAGGTAGCAGGTGAAGAATACCTGAGCTTGTCTGATGACTATATGTGTATCATGATACATGCATTTACACACACACACATACACACACACACACACACACACACACACACACATACACACACACACACACACACACACACACACACACACACACACACACACACACACATACACACACACACATACACACACACACACACACACACACACACACACATACATACACACACACACACACACACATACCACTGATTTTCAGGAATCAATACCAAATCAAATACTAATAACAAATCAAAACTGGCCAGTTTAAAAAAAAATTGTTGACATTCTCTTGGAGTGGTGGTTTGAATGAGAATGGCCCCCATAGGTTTACATATTTGAATGTTTTGTTCTCAATTAATAGGACTGTTTTGGAAAGGATTAAGATGTATCTCCTTTTTGAAGGAAGTATGTCATCAGAGGAGGGCTTTGAAGTTTCAAAAGCAGGTACTCAGTTAGCTCTCATTCCCTATTTAAGCCAGACTCAAGAATTGAGACAATACAATAATGATTGCCTCGCTTTTGGAGGGTTAATAAAATCTCCCCACAAAACCCACCATGGCATCTTTAAAGATTCATTTTTACTTTGTGTTTTTGAGTGTTTACCTGCATGTATGTTAGCACACCACATGGATATGTGCCCAAGGTGGACAGAAGATGGTGTCATATTCCCTGGAGTTGGAGTCACAGACTGCTATTAGCCGCTGTGTGGATGCTGGGAGTGAAACCCAGGTCCTCTGAAAAAGCAGCAAGTGCTCTTAGCCACTGAGTCATCTCTCCAGTCTCTTTGTGTAGCCTTTCAAATTAAACAGCTATATAAATGAGAATATCACATTGCTGTTATTAGAGTGGTTAAAGTTGAAATTAAGTAACAGTACTAGATGTCAGTGGGAATATTGATCGAAGTGAATTCTGATAAACTGTTGAGAATGGAAAATGGTATGTTACTTTGAAAAACTTACAGATACAGTCTTTTAAAATTCAGCAAGAGCTTAGCATATATTAAATAATTCTGCTTAGAATTATTTGGCCAAAGAAATAAGATATATATCTACATAAGGATTGAAATGAATATTTGCATAGTAGTTTGTCATAATTATAATAGTTCAAAACAGGTCATCATGTCATCAGAGGAGGGCTTTGAAGTTTCAAAAGCAGGCACTCAGTTAGCTCTCATTCCCTATTTAAGCCAGACTCAAGAATTGAGACAATACAATAATGATTGCCTCGCTTTTGGAGGGTTAATAAAATCTCCCCACAAAACCCACCATGGCATCTTTGCATTGGTGCATTATATTGCATGGCATTATATTTTGTACTCTAGCTATCTAGAGTACAAAATATAATCATAAATAGTACAACACCCAGTAGGAGGCATGACTTGGATTCAGAGTGCTTACTGCTCTAGCAGAAAAAAAGATAGCCATTTTATATATCAGTCTCAGTAACAGGACACAGGAAAGTGATTAAAGGTATAATATGACTAACATCTTAATAATATGAACTTTGGTTTTAAATAATAAAAAAACTATCTTATTTTCACTTGAATTTTAAGAGATCCCTGACATTGAAAATAAGAAATAATGTTTTCTTGCAAGCAAAAAGGAACACAATAAATCTCAACAAAGGCAAATTTTTCTGTGTGCATGTATCTGGGGTTTCAGCCCAGCACGTAAAGGAAAGTGGAGGCGATCTATTTTAAGTTCTATATCATACAGCCGACTCCCTCAAGGCTAATACTGAAGTGGGTCAGAAAAAAGTAAGAGCCTGAGGATAGGGCATAGTGTTGTGAAGTGCTGTACTTTGGACGTGGCATGACCTTTGCACTCAGGAACTAAGAGGAGCTGTGGATGGCTCCCTCAACAAGACGAAGTCGCTTCAAAATCCTAGCATGGAGGCAGGAAGGGCTTCCAAGGCCCCACCCCTAGCTGAGGAGCTATGGGTAACTGGCAGTTGCTGGCGGAGGGAAGAGTTCTTTTTCTCTAGAAGTGTGGTTACTGAAATCTTGTCTGGACTGCAACACATGATCTCATGGCCACGCAGACATGCATGAATTAGACTCAGAGGGTTAAAACAGAACTACATAAAACAATAACAAAAAGATTAAATGCTGAACAAAATTAAAAGCAACAGGACTGATTAGTTCAGTCCCAGAACTGAAACCACAGGGCCAAATTCTTGCCTCCAAGATGGGAGAACTGCAAACAAGTAGTGATGTATAACATATGGAAAATAAAACATGTGGAGAAACAGCTTCTATGGGGACAAGAACATTTCTAGAACTAGAATTTGAAGAAGCCAACTTAAACATCTTTTAGTGAAACAAAAATGAAAAATGCCTATATTTTAGCTCAATTTGTTCAAATTCTGTTGCTCTTTACACCTTTTATGTGTGTGGGGGGGGCAAGTTTCTGATATCTTCTTCTATCTGAAAAACCTTCTGTAGCATGCCTTGAATTTCTTGGCAGCTCATTGCAAAGGAGTCTGAGAACTTCCAACTTGAGTGTGGCCCAACAGTAGGGAGTCCCTACATCTTTCTGAGATTTCTCCCAGGGGGGCCACACTAAAATTTCACAGTATAGACTGGAGAAAAATCCCTTAAGCTTCATACTACTTTGAAATATATCTGTATACTCACTCTCAATACTCACTCCTGTGCTCAAGTGAGGCTATGATGTAGGGAACGCCTGCCTATAATCCAGAGACAAGAGGAGAGCAAGTTCTAGGCCAACCTGGGGTACACAGCAAGGCTCTTGCTAAAACAAAAGCCCACCAACAAAACAAAAGTACATAAACACAGAACACCAAAAGAAAGGGTGGGAAGGAGAGAGACAGAGGGAGTTGGAGAGGAAGGAGAAGAAATATATGGGGGAGAGAGAGACAGAGACAGAGAAACAGACAGAGACATGCTAAGGACATGCAGCACAGCTTCATCTAGTCAATGTGTTCCTCCCTACCCTCTTATTGTCACATCTCTAAAGGCCACTATATCACTGCTCACTTTCCACAGTACATGATGCCCTTCTTGTAAGGCAGTGGTGGTGGCGTGTGTGCCTTTAATCTCAGCACTTGGGAAGCAGAGGCAGGCAGATATCCGAGTATGAGGCCAGCAAGGACAACACAGACCCTGTATCAAAATCAACCAAATAATAATAATGTTTCTTTTTTTCAGTTTTGTCAGTACTTTAGAAATATTATG
Organism: Mastomys coucha; assembly: GCF_008632895.1. NCBI lineage: Eukaryota > Metazoa > Chordata > Mammalia > Rodentia > Muridae > Mastomys > Mastomys coucha. The sequence continues at coordinate 105,120,023 of NC_045030.1, read as the reverse complement.
TATCTTCTTACCTCCCTACCCACTCAGCTTCTTTCAGTGTACATAAGATCTGAACGGGTTTAAAGTAGACAAAACCCTGTACTGAGAAGGGAAAATGGATAGATATTTGAGTTCAAGGCCAGCCTGGTCCAAAGACAGGACAGCCAGAGCTACACAGAGAAACCTTAGTCTCAAAGAACAAGAAACAAAAGAGGTTCCAGTAACTCAAGAATGCTGGTAGTACTGGATCACACATATAAAATAACTACAGTTAATATGCACAGGGTATTGCACAGTAATGAGAAAGTAGACAATACAAAAACAGATGGTTGCTAGAGAGATGGAAACCCTTAACTCAAAGAGAAATACTAAAAGTAATAGATATATTGATTAGATTACCCCAAAGAAACAAACTTAATTTTCTCTCAAAACAAAAGAACAACATGATAATCAGGGGCTGGCGAGATGGCTCAGTGGGTTAGAGCACTGACTGCTCTTCCGAAGGTCCTGAGTTCGGATCCCAGCAACCACATGGTGGCTCACAACCACTTGGAATGAGATCTGACGCCCTCTTCTGGTGTGTCTGAAGACAGCTACAGTGAATTATGCCGGAGTGAGTGGGGCTGCTCACGGTCATCTGTATAGCTACAGTGTACTCATACACATAAAATAAATAAAATTAATCTTAAAAAAAAAATAAGCCAGGCG
>NC_045030.1:105116143-105118139 GCF_008632895.1 Mastomys coucha | reverse complement strand
TTCCCCTACACTGGGGCATAGAACCTTCATAGGGCCAAGGGCCTCTCCTCCCATTGATGACCAACTAGACCATTCTCTGCTATACATATGCTGCTGGAGCCATTAGTCCCACCATGTGTATGTACTCTTTGGTTGGAGTTTTAGTACCTGGGAGCTCTGAGGGTACTAGTTAGTTCATGTTGTTGTAGAACTAATTCATTTTATAACTGAATATTTGTCATTTTCCAAAAGCATCTCCCCGTTTTCCCTACCCTTAAATTTCGGCAACTACTATATGTTCCAATTGATTTCTTAGTTTGATTCTTTTTAGATAACACATATATAGTGATTCCATACAACAACGTGTTCTCTATTTGGCTGATTTCACTTAGTATGGTACCTTCTAGGTTTTTCTATGTTGTAGTATACAGTAGGAAAATATTCTCTCTCTCTTTTTTTCCTTTATGCATTCATACATAGGTATACAGCTAGGTCAGTTGTCCATCATGGCTGCTGTAAGCCATTCTGAAATAAACAGGGTAATGTAATGGTGTAATGATTTTTTTAAAATATGATTTCAGGTTGGAAAGATGGCTCAGCAGGTAACAGTGCTTGCAGTTCTTTTAGTGGAACCAGGCTCAGTTCCCAGCATCAACATCAGATAGGTCACAACTCCCTGTAATTCCAACTTCAGAAGCTCTGACACCCTCTTCTGACCTCCACGCATACTAAAGCAACTGCATATGCACTCCCCCATATATAAACAATAAAACCTGTCTTTAAAAAAATAAATTAATAAGGACAGGTGTGGTGGCACATGCGTACCTTTAATCCCAGCATCTAGAAGGCAGAAGCAAAAGCAGCCAGATCTCTTAAGAGTGAGGCCAGCCTAGTAGTTCTAAGCCAGCCAGGTCTACACAGTGTGATCCTGTCTCAAACAAATGAGTGTGAATTAAAAACAAGGAAAATACTTAGCAATATCCTTTCCCAAATAAATAAAGTAAGTAGACAGATAAATAAATTAATAAATAGAAATAAAATGGTTGTTTCATTTTCTTTGTATATGTATACAGAAATGGCATCACTGAACCCTATGATTCTATTTGTAAGATTCTGAGTAATCTCCATACTTTTCCACAATAGCTGTTAACAATTTACTAACTCAGCATAATCCCTAACAACAATCTAAATATCCATCCTACATCCACACAAGTGGAGTTCTCACCCCTTAGCAAGGAAACTTCTTTGAAACAGGCATGTCACATATATGATTTGCAAATGTTTTCTTTTATTCTGGAGGCTGCATTTCAATATTCTTGCTTCCTTTGTTTCAAAGGTTTTGGCTTGACGAAGTCGCACTTGTTTGTTTTTGTATTTGCTGCTTAAGCTTTTATAGTCATTCATGTTCAACAAACTGTCACCAAGGTCCATATCAAAGAGGTTTTCCCCTATATTTTCTTCATGGAGTTTTATGATTTCAAGACTTACATTTAGTTTTTGAGCTATTTTTAATTTTTTTTGGGGGGGAGGGGTTTCAAGACAGGGTTTCTCTGTGAAGCTGTCCTGGAACTCACTCTGTAGACCAGGCTGGCCTCGAACTCAGAAATCTGCCTGCCTCTGCCTCCCAAGTGTTGGGATTAAAGGTGTGTGCCACCACTGCGCAGCTGTTTTTAATTTTTCTAAGTGATATGTCTGAGGTCCTGTGCCTTCTCTCCCTCTCTTTTCCATTCTTCTTTTCTTATCCCCCTTCCTTCCCTTGCTTTCTGTGAATACCCAGATTCCCAATACCTTAACTCACTGGTGAATCCTTTTTATACTTATATGTATGTGCTTGACACACTTGTCAAAGATTAGCCGATTGTGAAGGTATAAGGTATTTCTAGGTATGATACTCCATTGTCTTTGACTCTGTTTTAATCCAAGTACCAAAATCCAAAGCATTATTTAAAAATAGAGAAATTAAAAGCAAAAGGATGTCAATATTATACAAACTAATTTTCTTCTTTTTTTTTTTTTT
>NC_045030.1:105092124-105114710 GCF_008632895.1 Mastomys coucha | reverse complement strand
CCCCTACAGGCTGCTGGCTGGGACTCCTTTGTGTATACCCGGACAGCAGTACAGCAGGATTGCATGTTATTTCTATTTCCACATTTTAATGGTCCGACACATTACTTTCCATACTGACTAGACTAATTTCTATTCTCACTACAAAGAAGAAATAAAAATAAGATAAAACATCCCTTTTAGGATTATCCTGACTCTGAATGAGACAGTAAGTACAGAGATTCTGTGTACAGTAGTGACTCAATAAATGTGTGCCTCTTTTCTAGTTACTGATAATTAGAAAAATTGTTTCTATTGTATAAAAATATCAAAATCAGGCTCAGCATGGGGGTGAATGTCTTTAATCCTGGCACTCACAAGGGAAAAGCAGATGGATCTCTAAGTTCAAGACTATCCAGGTCTACAGAATAAGTACCAGGACAGCCAGGGCTACACAGAGAAACACTTGTAATCCTAGCACCTGGAAACCTGAGGCAGGAGGATCACCACCAATTCAAAGCATTTTAGAGATGGATTACAAGGTGACTGGTTGACAGTCAAACCCAGAAGATTCATTTCTAGACTTTTCCTTTAGTCCCTAGCAACAACACTTTTGCTGAATAAAATACCCACAATCTAAACATTACTTTTATAATAGAAGAGCATTATATTCCCCTATCTATGGTATATCTAGTTTATGTTGCTTCATATACTTGATCTATAAAGCAAAATAGAAAATCTAACCTCAAGGAATCTCACTGAAAGTTTATAGGAGTTACCACAGCAAGATCGCGGAATAGGACTTTTCAATGTTCCTACCTTCCCAGAAACATCACATTCAGCTACTATTCACACATAAAAATATTTCTTGCAAGTGCTCAGGAATCCAGGTGGCAACTTGCAACACCTGGCTGAAGTATGGAACTTAAAAAAAAAAAAAAAGGATGTATTAGGACTGGAGAGATGGCTCAGTGGTTAAGAGCACTGGCAGCTCTTCCGGAGGTTCTGAGTTCAATTTCCAGCAACCACATGGTGGCTCAAAGCCATCTGTAATGGGATGCTCTCTCTGGTGTGTCAGTGACAGTGTATTCATATACATTAAATAAACAATAAAATAAAAAATACCTAATCTCTTAAAAATATATTATAAAAGGAAGCACAGCTTTACCTCACCTGTGCCACTCAAGCAGCATAGAAGTGACAATGAGACTCAAGGCCAGGCAGGCTCTAGAGAGATTGTTCTTTAGAGCTCAAGAAGTAAGACTCCAGAGAACCAAATAACCCTATTTAAAATGGGGTACAGCCGCGCAGTGGTGGCGCATGCCTTTAATCCCAGTACTTGGGAGGCAGAGGCAGGGGGATTTCTGAGTTGGAGGCCAGCCTGGTCTACAGAGTGAGCTCCAGGACAGCCAAGGCTATACAGAGAAACCCTGTCTTGAAAAAACAAAAAAAACAAAACAAAAAAACAACAAGAAAAAACCCCTGCACAATCACTGACTACCACTAGTTCTCCTGCAGGTATAAATAATTATCTTTTTCTCACCTCTAAAAGGTACTGAGATAAATAACTAGGATATTGACCTATTTTGAATAAGTCATAAATTTCTGTATTAAGTCTGGCTCAAAGAATTCAGAGTTCAAATCTCAAACTTCCTGGGTTCTAAGTTCAATGCTACCACCTTTTAAGACTCCCTTTATCTCCAGTTTCCAATAAAATGCTCCTCCATCTCCTTCTGAGCTCTTTCTAGCAGCACCCTAAAAGTCCTGGCCTGGGCCTAGTGGTACATGCACTCAGAAGGCACAGGCAGGAGGATCTATGTGAGTCTGAGGTCAGCCTGGTCTACATAGAAAGTTCCAGGACTGTATAGATATCCTATTTTAAAGGAAAGGGAAACATATGCATGCATGCAAAGTCTAGACAAAAAGTCTGTATTCCTATTGACAGTCTGTTCCAAACAGTTTAACATTCTTTGCTATCATGTTCTTCAAATTTCTTCAGCTTCTACTCACTGTCAGATTCCAAACCTATCTTCTAGATACTGGTGAAGTCTTGTACCTCCCTTCTACCACCCAAACTTGCAGCTCTGAAATACTCTGTAACCAATAACCATGTTTTGGGGCTTGAGACAACATCCATTTTTTGTCTAGGAGTTAGGAGTACAGGGATAGCTTAACTAGATCCTCTGCTCTGGGGTTCCATTCTGGCAATCCCACTTTCTGGCTCACTAGTAGGCAGAATTAAACTCACTGTTCCCCTCTAAGCTGGCTCCTGCCTCTTAAGAGTCCACCTGTGTGCTCTGGAGTTATTCCTTTTCCTTTTTTATTATTTGCTTCAAGACACTCCAATTGTCATGTTTCTTATCCTCTGTAAATCTAAACAGTCATTAAGCTAGTTGTCTAGTCAGTGAACAGCCTGGAAAGAGCTATTGTTTCCTTTTACTGAAAAGAGATTTTTTTTTTCACAGAATATATCCTGATTATGGTTTCTCTTCACTCTACTCCTCCTCCCCTCCCCTCCAATGTGGATCCACTCCCTTTCTGTCTCTCATTAGAAAACAAACAGGCTTCTAAGGAATAATCATAAAAATAAATTAGGATAAAATAAAGACACAATGGGATTGAACAAAACAAAGAGAAGAAAAAGAGCTCAAGAAAAAGCAGAAGAAATAGAGACCTACTTATTCTCACACTAAGAAATCCCATAAAATCCTAACCTGGCAATCATAATCTATCCACAGAGGACCTGATGCAGACCCGTGCAGGCTGCCTCAGGCTCTGTGATGGAACTGCAATTATATGTGCTCAATACTTTTTCTTCCTCAACTTCTATGATAGTATATATGGACATACAACTAGAGAAAATTACACAGTATAGGTTTTTCTTAACTCTTTCAAAACTCTTTATAAAAGAAGGAAAGGAAAACTTTAATAAATGTTTGAAATACTCTTAAGAGTTTGCTAATAATAAAAGCATTGAAAGTGATACTTTCCTAGTATCCAATGCATTTATCCTCAAATAGAATTGTTTGTTTTGGAGACAGGGTTTTTCTGTGTAGCCCTGGCTGTTCTGGAACTCACTATGTACACCAGGATGGCCTCAAACTCAGACATTCGCCTGCCTCTGCCTCTCAGGTCCCCACCTGGCAATAAATCCTTTCTTACACAAGAATGTTAGGGTTCGACTTGAGAGAATCCTGTCTGTACCACAAGTTGTTGTGGTTTCCTTTAATTTTCAATGATCAAACTCAGTTTTTCCGTGGAAGCACATGAACCGTCTTCATATACCTGAGGAGATAACTGAAGTCTTCACTCTGAACAGCTTCACTTGAAAATACCTCCCTCCAATATCAAATCAACAAATGTTTATGTCAAATATAAATATATGCTCTTGCCCATAACATTATATACGTGAAGCCCCTTTATCAGTCTTACATTAGATTATAAGTACTATATTAGTGTTTATTGTTACTGGCAAAGTTTCAGGTTAACAACCTAGCTATGAGAGGATGAACAAGGCAGGATTCTGAGTATGAAGCTAGTCTGACCTACAAAGAGAGTACTGGCCAGAATGGTCTGTAAGGTGAGAATCCATCTCAGAAAAACCAACCAACGAACCAACCACTAAACAAATGACAAAAATTCTCTACGAGAAGTAGTTAAAGGCTCTTGCTCTTCTCTAATGAAATGGGCTGCACTCTCTAACCTGACAGTTGAGGCTGCTGTTCCTTCAAGTGTGCATATCGTTTCAATACAGTACAGGAAATCAGAGAGCTATAGTCACAACAAAGGAAAAAGCCATTTCTTTTTAAACAATTCATTTTTGAGACAGTCTCACTCTGCAGGTCAGATTAGCCTCAAAGTCATGGAACTCTCTTACCTCAGCCTCCCAAGTGTTGAAATTACAGGTGTGAGTAACTAGGTCTGGCTAAGAGTCAATTCTTATATAAGGACTTTTAATCCCAATACCACGTACAAGCTAACAGGTTAAGAGAACTTCACTACTGAGAACAGTGAGAAGAAGGAATAGTTTTATATAAGATACAGTGATGAGATTATATACCTGACTTTTTGAAGTGTCAAATAAATCTAAATACTTTCTAAGGTCAGTCATAAGTAAAATAAACCAAAAGGAATTTATTTACAAAATGTCTTACTTCAACAACAGTTACAGCCAAGAAACAGGGTATCCAGCAGTAATGAACTAAGAGACTCCACTAATCATGTTTAAGCTATTCTGGCCAGAGTAGCTTCTCTTGCTAGCTAGAAAGATGTCCATCTGAGTCCTCCACTTGCACAAGGGTCTCACTGAACCAAAGGGGCTGCGTGAGCAGCACTGACACGTATGAGTTCTGCTGAGTCACGGATTTCTTGGCTTTCTTTTTCTCCTCCTCCCTCGTTAGTTTTCTACTTTTCTCCTTCTCTGTTGACTCCTTCCTCTTTTTCTCCTCCACTATCAGCTCCTTTCTCAGCTTCCTCTTCTTTATTGCCAGCGCCTTTCTCTCCTTCTTTGTCCTGAATACTGACGGAAACTGCTTTGTTATAGCCTTCCCGGTTCCGAGCAATTTCAATGGCAAAAAATTGAATCCTGGGTGCTGAAAGGTAAATAGAATTGATTGTCCTAGTCTTAGATAATTATGTGCACTGGCTAAAAACAAACTCAAACATGAGAGCCCTTCAAACATATGTTATGTTAGAGATATAAAAAATAAGATGACCTCTGAGCTAACTATCCTTGTTAGTGAACCCAGACTCCTTATTCAGAACCTCTTACAGAAACAATGCCCAAGAAACTCACCAAAGATGGTGTTCTCTTCAGTGTAGCCCTGGGAACAATCCAGTCGCAGTAAAGTACCATAGTTATAATCTTCTACGATCCCTTCAAATTTTAAACAGAATGGCCTCCACTTCTATAAATGCAAAAAGGGACACCTTAGCTAATAAATCCAAGAGTCTAATGTACTTGAGCCAGGAAAGAGGTTTGAGCTTCTCCAGAGAGGAGAAAAGCCAGGGTCAAAGAGACAAATCATGAGCTGACTGGCAGCTTTACAGTGAAACTTTTACCGCATTCCTGTGCTATATGTTATGTTTTAAGCTGCTGCTCCCTCTACACACAGTATTTTGATCAGGAAAACAAAATAACAAAATAACAAAGAAATCAACCACCTCGATCTATTTACTACAGAATTAAAATGTGACTTCTAAAATGGATCTATGTTTTGCTTTGATCAATTTATCAGCCACCTTAAGTCAAAGAGGGTACTCATCCTCAAGTACCAATGAGACAAAGAAGGCAGGGATATACCTTAATGGTACACGTCCACCGAGTACAGGCAAATTCTCAAAGATCAGTGACAGCCTGCTAGGACTTCAAACTTTAAATTCATTGTTAGCCACGACCCCACTTGAAGGAAAATCCTTTTTCTATTGTAATCTCAGTGCTCTGTGTCAGCATGAGATGATCACATATGCTAGAAACACTGCTGCTATGCTATCCAGGACCTATAGTCAATGCAACAAAAACCCAGGGTGTCAAAATGCCACCCTATTAACTACTTGGTCATTCAACCCTTCCAGCTAAATTTCCTGCTAAAATAAACTCACCCCTCCTCTCCTTATAAAGGAGTATTTAAGGGGGTAGTTGAAGTGCCCAAGATGAGAGGGGAAAAAAAGTCTTCAATAAACATCAAAAGCACATGAAACAGAAATTAATTAATCCCATAGCTGACTTAATTATTATAAAATCCAGGTTCCTTATTGTAAGTCCCTTGAATAAATGTGAAGCTTATATACAAACATATAATCAAAATTATTGGCCAGATGTTAGATAATGCTTAAGAGGATACTTACCTCTTTAGCTGATTCTGATTTGAGTTCTTCTGGGTCCAATACATCTACCCTGAGTGTCTCAAACATTTCACGGAACTCAGAGTAGATTTGGTCATCTACTTTGGTGAGTTTCAGAAACTGTGGGTCAACTGATGAAATCAGCTGCCAGACAACAAAACAAAGATGCTAGTCACTAATTTAGACTTCTACCCCTCCGGTGCCACACCATCAGAAAACCTATGGTTCTCAGGGCAGAAGATTACTTTAGACAGTATTAACAGACCAGGTCTTGCATGAAATCATTAGGTCTTAAGAGCCACAATAACAATCCCGCTTTCTTTTTATTTTTCCTTTTTCTTTTCCTTTTACCACTCTGACAACTGAATGAACTCTTCAGTCCTAGTATTGCCTGGCTCTTGTTCTGTGATTGTTCATTCATTCAACAGACATTTAAGTGTCTGTTACTCTTGGGCCAGATATCTTCCCTCCAGGTAGCAAACAAGAGGGGCTAGACAAGCAGAACTTCTCATCATCAAATTCACTTTTACCCTTGTTCCCTGGAGGTAAGATTTTTCGGTTGTTAAAACAACAAGCAAAACCTCACAATTTATATTGCTGAGAACTGTGATCAGCATAGCATCATACACTAAAATTCCATGTTGACTTCTACTTAATGATCACAACTCACTTTATAATAAACTTCAGCATGCTGCATTGCTCGAATGGCCCAAGCCATTTCAATATCAGGCTGTAAAAGAGGAAGAACATCAAGTTAGAAATCTCTCAGTCCTGCAATGGATAATAAAGACATCTTGCTAAATCTCAAGAAGTCTACAGAAAATGTTGCTGTTAAGGATAAAAACTGAACTAGTGGATTCTGCAATATAAATCTTTTGTTCCTACAATGACCAAAAGAAGCTGTCAATACAGAATAACTAAAACAATGAACAACTGGACATCTTTTTTTTCAGCAGCAAGTGATAACTATTACACTAAATAAAATAAAAATATAATTTATTATTACATATGTTACATTATATAAAAAGTTGAACATAACTTACATTAATATACCCACTTACACACCTCAGAGTTGTTGGGCAAGCAAAATACATGCGAAACATTTTTTTTATTTTCCGGAGTGTAGCAATGTTATATTCATCATTTGTCTTTATCAGACAGCTGACTTTCCATTCTGTAAAACTCCAGAACAAATGATGTAGCTAGATTATATATAAATATGTCTGAACAAGTATCCACTGGCTGTTCCACTGGACTATCCTTTTTCAACCTGCCTGTTGTCCCCTTCATGAAGCCAGAAAAATCCACCTACATATGTACCTCCCCACCTTAGACCAAGAAATTTTCCCGCCTTTGAATCTGTATTTTCTGTCCACTTATACTTTGAGGATCCAGTTCAAGTTACACTTCCCAGATGAAATCTACTGCCTCCATCCTTAAAAAAAATCTCCCCTGCTAATCCCTTTCCATTCTATTGCTTGAGCTACTCATCTAGTGCACATTACATTCTGATTGCTATCCCTGACATCTTTTTTTTTTCTTCTCTCTCGACATGCAGTTTGTACCAAGGTCCAAATGAAGCACATCACGAACCAGTGCCACTTTACTGCACGGTGGAATCATTCATTTTAAAAGCTCTACTATGTTTTGGCTCCTCTTTCCCCAGACATTATGATTTGATTTGATGAGGACTGTAATCTGGATGTGCCGGGTGTTCAGAGGCTTCCCGGGTGGTTCTAAATCACAGAAAGTTAGGGACTCAATTTCACAGGTTCTAAAGTACTACATTTGTCAACTACGATTACACTGACGTGAGGAAGGTACTATTTTTGGCTGATGTAGGGAAGTCTGAAGATATCAAACAGTTAAGGAGCTTATAATTTAAAGCCAGGGCTTTCTGACATCCTGGGATAGCTGCGTGGGCGGGAAGTGTCTGTGAGTCATACTCACGTCGTTGCCATATGACTCAGGAGGGTGAGAAAGAGCATGGGCGATGGACAACGCTTCCCCAGAAACCTGAGAAGAAAACAGCGGCGCCGAATGAGCGAACCTTTAACTCCTTAGGTCCCTCACCACCCAGTCTCCACTTGGGTATTTAACCAACCCCAGTACCTTACCGGCTCGTCACTTTCGCTGGCAGCATCCATGTTGCCGGTAGGTAAGTGCGGCTTTCCCTTCCCGGAAGTGACCTGTTGCGCGCGGCTTTAACAGTTAATTGAAAGCAAGAGGGCGGAAACAGAGACCAGCTTCTCCGTCTGCGCCTGCGTGAGCCCTCCCTTTGCAGAGGAAGCGGTGGCTCCGCCTTATCCGGGCCACGCAGGCGCCAGCGCACGCGTGTTGTTACTTAGCAACGCTATTCGTCTAGCCGAGGTGATAGAATATTAAATAAATCAATGGGAAAAATCAGTTGTATGAAAAAAATTAAACATTTTTTAAAATGATGTTGGTTTTAAACCCAGTGTGCCGTGTTCCCAGTTCACACTAGCGCTCTCTCTCTCTTTCTCTCTCTCTCTCTCTCTCTCTCTCACACACACACACACACACACACACACACACACACACACGCAGACACACACACACGCATGCCGGCCTTAATCACTTACAAGCAAGGTACTAGAAGCGGGACGATGGAATTCGAAGATGAAGAAGAATTTTCTGCCTGTTTTGGAAGAACTAGCAGAGTGAGGTAACAACGAGGTGAGCATCATTATACACTGTGGGAGCATACCTGAGCTGAGTCATGATGGGCGCTTAACCAAGCAGTTTCAGAAAGACTCGGAGGCAGAGGGAACATAGATGGGCAAAGGTATTAGTGAAAAAGCATTATAATATCTTGCAAAGAATAATCTAGCTGGAACAGATTCCAGTCAGGAGCTTTGTACGGTGAATTTTAAAGAGATGAGAATTAAAAAAAAAAAAAAAAAACTCAAGGGGTTTTTGGTTTTGGTTTAGTGTTTGAGACTTCTCCACTCTCATTGCCACAGTGGCTGCTCGAGTTTGGAATCTCTCGAAAAGTGAATGAGAGTTCCCATTCCCACATCCTTACCAGAATTTCTCATCAGTTTTCTTGATCTTAACCTTTCTAATTGAGGAAACATGAACCTCAGAGTTATTTTAATTGGCATTTTCCTAATTGCTAAAGATGGTAAAGATGCTAAAGCTTTAATGATAATCCTTAGCAAATTTTCATCTCTATTTATTTATTTATTTTTTTTTTTATTTTTTTGAGAATTCTCTATTCAGATCTGGAAAGCCCCCTCCCTCCAGGCATTTTTGTTTGTTTGTTTTCTCGAGACAGGATTTCTCTATAGCCCTGCGTGAGCCCTCCCTTCCTCACGCAGGAACTCACATTGTAGACCAGGCTGATTTCAAAATCAGAAATCTGCCTGCCTCCCTCTGCCTCCCAAGTGCTGGGGTTAAAGGCATGCGCCACCACTGCCCAGCTCTTTTTCTTTTTTTGTCCCTCCAGCCATTTTAAACTGGATCCTTGGCTTTTGTGATTCTTTTTTTCCTTCCTATATTCTGGATTAGTTTATCAAATGAATATCTGCCAAATATTCTCTGCCATTCTGTGGGCTTCCTCTCTATTAGCTTATTGTTCCATTTTCTGTACACAAGTATTTTAGTTTTATGAGGTCTTCTTTGTTAATTGTTTGCCTTAATTCTTAATTGAATGGGGTCCTGTTCAGAAAGCCTCTTGCTACACCTATATGCTGTAGGGTATCACCCATGTATTCTTATAGCAGTTCCATCATTACAAATTTTACATTGAGCTATTTGATCCATTTCAAGTTGATTCTAGTTCAAGGTAATGCATTCAGAATGCTGTAAAAGTACATGCACTCGTGTTTGGACTTCTATTTTGTTTTGTTGATTTACTAGTCTGTTTTTGTGCCATTACTGTACTGTCTATTATTATTATTATTGTTATTATTATTATTGTAGTGCTGAAATCTTACCAAATTATATAACTATACTATATTATATTATACTATATTATATAAAGCTATACTATTCCTTCACATATATCCAAAGAATGCAATGTCCTGTTGACAGACTGCTCTGTTCATAATAGCTGGGAATTGGAAACAACCTGAATGGTCTGCATCCGATGGAAGGATAAGGAAAATGTGGTACATATACACAATGGAATTCTATAGCATGGGAGAAAAAATGAAATCATGAAAGTTGCAGGTATATGAAATTAGAAAATATTATACTTAGTGAGGTAGTCCAGACCCATAAAGACAAATGCTGCTTTCTCTGATTTATGGATGCTAGATCTGAATCTTAAGAGGTGAGTGTATATCCTGAAGTTAACCCAGAAACCATGAAGGTTAGAGGAGAGAATGGGGAAGGGGTAAAATGGGCTATAAAGCAGGAGAGTAGAACAAATTGGGCATTTAGGAAAATGAAGAGGCTTTATGTAGCAGGAGGGAGGGCAATCCAGAGGAAAGGGGAGGGAAGGGGATAAGGAGCACTAAAAGTAATTGAAAAAGCCACAGCCATTACATGAACATTATTTTATGTTTGCTTAAAATACATATGTAATATAATTAATGTATGTAAATGAAAATGTAATGAAGTTACAACCTGTGTAGTGGCAATGCTCCCTCCAATGCAGACTGCTTAACAAAAATCTGTGGTGTCAGGTATGGGACACTTCCCTTCAAGTTGTTGCTCAGGGGAGTTCAAGAGACTACTCAAACAATAAAATGAAGACCAGCTTGAAGGTGGTAGGTGATAATGAAAGAAAACACTGACAGTTTTGGAATGAATAATGCCCTCTAGAAAAATTTGGAATATAAAGAATTAGGATCCTAGTGTGAATCACAGGCTTTCGAGCAAAACATGGAGGAAGGTGCTATTACTGAGTTAGAAGACACTGGAGGAAAGCTGAATTTCATTTGAGGAGCTGAGTTGGAATACCTTACTGGACTCATAGAATGGATAAGGCAGAGAGAGACCTGAGCAGAGATAGAAATTTGATGGCAGGCACTATTTAATTGTGCTTGTCATAGGAAAATGCTAAGACTGTAAAGGCTCAAAAGGAGACAAGGCAAGAACATAATCAACTATGAAGAGGCAGGAAAACAAAGACTAAATACAAAAAAGATGTCACTGAGAGACATCAGCAAAGTATAAAGAGAGTCTCACAAAAGCCAAAGGATCAGAAAATTTCTAGAAGTAAGTGGTGAACAAAGTCCAATACCCTGAGTATAGTAAGGCCAGAAATGCTGAAACCAGATGGGTGTGGGGTAAAGAGGGCATAGGAGACAGAGATGTCAGTATATATAGAAAGTTCTGAAAAGTTGCATATAGGAGGAGCTATTAGGTCTAGGAACTCTGAATTGTGGTAAAGGACAAAAAACTTAAAATTGTTTTGTGTACCCATTTATAAGTAAGCAATTCAACAGTGTTACATATTCATATATTCATGCTTTTCTACTGTAGATCTCTAGCAATTTTTTGTGTTGCAAAACTAAAAACTCCATGTTTACTAAGCAATAAACTCATTTCCCTTTCTTCCAAGCTCCTGAAATCACCAGCTGTTTCTCTGAATTTGGCTATGTTAGATACTCCATATAGGTGGGCTCATGCATTTTTTTCTGTTTTGTGACTGGCTTATTTTGTTTGACCTGATGACTTACAGGATTTCTTTCTATTTTAAAGCCGAATGATATTCTATGGTATGTAGATAGCATGTGTTATTTGTCCAGGGAGAAGCACTTGGATTGCTTTTAGCTTTTGACAAATTGTGATTAATGCTGTTATGAGTATGAGTATGTAAAATATCAGTTTCAAATTCTGCCTTCAGTTCCATTTCTGGATAGTACCTTTGATCATGTAGTTAATGGATTCTTTTCTAAGATTTTTGTTAGCCGGGCAGTGGTGGCACACACCTTTAATCCCAGCACTTGGGAGGCAGAGGCAGGTGTGGATTTCTGAGTTCGAGGCCAGCCTGGTCTATAGACTGAGTTCCAGGACAGCCAGGGCTACACAGAGAAACCCTGTCTTGAAAACAAACAAACAAACAAAAAACAACAAAAAAGATTTTTGTTTATTTGCAGAGCCTCTGGAAATTTTAAAGTTATTCTTTGAGGTTTGGGAAGACTTCTATTTTTAGAACTTGGCCCTATGCAGAAGATTTTTGGTTGGGGGAAGGGGACCTAGGTGAACCTACACAGAAACAGGCAGCAGAAGTAGGAAATTGAGGTGTTGCCTCCAGGTGCCACTTATTCTCTGGTACAAAATACCAGGGGACAGCTGAGAGAAAGACATGTTCTGAAGTCTGGCCTTAGGAAAACTGCTTTATAACTGTTGAGCAGCCATTCACAAGAATGGAAGAACCAATTTAAGAAGCAGATGGAAGGTTTGCAAGGAACAGCTAACACAAGAGAATATGATTTTTTTGTCTATGTGCTACCCAGAGATCAGAATCTAGGGTAGGTTGTTCATGTGGATGTTGGATGTTAGCGAATGCTCAGTGCACAAGAATAACATAGAGGGGCAGACTGAAGCTGATCACCAAATTGCTACATTACAAGTAAACATGAGTAAATTCAAGAGACTCAACTAGCCTTTTATTTCAGAAAGCAACCAAGGTAATTTTCTTTGTTTAATGTTTTAGGCAGACATGTTGCTTTAAATATTTTAATTAAAATATATAATATGTGGATAGCATGTTTTAGTTATTTTTAGTATTTTAAAATAAAGTAACTGTTTACTACTCAACTATTTGCAGACAGATATTTGTGTTGACTAGTAATTAGATACTAACAGTGTTGGACAAGTCTACTTCTTCTAACCTAAAACTGCAAGAGATAAAGCGAAAGCTAGAGTTTCACTTTTGTTTGTCTGCTTCTTTTTGTTTTGTTTTCCTCACCAGTAGGTCAGGAAACTAGACCAAGTAGATTTATTATAATAATTATTTTTACTTATGCCTATTGGTCAGCTATTCAAACACTGGAGAGAAGAAAGGTGTAGAAGTAAATGGCACTTCACAAAGACTCAGTGGACTTCAAGGAAGACATTATGATGACCCAATAGCAGCAAACAGTTGTTAAAATCTAATGTTAACCACTGGTGTTTATTTTTCTGTCTCTGTTCTTCATTCATGAGGTGTTTTGATTGTGCAACCCATCAAAAATGAAAAAGAAAATGTTTTCCCATGGAAAGAAATTTTTTAGTGGAATGAAGGTTGAAGCTGAAGAGATCGAAGCACTCAAATTATGTTTAATAGTCTTTGTTTTTGCAAGAGTACCTCTGATACTTTGCCATTATTTTCAGAAGCCCAAGTTCCTTTGCTTTTTTTGTATATCATCATGCCTATTATCATTTCTTATTTGGGGAAGATTTTGTGGGTTGCCATAGTTTGCTCTGGACTTTTAGTAATCTGAGCAAGTTTCTTCGACTCTTCAGTTGGCACCAAATATCTGGAGTGGCAAAGCAATGGGAAGACATGCTAGTAGGTGGTTTTCAGAATTGATCTCAAGTTTGCTACTTTCAAATGTGTGATATTCTTGGAAAATTCCTAAGACGTGAGAAATGATTCTCACTTCATAATGAGAGTACATATTATAAGTGAGGCAGTTTATTTTTTGACCTTGCAAAGTAAGGTATCAGCCTAGAATGGTAGACACACTGAGTGTAGAGAGCTGTTTATATATTTGAACACATGACTATTCCTCTCTTTTTTGAAAGTTTTCTATTGTAAACTTTTTGTTTGGATTAGTTGGGGGAGCTAGGCAGAGTTTGGGTGGGAGAAATAGCTAAACTAGTAGGAATTGGCAGGACTAATGTTTTCTGTCCCTTTGTACCTACAGATAAGATAGTTCAAGGCACCTTTAAAAAGTTATCCATCAGATTCTTTTTCTGACAAGAAGAATGGTATTAAACAATGTGCTAATATCCTGACTCAAATTTCAGCTAAATTTCCAACATTTCTATAAATCTGTGAATATGTTTCCTCAAACAATAGGAAACTCAGTGTAGAAAGAATCCGAGCATCCCACCTACAAGAGATACTGTGAGGTCTTTCTCACAGATGGATGCAGGAAATAGATGGTGAAGCAGGTCTCTGACAGCCTGAGTGTTCTAGTGAAGAGATGTGACAGGTATTTAGCTAGAGATAAAAACATGGCACCTTGTAAATAGGAAAGCAAATATTACCATGGTATTTTCTCAAGGCATTGATACCGTGATGGAATGCTCTGTCATGCCTTTCCTGACCACAGCTTTGTTTGGTGGTTTCTTCTCCCTGATTGTGGGAACACGTTTTAAGGTTAATCATTTTTACTTAGTCTAATAGCTGACAACTCCATAAAAACTATGCCCTAAAGAATGTCTACATGGCAGGTGTGCTGCTTGATTCATGCTGAACAATCACTGACCTTATTTCATTTTCCCTGATTTATACTGGTTAGGGTTTCAAGCCTTTCTGTATAAAATGAATTTCCCATTACTTTTTGAAAACTTATAAGGATTTTTATTAATGTGTATGTATGTGTTTTCATGTACATGTATTTGCCTGTGGAAGCCAGAATAAGGCATTAGATAAAATGGAGCTGAAGTGATAGGCAGTCATCAGCTGCCAGATATAGGGATAATCTCTTGTGCACTGTGTAAAAAGCATTCACCTGTCAATAAAGAGCTGAATGGCCAATAGCAAAACAGGAGTGTTGCCAGCCAGTGTAGGAGGAAGAAGGCAGGACTGAAGGGGAGGTGCCTAAGGAGCCACATGGCAGGTTGTAGGCTAAACCGGTATTGTTGGGGTAGAATAGCTGAGAATCTGCCCAGCTATAGTACCAAAGCTTGTAATAAATGTAAGTCTCCTGAACAAATGTCTTTATTCAGATCTGGGGCGGGCATAGAAAGTCCATACAGGTATAACCTAGTGTAGGTGCTGGAAACTCCAAATTACTCTTAACCACTGAGCCATGCCTCCAGTCCCAGTTTTTGAATTGTGATCATGTACTATAATGTAACTACCAAAAATGTTCCACGCTAGATAATAATGAGGCTTATGTGATTATTGCTTTCAGAGTTCTGTTTATAGGCACTCATGTTAAGATTGTTCATTCTGTTATGTATGTTATAGGTAAATATGTATATACACACATACTCACTTGTAATATGAGAACAAAAGTATCCAACTTGTTATTCTTCAAATATTCACGCAGTGTAGAACACCAGCTAACATAGGAGGCCTGTTCAATTTATGGCAGTTAGGTACAACAGTATTAATATTTTGGTCACAGAGCTTAATCAGTAAGGCTTGGAGGCATGGGCTTTAGAAGTTTTGATGGAGTTGTAAACAAGATTAAGCGATTTATATATATATTTTTAAAAGTTATGGCATGGGGAGTGAATTCCTTGACATCTCTTCCACCTTTTTTTTTTTTTTTTTTAAGATTTATTGATTTTCAGGCCCGCTCGCTCCAGTCGCTCTGGTCGGCCCCCCTAGCTCTGGTCCAACTCTGGCCCAAAGATTTTTTATTTATTATTATGTCTAAGTACACGGTAGCTGTTTTCAGATACACCAGAAGAGGGCATCTGATCCCATTACAGATGGCTGTGAGCCACCACGTGGTTGCTGGCTTTTGAACTCAGATATCTGGAAGAGCAGTCTGTGCTCTAACCCGCTGAGTCATCTCTCCAGCCCCGTGTCTTCCATCTTGTGATCAAACAGTTCCTCTGGAGTAGCACGCAACTAGGCTCAATCTTGAAAACAGGTCAAAACCGGTTCGTTCCTTTATCTTATAATTCCCAAATCTAAAATGTGAAAAGTTAATTTCTAATAGTTATAAAGTACGCAGTCTCATATTTTTAATAGCCGCACAAACGAAACGTCTATGCTTTTATTTACTACTATAAGGCGCCGTATAAGAAAATGTGCTCTATGGGAGATAGTGCTGTCTTTAAAAAAACCAAAATGCATAGCCGAAAAATTATAAAGTAAGCCAGTATGAAATTAAAGAAATAGTAATCAAAGAAAGACATTAAAAATATGTTTTCTAGTCATTAGATTGGCTTAGAATCAGGAAAACCCGGGGCTATGAAAATGCCAGAAAAGGTCCTAGTTTCTACAAGGAAGTAGTTTTTTGATGGGGGTGGTGGTTTTTTTCTGAACACAAAGGGCGGGGGAAGAGCGGGTCTGAATGCACTAGTGAAATCATGTTGCTACCAAGCGGCTATCTTTATAAGATATAAACAAAGGCCAGGAGTGTGTTTTCTTTATGCTCGAGTTTGGCTGGCTGTTCTGGAAGGGACCAGTGAAGATACAAAGAGACAAAAAAATAAAAGGAAGGCTAAAGCCAACAGACCAGAGTGCCCCACCGTTTAGCTCCGGAGGGTGCCCCGGAAGTGGACTCGCAATTGATTGACATGTAATTTCTTCAAATTAGAGCCTGGAAACCATGGCAGCAGTAGGAAGATCCGGCTGTTTTAAAGTTGCGGTTCCGGTGTTAAGAATGCCAAGGATGATGGGAAGCCTGAATTTATCCGTTTGTAGGGAACTCCACCCACAGTTCCCTCCGGCCTGAGCATTTTGTTCCGGCACCGGTGCGAGGTGGCTGCTTTTCCTGGTAGAAATGAAAGCCAGGGAGGGGGAGGGGCTTGGGCGGGAGGAGCGGGGGAAACCTTAGTCTTCCTACCTTAGCACAAAAAGGAACATTCCTTATCCTATTTGCACGTACGCATTGGGCTGTACTGAATTACCCAGTCAGCTGTGTTTTCTCGACCATAAAGATGTTTGGCGGGAAGTTTGTCTAAGGCAGGGCTGGGGTTGACTGGAGGGCAGGGATGGGGGCAGACAGCTAGCTCTGGAATTCTAAGGGCGTAAAACCACACACCTGTGTAGACATCCAACTATCCTTTCATTCAGGAAAACATCTGACGCCATGAGGTGCCAGACCCTGGATACCTGAGACACATCATCTTGCTTCTCAGGTACTATTCATTGTAGTATCTGGAGCCAGACTATAAATAAATGATTGACTTAATTTCAGATAAACATGAGTAATGGAAAATAAAACCGGCCAAGAAATACAGCGGGAGTACCTTTATTTGCACTTAAGTGGTCAGATCCTACTTCCTCTGGAAATGATGATTGAGCACATTAGGAATGGTGTGATGTGGCATTAATGACTTTGAATAGACTTTAGGTACAGATGTTTACTGCTTCATTCCTAGTAGTTACTTCTAGACTTTGAAAACTAACATTAGAATAGAAAGTTTACTAGAAGGATCCAATGGATGCAGAAGTGCCAGCTCTAGATCTTGGATAACAATGTGTGCATGTTAGGGCTTTGAGCATTCCAGTTAAAGGCTTCCTCTGACTTAATCCCAGAGTCCTGAGGGTGGGGACTCCTGATTCCCTTCATTTTTCTCTCCTGCTTTCCCATCTTGTCTTCATTCTCTACGGGTCCTGAGATCTCATCCTTTCAGATTGGACATCTGTGGACTTTTCTTTTCTGTGAGGAAAATGTGGTACAGGCAGAGTTCCAGTGCTATCAGTGGAATGCTAGTGGGGTTCTAATTCTGGTTGAGTTTGGTATGGGGCCTTCCTGCAGTGTAAGTGTGAAGGTGTTTTAAAGAATCTTGTGATGATTCAGCATTGTGAAATGGTGACAATAGTATGGCAAATTGAGTCAAATGAACCCAGGCATATTGTTTGTGGGCAAAATTAGAACCCTTCCGGTTATCCCAGGTATGGTTCATGCTTGTTGATTCCTTCCTGTTCTGTATCCCCCTTCCTCTTCTCTCCCCATCACTTCCCTCGTCTCTCCTCTCCACCTCTTCCCCACCCCCAGTCTCAGTTCCCCCTCCTCTGTGCCCTCTCTCCCTCCCTTTTATAGGGTTTCCTGTAGTTTAGGCTGACTTCAGCCTTGAATTTTCGGTCCTTTTCCCATGACCTGAGATTATATAGGTGTATGCTAGCATCACCTTTGGCCTGTTTCTCTCTCTAGGTTTGGAATGCATAATTATGAGAAATAAAAACAAAAAAGATCTCCAGAAAGAAGCCAAGGTAAGAGTCAAGGTTTGACAGTCCAAGCTAATGCCTGTGGACACTGGACCAAGTGATCTGAGAAAATTGGATTCCTGGCAAAACAAGTGTAACTAGACTCAGGCAAGATAAGGATCCAAGTAGGCAGGGAGGTATGAGCTGGTGCTGCAGGGAGAGTTGAGAATGGTAAATGGCTTGGCACATTACTGTAATGTAAGGGACAGTGTGGGAATTTTTCTGCATTTCCTTCTTAACGATACCTCACTACTTGACATCAGTTGGAATCTTAAGGGTGCCCCACCCAGCTGTTTGGGTCCCAGACAATGGCAACTTTTTGTCGCATTGTGTTGGATGGCAGCTTGTAGTTGACTAGGATGCAGTTCTTTCAGTAGTCAGCACCTCCTCTTTTCCAGATACAGGCTGTAGAATAATTTGTCTTCGTTGTCCTAAATACTACAATTTAGGACTATATTTTGTATATAATGTAGGTATATTGTTTTGAGGACAGACATTTCTTATAGCTGGGAAAAATTGCTTAGAGGAAGATGTCATGCCATGGTGTGTTTTGAGCCATAATCATTACTGAGTGCTTGCATGTGTTTGCAATTTACCAAATGCTCGCTAACCCATGCTAAGGGCTTCTTTCATATTCTCTCATTCATATGGCCTAAACAGACTGATAGGTGAACTCCTTAAATATAAGAAACTAAAGCTGAGGTGGTAGCAGCAATTTAACAACAAAGAAATACAGCCATGGTCTCAGTCCAGCTTCATCTCTAACCCAGTGTTTCTAGAAGAAGAGTTCCAGACCAACAACACCATAATCATGAGGGAACTTGTTAGAAATGCCAAGCCTAGACTCATTATATCAAAACTGGGTTTCTGGCCCAGCCACTGTTTTATTCTCTTTTCAGTTGATTCTGATAATTAAATTTGCAAACCACTAACCAGTACCCCAGCTTTTCAATAACCAGTAAATTGGAACTTTCCAGAGGCTTTGATGCACTTACATATCACATGCAGAGTCTGAGTCATAGGCTGATCCATGGACCATACTGTAGGCCTTGTGCTGTATTGGACCCTGGCTTTCTTAGGTGAGCATGGTTATTGATGATGGGAAGGATTAGCCTCTAAAGTCCTGACTTCTAAAAGCACACAGGCCATAGGATTCTTAGTTACTCACACTGTCTCTCTGTGTGTGTCTCTGTGTGTGTGCATGTGTGCGTTATTATATATATATATATATATATATATATAATATTATATATTATATAATATAGAGAGAAATTTAGGATGCAGGAGGAGGGAAGTAGAAGGAACCATCAAACATGAACGAGGCTGGGGATAACTGGAAGGATTCTAATTTGGGCCACTGGGTACAAATCGTTGCTAGGCTTTATTCAGGAAATGCTGGGCCCTGATGAAAAAAAGAGGCAATGAGCAGTCTGAGAATTGGTTCCCTAAGTGAGATGAATGTGCTTATCTGCCAGCAATCACCTCAAATAAACTAAGTTTTTGGAAGTGTTGGGATTATCATGCTGTAAATGAAGATCTTGTTACCAAACTGGTAATAAATAAGGCTGGTATGCCTCTCCCAATGTGTGTATAGGGGGTGGTATCCAAGTAGTTTCTGTTTGGAGTGCTATTTGTTCTCGGCTATCAAAGTGAACTAATATTAAAGGGTATACTTCCCTGTTTTCTAATAAGTGATTTGGTGTGTATTTGTTATATATATAACAAATGAGGACAAGGTGAAAACAGATTGTGCTTGATTTGTGGCAGAATGGGGCACAGAGAACAACTAGATTAAATGGAAAGAATGCCCAGGCATCCCAATGCCCCCATTGATGTTCCAGAACTTCATCAAGACAGTGATGAGCTACATATGTACACTTGGAGGGGGTAGGTGACTTACAGGATATCCTTGTTGTGGGCTAGGCACTATAGGAGCAGAAGATGCTCCTTGAAGCCCCAGCTCTCCTGGCCAAAGTGCTTCAATGAGTACCTTCATAGGTTCTGGTGCTTGAAGACTTATATAGAGCATGAAGGGCAACTAGTGTCTAAAAAATATAGTTCTTGTAGGTACCACCATGCTAGAGCCTACCAACTGTCAGGTATTGTAATTGTCCTTATTGAGATCTAACGACTACATGGATCTCTTACCTTGTGACATATTGATAGGAATGGTCGCTAAGAAGCAGGACAATCTATGGAGGTCAATAGAGAAGGACCATATGTAAAGGAACTTTAATCCAGCAACATGGCTGCTCTCGTAAGGGACTATACACCTTTAAATCATCTGGCTGGATTCCAGATATACTAGAAAGAGCTAGAGTGAGCTTGTTCATCAGTAAGCTTCCAAGACAGCAATAACATTAGGTGAATAAAAGTTACTTTAACAATCATGCAGCAAACATGTCATCCCTCGGATGTCAGGAGCTATAAAAAGAGGACCCAGAATTGTGGAATGGCCAAACTTTCTCCGAATGAACTCTAGTAAAAGAAAAGCCGAGCCTATCTGCCCAGTGATAGAATGAAAGAAGATACTGCCTTTAGCACAGAGTAGGGGCAAAGAGGAGAATCAGTGTGATCCAAATATTGGTGGAGAAAACTACTCTTCTGTTCCAAGGTGCCTGGTTTTTGTGTATGTCAGTGGAGGAAACACTATTAACAGTCTTTGTGCAGCCACAAGTTTGAATTCCTTAGGACTTGTGAATCAAATGGCCCTATCTCCCTCCTGAAGTTTTCATTTGTTTGATACTCTGTGTATGGAGTTTGGGGACAGGAAGTCTTTTGCTGTCATGAAACTTACAAGAAAAGTATTGTGAATGTGAACCTTCATTTGGAAGAATCTATACATATTTATACATACCTGTGTATAGGTACATAGATGTGTGTACATCAAAGAAATTGTGTTTTTTCCTTAAATACATTTTAGAAAACATTTTGGTTTAATCATGTAAACTCCAAGTATTGGATTTACTTGGGCTGGTGATAGAGATTTCTTCCCTTTTCTTAAAGTAGCATGGCTTTTGGTTCCTTAATAGCATCAGAATCAAGAATGAAACATTTTATAGGACCTTTAGTTATCCATATGGCAGTGTGGACTAAGTAGGCCAATAGGATTCTCGAATCTTGCCAGTTAGTGAGTCCCTACTTGAAGATTATGAATGGTAAGTCTTACTGGTTTCACTTTTCTTACTCTGAGTGACATTTCTGGATGCTTTCTTACTTTCATAAGCCCCAAGTCTTAGTGGGTTATGTCCAGTAGGCTTGTTTGTGTTTCTTCAGCATGACAAAAAGGGAAAGCATAAAGGATAACTTACTGCTTCATGCAGATTGATACCTACCACTTTCTTCAGTAAAACCTAACCTGTATTCAGGGGGTAGAAAGACAACAAAACCACAGCTTTTGAATGCGTCTTAAAGAATGTCCATAGCCTGAGAACATCTTCCTAGGTTTTCATTCATATCTTCAAGCCATTCACTCTCTTTCATGCTTTTGTCCATACCGATATTACTATATCACAAATGATGTTTTTCTTCAAATGACTTACATTATGTCCATCCTGATCGTAATTTGGATCTTGAGTCACTTCTGAAGACCCATGTATTGATTGCTTAGTGTCCTGCTATGGTGCTACTGGGAGGCTGTGAGGGTGGAACTATTAGGACTATTAGGTGAGAAGGAGGAAGTTAAGCCATGTTGGTTACTTACACCTTTGAAAGTGATAGTGACCTCTTCTTGACTACCATAAGTGAAGCAGGCCTCATGCCCATGTATGCCTGCCATAATGTAGTATGTCACCACAAATTCAAGTCAACAGGGCCAGTGCCTGTTGAAACCTCTGAAACCAAGCCAGAATAAACTCTTCCTCCTTTTTGGTTATTTATTTTAGGTAGCTTTTACAGAAAGCTGACTAATGAACCTCTCCCAACTCTTTGCTGCTTCATTGATAAAATTGCAGAAGACTCCACCCAGGCTTCAAATTGAACTTGTACAACTTTCATATAAATCTTCATATTCAGTATTCACCATAGCTGGTAATAGCAACGACTATTCTTATAATCATTCATGTTGCAGACTGAGAATGACTTTGCTTTTTTCTTCACCCCTCATTTGTCATTTGTCAAGAAATCTTGTGAGTTCTGTCAAAGTAGTTGTGGCGTTAGATGAGTGTGACTTCACTGCCAAGCCACCATCAGCGTCTGGGTTATGAGAATTGTTTCCTAATTCTTTTGTTGCTTTGCCCTTCTCTTATCCACACTGATGACCCAGAAGATGGAGTACTTAGTACTTTTATTAAAATGTAGTCCGGCTGTGGCTACAGCTCAGGTACAATGTTGCCAGCATGCATAGGTGTCTGGGTTCAATCTCTAGAACTTTGAGAGAAAACAAACATAGAGTCAAAGGTAATGGATGCCTTGACTTAAAAACAATATTGTAGTCAGGACTCCTTACACTTGTCTGTAAGTCTGCCTATGATTTGGGTACCAGTTTCTTTTCTTAGATACTCTCTTGGTGCTTTCCTCCTCCTCCTCGCCCTGTCTGTGGTGACCATCTTCCTGCTCCTAAAGTAGAAGCTGTCTTGCACTCTACTCTTTTTCCTTCAGGGCATTCTTTCTCAGGTTATATCACATGCTTATTTTCCTGATTTCTCAAGTCTTTCATTAAATGTCATTTTACAATGTGGCCTATCTCTGACAAATGTTAATTCAAATGGGAACCCACATCCAAACATACAGTTCCCTTTTATCT
>NC_045030.1:105075195-105091956 GCF_008632895.1 Mastomys coucha | reverse complement strand
TTTTTTAGGATTCTTTTTAAAAATTGCATTTTGTTCTTTTCTTTTGCTTGTCTCTGTTCATTAGAAGGTCAGTTGTACCAAGCTGGCTTTTGTTGTTATCTTTAGTGTATGTTTGGTTGCTGACTAATTTTTCTTGTTTGGACTGGCTATAGAAGTTTCATTCATGACTATTGAATGAATTAATATATATTCCCAATATTGTGTCTTTATGGCTATAGATCCAGTGAAGAATGAGTATGAGATATGAAAGTACCCCATAACACTACCTTTCTCTTAGTTTTTCCTTTTAATTGTACCATCATGGACAAAATAAAAATAAATAAAACAAAACTAAAAGAATGATATTTATAATGTATACAACAAGCAAACCATGCCCAGTTTGTGTTCCTTTCTTAGGAACACAAACAGGGCATGGTGGTGGATCCCTATAACTGAAGCATTCTGGGTTGAGTTTGTGGCAGGAGGCTCACTCAAAGTTCAAAGCTAGCCTTGGCTACATAGAGAGATCCTGTATCAAAAAGAAAAAAAATAAAAAAAGGGCTAGAATACATAATGCTAGAATTCATTAAGCCCTTGGCCCACATAAGCCCGGTATGGTGGCACATACTTTCAATCCCAGCATTCAAGAGGTGGAGGCAGGAAGATTATAAGTTCAAAGTCATGTTTGGCTAAATAAGGGAGTTCCAGGCCAGCCTGGGCTAGAGACCCCTGAAGGAAGTGAAGAAGATAGGGAGGTAGGAAACGAGAAATAACATCATAGAGCAAATTAATAAATAACTAAAACACATTGACACCCATAAATACATGTACACTGTACGGGCAGTTTAGGGGTAATGGTGGCTGGGAGAAAGCAAACAGCTTTGGTTTAACGGTCCTCACTGTGAGGGTAAGGACTGAATCCTGGTCTTATTCCCTATTACCCTTCCTTGTTCCTCTCCTCGCTTTAGTCAAATTGGAATCAGCTCATACTTTTAGTGACACTTTTACCAATTAAAATTACTTTTGATACTGTCATACATGCCTACAATCTGTTTTGGTCATATCTTTCTCTCTCCCTGTCTCCCAACTCCCCCCAGACACTTCCCAAATCCTGTCCCAATGTTAAACTTTGTCTTTTATTTATTTATTTACTTTTGAAGTATAAATCCAGAGTTCAAAATTAGTGCTCATAAACTTTACATGGGTGTGAAGCCATGCACTGGATTGTAGTCAAACTGCTGGGAACAATGCCCCTGAAGAACACTTCCTTATCAACCAACAGTTGCTCCTCAGCTAGAGGCAAGGCCTTCTGAACCCCTTTTATCTCACTTTCAATGGCAAGTTGTGATGGCTTCCTTCCTTCCTCCCTTCCTTCCTTCCTTCCTTCCTTCTTTCCCTCCTTCTTGCCTTTTGTTCTTTATTTTATGTATAAATACATTTATTTTCTTTCCTTTTTTATATATCAACCACAGTTTCCTCTCCTTCCTCTACCCCCAGTCCCTCCCTCCCACCTCCCTTTTGCCCTTCCCCTATCCACCCCACTGTTTCTCTTCAGAAAGGGCAAGCTTCCCATGGATATGAATATCAAGTTGCAGTTAGACTAGGCATCCTTTTTCATACTGAGACTGCACGGGGCAACCCAGTCTGAGGAAAGGGTCCCTAAAGCAGGCAAAAGAGTCAGAGAGAGCCCCTGCTCCTACAAGAAGACCAAGCTAGACAACTGTAAGATATGTGCAGAGGGCCTAGGTCAGTCCCATGCAGGCTCTCAGGTTGTTCGTTCAGTTGCTGTAAGCTCTTACGAGGCCAGGTTGTTTGATTCTGTAGCTTTTTGTGGAATCCTTGACCCCTCTAGTTCCTACAATCCTTCCTTCCTTTCTTCAGCAGGATTCCCCGAACTCCATCTGATGGTGGCTGTGGGTTTCTCAATCTGCTTCCATCAGTCGCTAGGTGAAGCCTCTGGTGACAGTTGGGCTAGGCACCAATTTATGACTTTAGCACAGTATCATCATTAGGAATCATTTTCCATCCTAGGTCTCTGGGCTGTCCAGCCTCTGGGATGATGGCTTTCTTAAATTAATGCAACCTATGTTCATGCTGTATGTGCTTTTAAACATTTATCTATGAATGAAGTCAAAGATTTCATCAATGGAGTATTTTATACAAGGAAATTTATCTTTCTTGTATGCCTCCTAATAGAAGACATGTGTGCCAAAGGATACAAAGTTCAATTAGAACCAGAGAAGTAACTTTTGATTCAGTGTTGTGACTTAATTAGATATTGTGGATTTTAGGTTTGTTAAGTCATTTTTATGTTATCACTAATAAAATAAGTATTTTTGGTGATGTATGTGTTCATTATTTTAATAGAAGCATTTCACTTTGTGTGTGTGTTTGTGAGTGTGTGTGTGAATCAAAACACAGGCTCAGGGATGGCTCAGTGGGCATAGTACTTGTCCCTGCAAGTATGAGGGACTGGGTTCAAATCTACAGAACCCATGTAAAATCCGGCATAGTAGTGTGTATCTCAAGTGTTCCTATGGTGATCTGGGAGTTGGCAACAGGAAAATCGCAGAAGCTATCCCAAAGCTACAATAATAAGATCAAAGAAGTCATTTTTTTTCCTATAAATTCTTTTCTTCTCTCTTTTCCCTACCAGCCTAGGAAATGTTCCTGACCAACTGTAATAGAACATGAGTGTAGATAATTTTATACAACAGGCTGCATATTAATCTCTTTACTTCCTGCATTGTATCCTTGAGCTTTGCTATGAGGGCAAAGCCAATTTATAAAGCAACCCCCCACCCACCATTAATAAAGTGATTGTGGAACATAACTGCTTGAAAAAAATTGTTTTTGAGAGAGGGTCTCATATGTAGCTCTGGCTGTCCAGGAACCCACTATTAAACCAGGCTGCCCTCAAACTCACAGAGATCCACCTGCCTCTGCCTTCTGAGTGCTGGGATTAAAGGTGTACACTACCACAGCCACTGAGCTGCTTGATTCTTCATGTTGGGATGACTTTCATCTTTAGCAGTGTTTCTCTGTATATATGAATATACATGTATTTGTGTAGGTGCATGTGCCTATATGTTCAGGTGGTCAAAATTACATATTTTCCTCTATTCTCACCTTATTATTTGTTTCCTTTGTGTGTGTGTGAGCGTGTGTGTGTGAGCGCGCACGTGCGCATTACACATTTGTGTGAGTGTAGTGTGGGCGGATCCTCGGTTATCAGTCCTTCCCATCTTCATACAGTGTCTCGTATTTTTGCTGCTGTGTACATCACGTCAGCTGGCTTGTGAGCTTCTGGAGATTTTCTTCTTTCCATTTTGCTCTTAGAGATTCGTGCTACTGCACTAGGCTTTATGTGAGCTCCAAGGACTCAAACTCAGGCCCTCACACTTGAACAGCAAACACTATACTTACTGATCCAGCAGCTTAGCCTCTAGGCAGTGTTTTTTATATTCTAAAATGCACAGCTTATGGACTTGTAATTTTTAGGCATCCTGAGTTCTGCTTTTACTTGAGTGACCTTTCCTATGCCAAAGCTCCAAGCATGGGCTAATATACATCTCTGCAGAATTCCAAACAAGCACCCCGTTGTTCAAAGTGTTTTTAATCAGAAATGTATCTCAGTGTGGCCTTGTTATAGACTGAGAATTCATATGCCTCCATTGAAAGCTAATCTGTAATATGGTGGCACTTACTTCTGTAAATTGAAGAAATAAGTCATGAATGTGGTACTTAGTTATGAAAAGCAAGGAAGTAATTAAGTCATGAATAGGTCTCCCTTGAGAATTGGATTATCCTCCTTTACATCAAGAGCAGAGAGCCAGCTCCTGCTATGTACCTATGCGAGATGTTGGCAGTTTGCAGCCTGGAAGAAAATACTCATCAGATCCCAGCTGCACTGCCACTGTGATCTCAGACTTCCAGCCCCCAACACTGTGGTAGATGTTTACTTTCTGCCTTGTATCCTTGAGCTTTGCTATGAGGACAAGCCTGATTAGTAGCCAGTGTTTGACAGTGTACAGCTTGTCTGACTCCCATTTATGAAGTAATTGGGAGACATAGCTACTTGTTTCTTAATTCCTAACTTTGACTTTGTACTAGGTTGGCATTTTTATTACTTACATGTCATCTAATGTTTAGTAGTTCATAATAGCCAAAATTAACATAAGCCTGTAATTCAGTGATAGTACATTTGGGCACTGTGGCCTAACACAATCAATAGTTACAAGATGAGGTAATACGAAACCCTTTCTCAGCCAGTGAGGCTTGCCTTTTCCTATGTTAACCATCTGAAGGAAAGGGCTGTCTCAACATCCTGCATCCCAGGTCCTAGAAGACAAAGATTCCTTGGGATATTCTCAGTGGAAATCTCTGTCCTGTCTATTTCTAAACTTAGGCAAATATGGGCAAAACCCAGTCCAGCTTAACTTAGAGCTCAGGGCCTCCCAGCTCTGTAGCCTAGCAGGCTACTCTTCTAAAGTAGGAAGAGCATACATAGGTTTTACATATTGACAATGGTATCAATGGCTATTTACACTAAGATATACAAGTACAAACTTGGGACACAGGTTTTTTTATTAAAGGGTTACAAGTAACCTAAAGGGTTATTATATTTCATTCTAATGCTGAACACCATGGAGACACAGTTACTTGGGATTTTTCTTTTTAGTGTGATTTGGAGAGTATGTTACTTAGTTTCCATAAAACTTTCTACGCTTGAAATTTTGGAAGGACCTATGAAAATTAAGTGACTCTCTTCATTTATCTTCTTAAACTATCTCAGGACTTCTAGCTTTATCCTCCTAAAGTCCTAGGAGTAGTTATTGATGTTCTCAGAGAGATTCCCGTACGCATTTGAGTATCTCACAGTTGGAGCAGTATGAGTGTCACCTGACCACCAGAATTTCAGTTGTGTTTTCCCCTGGAGGTCACGCCTTCTCCACCTGGAGTATAAGTTTTATCCTCTGGTTTATAGTTCTATATTCAGCTTATTCCACATGAGACATTTAATTTTGAAAATTGCCCAAATCATTTTACTTGTTACCATCAGTCTGCCTACTGTCTGATATTTGTTGATTCAGAATGGAAATCACTCCTCATGTGAGACTCCTTGAGATAGCTGGGAACAGGGCTGAGACCTTCAAAAGCTTCTGGCTTATCACTGCTGCTCTCTTCTGCTCTTCCTTTTGTATCATAGGTCACAGTTCTCTCATCATTTTTGTCATATTCCGGAAAGCTCTCCAGCCTGTGTGTGTGTGTGTGTGTGTGTGTGTGTGTGTGTGTGTGTGTGTGTGCGCGCGCGCGCACTCGCTTGTACGCGTACTCACACATGCCATGGAAATTGCAGTTTTCTTGCTGATTCTTCCTTCTATACTGTCATTCTTTTGCCCATGTTGCTGATATCCTCATCAGTTTTGCTAACTTTCTCTTCAATGTTTCCTCTCCTTTACTTTCCACATCCTACATTAAATTCATCTGCTTGTTTGTATCCTCTTGCAGGCCATTGGTCACTCTTTTTTTTTCTTTTTTTTATTAGATGTTTTCTTTATTTACATGTAAATTTCTCCTTTCCCAGTTTCCCCTCCAAAAAACAAAGAAACAAAAACAACAAAAACAAACCCCTGTTGCCTCCCCCCTCCCCATGCCTGCCAACCCACCCTCTCCCACTTATTGGCCCTGGCATTCCCCTACACTGGGGCACAGAACCTTCACAGGGCCGAGGTCCTCTCCTCCTATTGATGATCGAATTTGCAATCCTCTACTATACACATGCTGCCAGAACAATCAGACCCCTCCATGTGCAGTCCTTGGTTGGTGGTTGAGACCCTGGGAGCTCTGAGGGTACTACTTAGTTCATATTGTTGTTCATCCTAAGGGACTGCAAACCCCTCAGCTCCATTAGTTCTTTCTCTAAGTCCTTCACTGGGGACCCTGTACTCAGTTAAATGGGTGTCTGTGAGCCTCTACATAAACTTTTGGAATTTTTATCCAGCATTTTACATGTTAGTATTTTTGAGCTCTCTAGTTGAGGAATTATGATCTTTGCGGGGGAGTCTTGTGGCCTTGCTTTATGTTACTTGTGTTTGTGTGATGGAATTTACGTCTCTTTTGGTAAATCGTCTGGTTTGATTTGGGACTCCTCTCGTTGAGTAGTCTTTTCAGTCCCTACTCCTACTGAGAAAAGAAGGAGCTGCTTTAGGAAGGAGCTTGACTCTCCTCCCACTTCTAGGAAGGAAGCCACAGCTTAGTTCCTACTGATGTGTTGTGTTGCCTGTCTTTGCACAGCTCAGGTTTCCTTTTCCTTTGTAGATGTTCAAAGTGCTTCCTCTCATTGGACTCATGCCTGGGTTCTCTTATTCTGTCCTTTGCAGGTTTAGATGAAGGCACCTTCTGGTCTACCATTTACCCAGAAGTATCTTACTCACTTCCTTGACATAGATCCTGGCAGTCATGGGTGGCTTTCCTCAGCTCTTACACCAACAGATGGTAGAAGCCCAAAGGAGCTTAAAAGAAAGCCACAAAAGTAGAGTCTTTTTGGAGTTTTCTTCAATTTCAGACTGTATCAGATTTCTGTTGGACTGTATTTTGATCTGAAACTATGACAAGAAAGAGAATTATTATAAATTATTTTGGACACCCAAAAATAAAAATTTAAAAGAAATACAGCTATTGTTTTCCCAGTTTTAGTGACAAAATGTTTGGCAAAATACATTACCAGGGCTCTGGGGAGGAAACTGTTAGGCATTGTTGATAATAGTATAATTTGGTGTGTTTATTGAAGGGAGTATAAGTTCTTATCAGATTATGAGGTGCATATAAACTCTAACCCAGCAGTTTCGTTTCTGAAAACATATCCCATGGATATGCTAGTGTTTGCATATGTTTGAAAAACATGTATACCAAGTCATTCACTAAAGCATTCATGATAGCAAAACTCAGATGTCTATTAAAGCAACCATTAAAGATTTTTGTAAAACTATACAATGAGTCTACAAAGAATGAGTTCTATATACTGCCATGTTAAGACCAAGGTATGCTGTTAAGCAAATAGAAAGTGTTTGTTAATATGCACACTGAATATTGCATATCATATTGGGGGTACCATATCTTTACTTGAACACAAGCACATATACTTGAAATTTACCAAAGGAATGAATGACAGTGTTTACTTAGTAAGTAGGTAAGTGGGAGCAAAGGATATGGAAGATAATATCACAAGGAATACTTTTCATTGTATCCCTTATTCTCAGTTTTTAATTAAAACATTTTATGGTACTAGAGCTTGAACTTGGGGCCTTGCACAGGGTAGGAAAATTGTCTACTACTGAGCTATGAGCTACATTCCTAGATCTTGGGGCTTTTGTTTTTTGTTTTTGTTTTTGTTTTTTTCTCTTTTAGTTAAAATTTCTCATTTAATATATTTTGGTCATGTTTAGGCCTTTCCCCAACTTTTCCCAGATCCTGCCCCTATTTACCAACTTCATGTTTATTCCATACACTCAAAAAGAAATTAACAAAAAAGGAAAAAATAATAAAAAAAGTAAGACCAAAAAAATGCCAAAATAAAGCAGAAGCCGCCCCCTTCCTGTGCCCCCCCCACCCCCTGCCAAATACTCTGTGGAATTTGTTCTGTGTTGGCCAGTTACTACTAGGCATAGGGTCTGCCCTGGATTGTGGTTGATACCCAGTGAAACTCCATTGGAGAAAACTGATTTTCCCTTTGCCAGTCAATATCAATTGCAAATAAATGCTTGATTAGGGGTGGGACACTCTGGCCACCTTTTCCTCAGCATTGGGACCCCATCTGGCTTGACCTCTACAGGTCTCTACATGTTGCAGCAATCTCCCTTCAGAGGAGGGCTTGATGAAGACATCCTATTTAGCGCCAAGTGCTCCAAAGTCTCTCATTTTCTCCACATTGTCCAGTTATGGATTTGTGTTAATTTTCATCTATTGTAAAAGAAGCTTCCCTGCTGAGGGTAGAATGATGCAGTGAACTATGGCTCTAGCGGTATATCATTAGGAGTCATTTTATTCCTGGGCTCCTTAGAGTTTTTCCCTAAGCCCGTGACCTATCTAGTCCTAGATTCTAGGCCACTTTAGCAGTGTCCAGTATAGATTCTGTCTCATGTAGTGGGCCTTAAAGCCAATAAGAAAGTAGTTAGTTATTCCTGAACATTTGTGCCACTGTTGGACCAATGTATCTTATAGACAGGTTGCTATTGCAGGTCGCAGGGTTTGTAGCTGGGTTACATATTGATGACTATGTTTCTCCTCCAGGACCGTGCAGAGTACCTTCCAGCACCATGAGCACTAATCAGTCAGTCAGTAATGATGAACTTCTAGTTGGGCTCCAGCTCAATTTTCTCATGTTTGATGATGTAAGTATTGTCTTCAGCAATAGAACCTTACCATCAGCTCATGGGGAGCGACCAATAGTTTTTGCAGTAGTCTGATATTTAGGGAAGGACCATAGAACTCCCTTGGCCAATGACTCAAAATGTAATCCATTCCTGGTACTGGAGGTTTTACTTGGTGGCATAAAGTATTCAGTTCGGGCATTGTCTCCCTCATTATATACTGACTCTGTCTGAATTCCTTTCTTATGTGTATATTTTAGGAAGCTTCTACAGTAGTAGGTTTCCATATGTTTTTTTCAAAAGGTTTTAGTGTTATTGTCCTTCCCCATAATCCCTGTTCGATCTTGTTCTTCCTTCCTGTCCCCATTTAGTCCTCTTATTTTAGTTTCTCCTTTAGTCTCTCCATAGCACTAGATTCTGTTTACTAGGAGATCCTCTTTTCCCTCCCTGGTCCTTTGACCTAGCCTTTGTGGATATCCAAGCTTTAGTGTTCAGCCCTAAACATATATCCGTATAAACATCAATACTAAATGGACTCAGCAGGTTGTATTTCTACACACTCGAACACACCCCAACGCTAATTAAAGAATAAAAGGTCATGAATTTGAGAAGGAGTGGGGAAGATACCTGTCTGTACACTGTCTTTACACTGTCTCACTTTTCCAATGGGAGGAGGTGCAGGTAGAAAGGGAAGGATGGAAGTTATCTAAATGCAGTACTCACATAGTCAATCCTCAAAAAATAATTTTAAAACTTTAAGCTAAATAACTCAAAATATTACATAGCATTCTATAAAATATAATCTTCATTTCGTTATGTGTATAGGTTCACATATGTACAGTTACCTGAAGAATCTGTAGAGGAAATGTACAAATCCAGAATGGTGATTGATAATTCTGAGTTACTTGTTAAAATTCTGAAAAATTGACATGTGAATTTTTTCAGAATTTCAACAATGATTGGCATAATACTTTGATGATGAGAAAGTAATAATAAGCTTATTTAGAGCATAAAGTAAGAGTAAGAAAAAAAGTACACAAGCACTTCTGTGAAAAAGCCAAGTAGTAAACAGTGGGGGAAAATGTTTGCATCACAATTTTTTAAAAACAAATAACAGGGCTACTGAGATGGCACAGCCAATAAAGGTGCCTGTCACCAATCCTGATGGCTGACCTCAATCTGTGGAACCTACAAGGTGGAAGAAGAGAACTGACTCCTGCAAGTTATCCACTGTCTAACACACAAACACATGTGCGTGTGCACACACACACACACACACACACACACACATACACACACACACACATTGAATTAGAGATAGGCCCCCTATTTTCCTATTATATGGTACTCATTATAAAAACAACAAAATAATTCTCAAAGCAGGAGATTGAAAAGAAAGGGCAACCACAACAGAAGTAACCACTCAGGGCAGTAGCCTAGGGACTCAGGCTATATATGGTTTATAGCCACTGATCTTTGTACAAGCCCTACCAGGCATGACAATGGATTAGGGGTATAAGGGTCTGAAAATTGCTGAAGGAAGACCCCAGACTCAGATAGTATACAAAACCAAAGGGCATTTATTCTGCAGAAATAGCCAGCATGCGGGGTTAACCATTCTTTAAAATGGCAACCCCAGACAAAGGCATGCAGGCCTCCTTATAAGGAGCTCTCTTGAAGGATTAGGCAATCGAAAATTTCATTGGTGGGTGCTAGGGGGTCACAGGTGATCAGTGGTCTACATTCCTATCTCATAAGCATTCAATCATGTGATGAAGTAGGGCTGTCTAGCACAGATGGACCGTGCTAAGATATTTCCCCATTTTTGTGGTTATCCCCAGACTGTTCTTTGGAAGGGGGTTTTATGATCTTGTTCTGGATTTTATGGTCTGTTCCTAGTGGTGTCTTAAGACCTAGATGTAGTTCCTGGAGCTAGTGCCTTATGGCCTTTTTTGAAATCAGGCCTGATCCTCAAAATGGAGGCAAATGGGGTTTATATTACCTTTTCAGGAGAAGGACAAGTGAGTTTATTTAAGGAAAATGATTTTTAAAATTCTTCTAGGGGCTAGAGAGAAGGCTCAGTGGTTAACAATGCTTGCTGCTCTTGCAGAGGACTTGAGTTCAGTCCTAATCACCCATGTTAGGATATCATAACCCCCAGGGAACCCATTGCCCTCTTCTGGATTCTACAGGCATATGGGCACATATACATATACTCACACATGCATACAAAATAAAAGCAAGCCTAAAAACTTACTAATTTGCATGGAAGTGGTGATAACCAGTGCCAGCCTTTCATCAACACTTTGAACCAGGCACAATTCAGATGACATTTATTTAATTCAACACTCTTTGAAATAGGTACTGCTGTTACACCATTTTATACATAAGGGAAGATCTAATCCTGGATCAGAGATCACACATCTACTTAGTAGATTTCCCTAGGTGCTGTTTGGACCATAAAGCTTTCGTGCAGATCCTGCATAGTAAAGCCTTGCTGTGCAGACTCTCTAGGGCTGTTGAAAGAGCAGAACTTTCAGGAATGAACTTAATGAAAGGAAGTTCGATACACAGGGGAATGCCCTGTGACAGCATATTGAGATTACAGGCTCTTCCTTCCCCCTCCTTCTCTCCCTCCCCCCTCCATCCATCCTCTCCCCTCCCTGCTTCCCAGCTACTTGAAGTGGTTAATCCTCCTCTGCCATATACTCCTGCTATGATGTGTATGTCACCATAGACACAAAGCAATGGGGCCATGTGACCATGGACTGAAACTGAAGGAGAATAAATCCTTCCTTTTAAGTTGATTGAGGTGTTTTGTCACAGTTACAGCTGAGGAACACGTCAGGCCTGTCATAGGAATTCAACACTAGTTGAATGTGCTCAGTTATGCTTTTTTATTACCTGAGGTCCAGGAAAGTGGGGTTATAAGCATACTTATAAACTAGTAGAAGCCAGACCTTTGCTTGAAACTTTCATCTGGTCTGTGCCCAAAATGGTAATTTTACAGATGTTTTGCTCCTGTTGCTCCTAACTTAAGCAAATTTCAAGAAGCCCTTGTAACTTGAATTGTGTTTATAACTTGATTTGATTTTTGAGTAATACCTCCAAGTTAACTGAATGCTCATTCTTTCTTAACAGAGTTCCTGATCAAGCTCACAGCTGCCAGCAAGCACTCTACTACTGAACTGCACCATCTCTCCAGCCCATGCTTACTCTTGAATAGCCACAAAAATATTCAATGGTATGGCAAAATAAACCTCCATTTCATTTAGATATTTATGCTATTTTTTTTGCCACTTAAATTATTTTATGTAGTTGAGTATGATTTTTTTTTTCCTAAGGAATTCTATGTATCTCAACTTAAAGAGTCTTCAACTTTTATGTTATATATAATTTCCTGTAGTTTTCAAAGTTGCTTTAATAAAAAGTTTAACGTTGAAACAGTTGTGGATTTACATGTAGTTATGTGAATACATGTATCCTTTACCTTTTTTCCCTAATGACAATATCTTCTAATGGACATTGGCTTCTGAGGCTCCCTCGCTGGGGGCAGGAGGCAGTCCCAGCTTCCGGCTGCCGCCCCTCCCCTCCTGTTGTGTAATCATTCCTAGGCACCCCCCCACCTGTTCGATATTTTAACTTTTCCCCCTTTCCCTTTAGTTCCGGACGCTCCGGGAGGAGGAGAAAGGTTCCTTCACAAGACTGGACGTTCCCTCCCCGGGGGAGGGTGTGGTGTCCCGGGGCCTCTGGGCTTCAGGTGAGGCCTGGGATGCGCGGCCTGGCGCGGGGGAGGTGACGGGCGGACCCAGATCCGGGGTAATTTGCATCGCCCTCCCCCCAGCCCGGGTGGGGATTGGCCGGGCAGCGGCGGAGGGTGGTGCGGGGCCTCAGAGCCGCCAGCCCACCGCAGCCATCATCAAGGTCACCAGCTCCTGCGCGCCATCCGCAAAGGAGATGTCTCGGAAGATGGCTGGCGGCGTGGACGGCCCCATCGGGATCCCGTTCCCGGACCACAGCAGCGACATCCTCAGCGGCCTGAATGAGCAGCGGACTCAGGGGCTACTGTGCGACGTGGTTCTCCTGGTGGAAGGACGTGAGTTCCCCGCACACCGCTCAGTGCTGGCCGCCTGCAGCCAGTACTTCAAGAAGCTGTTCACATCGGGACCTGTCGCGAACCAGCAGAATGTGTACAAGATCGACTTTGTGAACGCTGAGGCGCTGAAGGCGCTCATGGACTTCGCCTACACCGCCACACTCACGGTCAGTACGGCCAATGTGGGCAACATCCTGAGGGCAGCACGGCTGCTGGAGATCCAGGCCGTGAGCCACGTGTGCTCCGACCTGCTAGAGCGCCAGATTCTGGCGGCTGATGATGTGGGTGATGCGGGCCAGTCCGATGGCACCATAGACCAGCGCAACCTACAGCGTGCCAAGGAGTACCTGGAGTTCTTCCGCAGCAACCCCATGAATAGCCTGCCCCCCATTGCCTTCCCGTGGTCAGGCTTTGGTGTCCCCGACGACGGCCTGGACACCACCAAGCAGGCCGTGGCTGCCGCTGTGACTGCTGTGACTGCTGTGGCTGCTGTGGCCGCAGATGACTGCAATGGCTTGGACATCTATAGCCCAGGACCCCCAACCGATCGGCCCCCAGTGGGCAATGGAGAACAGGGTAAGAGCACCCCAGGGCTGTGGCCTGAGCGGAATGAAGATGCCCCGCCCGGAGGGCTCTTCCTGACACCGCCTACTGCCCCTCAGGCCACCGCGCAGATCGGCCACTATGGCCGTGCAGGGGCCCGCACCAATGAGGAAGAAGTGGCGGCGCTCTCCAAGGCTGCCCTCGAGCCAGGCGACTCCGCGGGCTTCCTGTCGGGCCCTGCAAAGGGCAAGGATGGGGACATTGCTGGTGTGGGCGGGCTAGCAGCCAGTACACTGCTTCAGCAGATGATGTCATCGGTGGCCCAGGCGGGGGATGTGGAGTCGCGCACCAACGACATGGGCGCCATGGACTACTGCCTGAATTACAGCAGTGGAGCCCATGAGGGTGATATGGACCCTGCCTGGTTACAGAAGGCCGCCGAGAAGAAAATCCGGCCCAAGGCTTTCCAGAAGTGTCCCATCTGCGACAAGGTGATTCAGGGTGCGGGCAAGCTGCCTCGTCACATCCGCACGCACACAGGCGAGAAGCCCTTTGAGTGTCACATCTGCAAGGTTCGATTCACCAGACAAGACAAGCTGAAGGTGCACATGCGGAAGCACACCGGAGAGAAGCCATACCTGTGCCAGCAGTGTGGCGCAGCCTTCGCGCACAACTACGACCTGAAGAACCACATGCGGGTGCACACGGGGCTGCGGCCATACCAGTGTGATAGCTGCTTCAAGACCTTCGTGCGCTCCGACCATCTGCACAGACACCTCAAGAAGGACGGCTGCAATGGGGTCCCCTCGTGCCGCAGCTACAGGCCTCTTGTGCAGGGTGTGCTACCTGATGCCCCCGCTGGGGCCTGCGCCTCCCCCGGGCTCCCGGACGCCCCGCCCAGTGGCCAGGAGAAGCACTTTAAGGACGAGGAGGAAGAGGCCAGCCCCGACGACTTGGGCCACGTGAATGTAGCTGGCAGCGGAGGAGACGATGTGCCACTGCCGGGGGTAACTTCCCAACCTGACTCGTATTAAAATAAACCAAAACCAGCCAACCAAAAAACAAAAAACCCTAAGAACAGAGAGAAACCACCACCCACCCCCAGCACCAGAAGTAAGCAGTTCTCTGTCCAGATGCCCTCCATCCATCCCTGCGGACATGTGTGCGTATATATACCTTGGCCGCGGGTGCCTGCCTTTCTCCGATCCCCATCTGCTCCTGTGCCTCTCGCCCCATCCACCAAGGGGCCCCACCCAGCGGCCCAGCCTGCTCCTGGCCGAGGCGAGGGTGATGAGGACACCAGGACAGGCGCCCGGCTCCTTGCTGGTTGGTTTGGGGGGGGGTGTGTGTCTTAGACAGATCTTAAATGCTTTGTCCACTGTGACTGGATGTTAAAATGGTCCCCAGCTCCAGCCCTCCTTCCTCAGGGCACTTAAAGAAGGGGGTGTCCCCTCAGCCTGCCTCCCTACCTTTGGCCTCACATCTCTGTACGTCCACCCTGGCCACCACTGGCATAGAAATCTAATTATTCCCAAGCCTGGATAGCCAGAGCGGGGATTTGGGGGATCGCTGGGGTCCCTGCCACCCTCCTTCATGGCACTTACACCTGACGGGGCCCTCGGGGCCACTGCTCAGGGTGACTCTGGCCATGCCCCCACCCCGTGTTCAGAGACTGAAAATTCGTCATCATGCCATGCCCCACTTTTTAAGGCACTTTTTAAATCTATTTCCCTTTTTCCTCCTTAAAGACAGTTTATATAGAGATAGAGATAAATAAAATATTCTTTTCCCCAGAGGAGCCGACAGCAGTTTTGGGTGGACGTAACCAAGATCAGAGGTAACCCCAGGAACTCAGGCAGAGACAGGCGAGGGAGTGAGAGAGGCCACAGCTTAATGTCACAAAATAGGAATAAACCCCCAAGATTTTAGTAAACACAAAGGGAGAACATTTTTTAAAAAACAGTAAAAGTAGTAACAGCCAGGTGGGGATCTTGGCACTTTGTAATTGAACGGGTACTTTTCATTCTTATGAAATGTTTACAAGTTGCACCTAGCTTCTATGAAAAATTGAAGAGAGAGCAAGAGCAGTGGGAAGTAGCTAAGTCATTTTATTTTTATATGAAATAAAAGAATCCCCCTCCAAAGGAAAATGGACATTAATGTAATCTGTTAATCTGATTCGTGTTTCTTTCCTAGTTATAGGTACACTCATATATGTGTATGAGTTTATGTCTATGAAATTTTATATGAGGTTTGTGAATCCATGACCATCATATTTGGGATACAGAATGTTTAGCACTACAGAGATTCCTTAAATGTTGTCCTTTTATAACCATACCACCTTTACCCCCTTATACTCCATGCTTATCCTTAACACTTAAAAACCATAAATCTCTTAATACAGCTCTATAATTTTGTACTATCAAAAATGTTACATTACCACCTCTGGTCCCACACCCCACAACTCCCCATCATGGTCCCTCTGGCCTGAACCCAGCTCACTTTGCCTTTGGTTGCTCATGTCATAACCATTCCATTCCTCTGCTTCAAGGTATAGGCCCTGAAAGGAACTGTATACCTGTCCTGCCCCCTGACCACTTCTGCCTCCACCTCAGTGTACTGTGACTGTTCGACAAGGTTGCTCTGGCCCAGGCTGAGAAATTGACTCCACCCTTACCCTGACCCCTGGCATGTTCCACATCTGGTCCTGTGTAGTCACCAACCCCAGGTGTGGTAAGTAACCTGCCCATCCTGACCCCTTAGCCACTGACCTCTGGTCTGGGGCTCTATAGTCACTTGACTCGGACACTCTGTCCTTGTCTCTGCCCAGAGCCTAGACCCCCCTTAGCATGGGTTTTGCCACCTCAAAGGTCCCCCAAGCTATAATCCAACTATGGAATCCTGACCTGGTGGGTTAAAAATCCATACTAAAACACAACTAACAATGAAAATCCGTATGCCCAGGTTACAGCACAGAAACTAGATAAATTAAACTGGTATCTAATTGTTCTCCAAATCACCAATCTTATAATAATGTTCCCTAAAGAGAACAAGTTACAAGAAATTAAAGACACAGAATTCCAAAGGACAATACATGTTCAACAAGCTCAAAACATTCAGAGAGGGCATAAATAGCTACATGAATGAAATTAAAGACAACGGGAATAAAATGATGGGAGTCCAAGTATACAAAAACACAGCTCAGCCAAACAAGGAACAGTAAGACTGTAAATTCTCAGTCCAGCTATCAATAATTTAGAATCCCTTGTAGGGGAGGTAGTCGGTTGGTTGTGGGTCATAAGTGGTAGTTGTGTCACTTTTACATTGCTCTGTTGTTTTATACATTTATTGAAGTGGGTTCCTTTTGACTTTCCTCTTCTGAGCCTATTATGATACTCTGTTTTCTGCCTAGAGGAACATTTGGATGAAGTTCAGCTAAGGGAACTAGGGAAACTCAGTGATGGTTATTGAATGGCTTGCTGAAATCTCATCTTGGCTATGTGTCAACAGGACCAAAACCTTAGTCATTCCTTAGATTATATGGATATATTGTAAAAGGGATATCAAATTTCAGACCCAGTGAAGTCTATCTACTGTCTGGAGCTATTAGAAAATCTTAACGAAATGGATGATTTTCTAGATACCACTTACTAAAATCAAGATCAGGCAAACTACTTTTTTTTTTGTTTTTTTTGTTTGTTTGTTTGTTTTTTTGAGACAGGGTTTCTCTGTATAGCCCTGGCTGTCCTGGAATTCACTCTGTAGACCAGG
>NC_045030.1:105071235-105075047 GCF_008632895.1 Mastomys coucha | reverse complement strand
CTAAAGAAATAGAAGCAGTCATTTAAACTCTCCCAACCAAAAAATAAATAAATAAATAAACCAGGGCAGCTGATTTTAGTGCAAAATTCTACTAGACTATCAAAGAAGAGCTTATTAATACTATTTTTTTAGTTTCATTTTTTAAAAAATAATAAAGCTTATTCTTTTAAGGTCTGTAAAGAATAGGGGCTCACAGAGACTAAACTGCTCACTAGGGAGCCTGCATAGGCCTAATCCAGGCTTTCTGCACCTACCTTACAGTTACTGTATGGCATTGGTGTTCTTGTGGGACTCCTAATAGTGGGAGCAGGCACTGTCTCGGACTCTGTTGCCTGCCTTGGGAACCCTTTCCTCCTACTGGGCTGCCCCATCTAGCCTTAATAGAAGAGTCTAGTCTTAGTGCAACCTGATATGCAGTGGCTGGTTGATATCCATCAAGACTGGCCATTTTCTGAAGAGAAATGGAGGGGAGGAGGAGTTGATAGGGGGAGTGAGATGGAGAGG
The DNA here is from genome assembly GCF_008632895.1 of Mastomys coucha. Lineage (NCBI taxonomy): Eukaryota > Metazoa > Chordata > Mammalia > Rodentia > Muridae > Mastomys > Mastomys coucha. The sequence goes on along the minus strand of NC_045030.1, from coordinate 105,074,543 downwards.
AGGGAGGGGAAACTGGAGTTGGGATATAAAAGAAATAAAAAACAAAATAACAATAAGTCTTATTTTAAAATACTAAAAATATAATTTTCAAGATCTCAAATAAGTTATTTTACTGTGTACCTTGAAAGCTTTGGAAACATAAGACTAATCCAAACCTCAAGTCAATAGATGGGGAGAAATAATTAAAAGCAAGGGAGAAATTAATGAACTAGAAATGAATAAATACAAAGAATCAATGAAGAGTTGGTTCTTTGAAAAGATAAGATTGGCAAACCTTAAGCCAAAGTAACCAAAAGCAAAAGAAAGAAGACCCAAACTAAGACAATTGGAGTTAGCAGGGAGACATTATACAGACTGAGGTGGTTATATTTAGGAACATACATGTATATATAGTATGAATGTAACAACAATTAATTTTAAAAGAGGCCATGAATTTAAAAGAAAGTAAGAAGGGATAGGGTGTGATAGAGTTTGGTGGTAGGAAAGGGAAGGAGAGAATAATAATTACCTCAAATTTTTTTTAAGAAGTGAAAATAAAGACAAAAAGAGAAATTACACACTGATATCCTGGTGTAATAGGTACAGAATTTCTCGGTAGATGCTGGCACACCATATTCAAAATCACATCAAAAAATTATTCATGATTAAGTTATTTTCCTACCTGAGACTGAGAAGTATGATTTGCCACACCTAAATCAATAAATGTAATACAGCACATAAATGGACTCAAGGACAGAAATCACGTGATCAAGTGGACAGGGTAAGAAACCTATATATAGATAGCTTCATATAAAATGAAGACAAACCCAAATGCATTGCTACTAAAACCAAGGTTGGTCATATTCTCTACTACTAATTAGTAACAGTACTTGAAGTCTTAGCACTAAGACAAGGAAGCATATTAGATACAAATAGGTTTTATGTAACAACAGTATCAACTGGACAGGTAGCCCACAGAATGGGAGAAAGTCTTTTCAAACTATGCATCTGTCAGAGGATTAGTGTATGGAGGATATAAAGAATTTTTATTTTCTTTCTGGAGTATATAAAGAAGTTTTATTTTTGTTATCTTTGAGATGTTTTCAGGGTTCACCTCTCCTGGTAAAATCTAAACATCAAGAAAATCAACAACCCAATTACAATGATCTAGAGCACTAAACATAGAGTTCTCAAAAGAAGCCCTACAAATGGCTAGGAAACACAAGACTGTTCAACATCCTTTGCCATCAAGGAAACACAGTCTCGCTTTTTCAGTTTTCATTTCACTGTAGTTAGAATGGTTATCATCAAGAATACCAGTGACATGGATGTGGAGGACGGGTTCCTTCATTGTCTAAGTCTTAGGAAAAACTGCAGAAGAGTCAGGGACTAAAAGATGGAAGACAGGAAGGGCTGCAAAATTCCATCCTCCAGACTCAATATAGCCATTGCAATGATGAACTCACAAAAAAACATTTAGCCTGCTCAAGACTGGTCCTGTCAACTGTCAGTCACAGAAGGAGGGGTTCACGGGCCTCTCTCCCTGTAATGCTGATCTATTGGCTATTGACAGAATTTGGAGAGAGGAGCAATCACTGTCTTCAGTTGTGTACCCACTGGTGACACTGTCAGGTTCCAACAAATAGGTTAAATGGTTTCATACGCATTGTTATACAGGTGGCCCCTGTTGTACTCAATAGATCACAAAACAAATAAACGTGATGCGAGAAAGAGATTTGTAGGGAAGAAATGGGGTTCGCAGAGTTGATTTGGGAGATGGGAAAGTATGGGAGGTTAGTGTAGTCAGTTTGTGAAATGTACATACTGTCAAAGCACAACTTTGCTTGCTAATAAAGAATTATATAAATAGAATCAAGACATTGAAAGTATTTCTAAATAGCTTTTCATGTTGTGAATGTACCATAGCTTTTAAAAGTCTCTCAGCTATTGAAACAGTCTGTGGTTTCTGCTTCAGAGCTCTTAGGGACAGAGTTGTCTTGAACATTTGTTTACAGGCTTTTGTGTGGACATGAGCTGCTTTTATTTTTTAAAAAAATTCTCTGGAATAAATGCCTAGGGGTTCAATGGCAATGTTACATCAGTATGTATTTAGCTTAGTTTTAAAATAAACTGTCAAATACTTTTGTAGAATTACTGGACCACTTTACACCACTGTCAACAATGTGAGAGTGATCTAGCTCCCCACATTCTCATCAACATGTGTTATTGTTGCTTTAAGAAAATGAGTTGAGCATTCCATTTATTGAGAATTAATTTACCATACAGTGCATTACTTAGATATGTAGTATTCAGGTTTTAGCACATATACAAGGCTGTGTATCAGTTACCACTAATTCCAGAACATTTCCATTACCATAGAAAAAGAAACCCAATATTCATTTTCATCTCTCCACTATGGACTTACCTAGTCTAGATATGCCAAATAAATGGGATTTTTATAATATATGACCTTTGGTTTGACTTCTTTCATTTAGAATAGAATTTCAAGGTTTCTCCATATTCTATCAGCCTTCAAATTAATTTCAGTTACTGTGCTTTTAAATTTCAGAATTTCTTTTCATTTTCTGTTTATAATTTCAAAATTATTGTTTAATATCTGTTGAATAAAACAGGTTTTTTGAAATATATTTTATTAGTTCTTTGAGTATTTAATATACACCTTGGTCATTTTCACCCCCTCCCCCAACTCCTTCTAGATTATTTGCCAGTAGTTTCTCTGGTGGGGTGGGCCTACCTTCCCTTTCCATGCAGGGCTCTAGTCTATCTTAGGCTTGCACAGGTCTTCTGCATGCTGTTACAATCACTGTGAATTCATATGCATAACTAAATGAACATAATATTAACCTGGCATTTATAATCATATTAATTAATATATTAATAAACCTTTCCACCCTCACTAGAGAAGCTTCTCTTTTTAGTAGTTAGTAACACAGAGGCCCACAACTGACTATGTTATAGAGAAAGAGAGACTGGGAATTTCTTATTCTAGTCTTTTCTAGATCAAATCCATCATGGTATATATTTCATGATTTCCATTGTTTTATAATTGGTAGGATTTGTTTTATGGCCCAAGAAGCAATCTAGACTCCTGTCTTTGATACGTTTCCATTTATCTGAATTCTCTGCATTAAATTGAGAACTACCATTTGCACAAGAATTCCCCATTCAAAAAGAAAAGAAAAGAAAAGAAAGAAACAGGCCCAGCAGTGGTTGCGTACCCCTTTAATCTCAGCACTTGGGAAGCAGAGGCAGGCAGATTTCTGAGTTCGAGGTCAGCCTGGTCTATAGAGTGAGTTCCAGGATAGCCA
>NC_045030.1:105066639-105071101 GCF_008632895.1 Mastomys coucha | reverse complement strand
TGTGTATTTGCTTGTTTGCTGTTGTTTTGTTTTTTGACACAGGGTTTCTCTGTGTAGCCCTGGCTGTCCTGGACTGTCCTGGACTAGCTCTGTAGACCAGGCTGGCCTCCAACTCACAGAGATCCACCTGCCTCTGCCTCTTAAGCCCTGGGATTAAAGGTGTGAGCCACATTGCCCTGGCCATCATTTGCATTTTAAAGAAAAAGAAATGGGTGCTTTCTGCTGCCTTGGAACCTGGTAAACTCCCTTGGAAAATATCCCTTTTAAATATGTTTGCCAATTTTGAATGAAAAAGATTTATTATTTGTAAGTGCCATTTACCAATGGTAGGCCAAGTTTACATTTGCATGTTTTTATTGGCTATTTTTCACCTCTAATTTATGTTTTTGTTTCTTTTTTCATTTTCCTCTTCAAGATTAAGAGGAAAACTCTGCTTTTTCTATCTTATTATTATTAAAGTAATATATCTCATTATGGAAAATTAAAAATACCAGAATCACTCTAAAAAGAAAAATAAAAAAACCTACATAGTACCATTATTCCCATGTTTTTGTTTTGTTTTGGTTTGGTTTGGTTTTTCGAGACAGGGTTTCTCTGTGTAGCCCTGGCTGTCCTGGAACTCACTCTGTAGACCAGGCTGGCCTCGAACTCAGCCTGTCTCTGCCTCCCAAGTGCTGGGATTAAAGGCATGCACCACCACCGCCCAGCCCATTATTCTCATCTTAATACACTTTACTCATTCTTATATTATTAATGTATTGGTGGGATATTGTAAGCTTAAATTACTTTTCCAAGTTTACTTCCAAATTTCTAAATAAAATTGATCATGACCCTCTGTCTTACTAGACTTTTTCTGGATATCCTTTAAGTCAAAATTTTTATTTTATTTTATTTTATTTTTTTAGTTTTTCGAGACAGGGTTTCTCTGTGTAGCCCTGGCTGTCCTGGAACTCACTCTGTGGACCAGGCTGGCCTCGAACTCAGAAATCCGCCTGCCTCTGCCTCCCAAGTGCTGGGATTAAAGGCGTGCGCCACCACCGCTTGGCTGAATCAAAAATTTTAAATGTGAGGTACTATCTGAAAAAGAAAGTGAAGAGTGGTAGAGGAAGATACTTGACATGGAATCCCAGCCTCTACATGCATATATGCATATGTACACACACACACACACACACTTAAAATACTAAATAATAAAGTTTTATGCAAGCTATGATAATTAACTTGAAATTGCTATACTTATTTGGGACAAAGTTACATAAAATTGTTTTGCATGTATGGAACAATAATTGATCGAAAATGAGCCCATGAATTTGAAAAAGAGCAAGGAGGAGTAAAATGTATGGGAGTGTTTGGTGGGAGGAAAAGGAAGAGGGGAATGGTGTAATCAGAATCGCAAAGTAGAAAAGAAATGGGGCTGGAGAGATGGCTCAGTGGTTAAGAGCACTCACTGCTGTTCCAGAGGTCCTGCATTCAATTCCCAGCAACCACATGGAGGCTCACAACCATCTTAATGGGGTCTGGTGCCCTTTGGCATGTGCGTGTACATGCAGCTAAGCACGTACTTAAACATAAAAAAAAAAATACAAAAATAAGTAAATTAAAAATAAGATAAAATACTTAGTTCTCACATCCAAGAATATAGCTTGCATCTTTGTTATTTGTTGATCTGCTTCCTTTTATCAACTCTCCCTCATAGTTTCAAGGACAGCTTTCAGGAGTATTGTTCTTTCACTACGTGAATGGGCAATGGACAGGGGCCTCTGGGTGAATAGCATCCTTTTATTTAACACAGAATATATAAACCCCTTGCCCCGAAATCAATGTAATAAACCTAGTTTCTAGAATTATCCAAACTTCCTTTTAAACTTAACTTCTTATAATATTTTCTTTTGCAACCATATCCAAAATACCAAGCTTCATTTTATAATTTCATCTATGTATCAGAATGTCCTGAACTGTTCAAGATACCTTCCTCTAAGCCACATAGCTTATATCATTCCTCCTTTTAAAACATTTATCTTTCCATATTGTCATTCTTAAAGATATTCTATAGAGTGGTATATAGCTCAGGAATTGAGCATATTTGAGGGCCTGGGTAGGATCTCATCAATACCCTCTCCTCAAAACAAAAGAAAATTATGAATTCTTCACTTCTACTATAGTGTAGCAATTTGCCATCTATTCCATAGTAGTCAACCTCAGTGAGGCTGTCCTTCATTGTCCTGTCCTCAGATGACACTGACTGCAGCTCATTCAGCAGCCGCTGGCTGCAGTTTCTCCATTTTCTTACTAACAACTCGATCTCAGGGAGGTTATTCTTTATTCTATACATTTTGACTAACTTTTCCCCCTTTTATTGGATATCTTCTTTATTTACATTTCAAATGTTATCCCCTTTCTGGGTCTCCCCTTCAGAAACCCCCTCCCCTATCCCCCATCCCCCATCTCTATGAAGGTGTTCCCCCACCCACCCACTCCTGCCTTCCCACCGTAGCATTTCTCTACACTGGGGGGCATTGAACCTCCTCAGTCTCAAGGGCTGCTCCTACCACTGATGGCCAACTGAAGAAGGTCTTCCTTCTCTTGAACTTGCTTTCCCAATCTTGCTTTTTCTTCCTTTAAGCTTTCTTTAGTATTCTTCGCAGAATCATTTAGAAGTGCTCTGGATGACACAGTATCAAATGATTTAGATTGGCATGCACTTTTATTGTCCGAGCTATCCTTTTCAGATTCATTGTCTATGTATTCCAAACTTTCTTGGAATTCTGAGCAGTTTTCTTCTTTTGAAGATGCTCCTGGTTCTGCAAAGATCTGATCGCCGTCCTCATTCTCTACTTTAACTCGCATCAACACACTACAAAAAGAACAAAATGTTTTCTTTCATCTTTCCGTAAGTGTTGCACTCAAAGGTTGTTTTCCTGAACTATTTGTATGAGGTGAGGGTGGATTCCCACGGGTCTGAATCAATGCTGAATCTGACAGGCTTTCCACCATGGAAGCGAACTCCTGATTTCCTTCTTCCTCAGCCATGCCCACAGCAAACATATAGCCAGGGCAGACACACAGCCAGCAATGTAGCAGTATATGGACTGCCCCCTGAGGCAGGGCCAGAGCCTATGATTGCTGTTTTAAAGCCATGTGCAGTGTCTGAGTCATCTCAGACATGACTTTTGTTTCCCACACCCCTTCCCTGTGTATGGATCACATCTTGTTTCTTTTTCATGTTCCATACTTTTATCTAAATTTGCTATTTTTTTTTTTTTTTTTGCTAGCATGTTGTAACAACTTTGGATGTATTCTCCCACCACCACCTGTCTGGGGCATGCCTATGTCTTTATTTCATGATTTGGCTAGACAGTTTTGGTTGTCTTCCTTGCTGTGTGAACCATTCCTAACAGTGAGTCCTTGGGCTCAGGTGACAGTGGTTTTCTCTGTGCTCCGTTCTTTCCTTTTCATTGAGCTATCCACTAAGCTGATGCTCTGCCCTGATTGATATATCACCGAGGTACCACTAATTTGACAAAGCTCCACAAAGATCTTAGGCTGATCTAATTATATTTAGGTCATTTCTATAGTGTCTCTCTCCTTCTCCTCTCCCCCTCTCCCTCTGCTCCCCCTCCTTGGGTGTGTGTGTATGCATGTGCTTATAATGTAGATATGCATAATGTCTTAGGGTTTCTACTACTGTAATAAAGCATCATGATTTGATTTCATTTTACACATAAAAGTGTGTGTGTGTGTGTGTGTGTGTGTGTGTGTGTGTGTGTGTGTGTAGCCCTTCATCCAGAGAAAGGAACTCAAGGCAAGAACTTGGTGGCAGAAACTGATGCAAAGACCATGGAGGAATGCTGCTTACTGGCTTGCTCAACCTTCTTTCTTGTAGCATCTGAGACCATCAGCCCAGGTGTAGCACCAGCCACAGTGAGCTTCGCTCTCCTCTGTCTATCCTCACCCAAGAATGTGCACAAGCTTGCCCACAAGCCAATTGAAATAGGGGAAACTTATCAACTGAGGTTTCCTCTCCCAATGACTATAGCCTGTGTCAAGTTGACATAAAACTAGCCAGCATACATGATAAGACCAGAAGACAACTTTGGCTATCACTCTTCAAGTGAAGTGTACCTTGTTTTGTTTTCAATTTGTGTTTTAGACAGAATTTCTCACTACCATAGCTCTCCAAGTCTGGCTTTCCAGTGAACCCGCGGGGATATGAATGTCTCCATCAACACAGTTCTGATATTTACAAGCACATTCCACCAAATGGTTTTGCTTGTAGATTTTTTTTTAATTTTTTAAATTTTTTTATTTATGAGTACACTGTAGCTGTCCTCAGACACACCCGAAGAGGACATTAGATCCCATTACAGATGGTTGTGAGCCACCATATGGTTGCTGGGAATTGAACTCAGGACCTCAGAAAGAGCAGTCAACTGCTGGGCCATCTCTCCAGCTCCTGCTTGTA
>NC_045030.1:105060732-105066208 GCF_008632895.1 Mastomys coucha | reverse complement strand
TCTCTGCCTCCCAAGTGCTGGGATTAAAGGCGTGCGCCACCACGCCCGGCTTGCTTGTAGGTTTTTAAAAATAGTTTATCTGTATGTGTGGATGGATGTGTATGTGTATGTGTGTAGGTATACTTGATGGAGTTGAAAGAGTGTGTTGGATTGGCTGGAGCTGGAGTAAGAGGTGGGTGTGAGTTGCATAATGTGAGTGCTGGGAACTAAACTTGGGTCTGCTGGAAGAGAAGCTCAGTGTTCTTGACCAAAGTCATCCTGCTAGCCCCTCACCTGTTTTCTTTTCAGTGGTGGGGCCATTGTTTGTTTTATTGTGTTTGAGTTTCAGGGACTCCAACTCAGATTTTCATCCTTACAAGGCAAATACTTTGCTACACCAGCCTTAAAGGTAGTTTTTGAGATTCAACTTGAGTGTGTGTGTGTGTTTACTGACTTTTCCTCATTGTTTACTTCCCTATTTCTCAGAATCAAACTAGTTAATATAACATTATTATTTTGTTGGTCTCATGAACAAATCAGCCTTTTAAAAATTTCTTATCACAAAAATCTCCATTGCTTTGGTGAGTACAGTCAGGCTTGAGTTTCCTCACATTCTTTTTGCAATACAGTCACTTCTTTCCTAGGTTTTCCATCTCCAGAGTTCTCTAGTTTTGGAGACTTTGGTCCATGTAGGAAAATCTCCGGGTCCTGGGGTCTGGGCAAAGTGCAACAGGCTATTTCCCTTGGCTTTTCCTTCTAGAATATCTGTCCTAGGGAGAAGGTGCTATGTCCGTAAGTTTTACTTCGTCTCTTCTAGTAGAGCCCCTAGGTGATAAGTCAGGACTTGGCGGAGGAGCCAGCACTTTTCAAACCAGGAACTCTGAGCTAGGGTAGATGAGAAGTTCTGGTAGTGTGATGCTCCTGGTAACCCACCTTGATACTGGATTGGGAGCCACGCCTACCTGGAATAGAGTTTCTCACAAACTAGCCTGAGAAAAGATGGAGCTGGTCATGGCTTAATAGCAGCTAAAATGCTATAGACTCTCATCAAGATTTAGCATATTTTATCAAATAATTGCTACTTAATTTTCTCATGTCTTTGGTACAATTTTCATACTCTAAATGGTGGTCGTCAAGACCATTTCTACCATTGAGAATTGTGCTGGGAAAGGAAGAGTACTCAAGGCTTCCAATGCCTCTGTCCTGTAAAGCGGAATTCTTTATTTAGTAACATACTTTTTTGTACTTAAATTCATCATAAGTCAAATAATATAGTAGTATAATGGAATAAACTGAAGTCTAGTAACAAGGAAATATAAAATATATTATTCAAATAATGGCATAGTGAAGTTGTATATGAAGGTTATTAAAAATTTGTTATTTGAAGGTTATATAACTGTATAGTCATGTGCCACATAGCAACATTTTAGTCAACCATGGACTGCATCTATAGGAGTAATTCCATAAGATTATAGTGTAGCTAAAAAATTCTTATTTTGCCTAGTGTTGCCTCAGCCATTGCAACAGCATCATAATAATTATTATGTTTGTGAATGATAGTAAAAACAAATCCACCATGTAATTTCTGTTATTAGAAACTTTTAAGAAGAAACAGCCTACAGCAGAGTAATACATCTTGTGTTTGCCTGGTCTCTTGAATACATGTAGTTTGTTTAAGTATAGTCTGGTGTTCGCAAAAATCATTTAACAACACGTTCTCAGAAGCAAGTCATGACAGGCATATAGAACAGTCTTAATTATATTAAATATGTGTGTATTTTTATATAATACATAGATAATATTTAGGGAAAATAAGTTCAATAGTTCACAGCAGTAATCTGTATGTTGCAGAGCTGTTATTTTCTTGTTAGTCATAGAAGTCTAGCTTGTCAAGTTTTCAGTGATTTCATGAATTGCTGTGTAAATAAAAAACCCTCAGAGTTCTTTCTGAAAAATATTTACAAAGAATCACTACCATTGTATACTGTGATCACAAGTCTATGAAAATCTGTCTAGAAAAATATGGTACGTTGGGAATTATAATATCTATTAAGTACCAAGTGTTGTACTTGTTATATTGGATACTTTAGATACAACATAAAATGATATGCCCACTTTAGGCTACTATAAGGTTGATTTGTTTTTGTAATTTTACTTTTAAATAACCATACATATGCTCACTTTGGCAGTACATATACTAAAATTGAAATAATCCAGAATAGATAGGTTAGCATTAGCTCTGCATAAGGATGATATACAAATTCTTCAAGCATTCCATATTTAGAATAAATAAATAAGTAAAGGTTCATTATAGAATTTTTATATCTTTCTTGTTCTTATTAGTATATTCCCTCCATTCTCCTCTCCCTACCTCCCCTCCTCCTCTTTCTGCTCTCTATTTTTTTCCTACACTATCATCTTCTGCCTTAATGTCACATACATTCTAATATCCTTTTTCCAATCCCCCATCTTAAGCTATCTCCTTTCTCTCTCACAGTCCTCTTTCTAGATTCATGACTCTACATTCCCACATATACACATACCTACACATATGAGAAAAAAACACAATATTTGTCTTTCTGAGTCTGACTTATTTCACTTAACATAACGATTTCCAATTCCATCTTCTTTGTCCTGTGTTATGATCACAGGAAATCACAAAGAGATATAACCCTGGAGATAGAAAACCCCGGAAAGAAATCAGGGGTCATAGACACAAGCATCACCAACAGAATACAAGAGATAGAAGAGAGAATCTCAGGTGCAGAAGATACCATAGAAAACATTGACACAGCAGTCAAAGAAAATTTAAAATGCAAAAAGTTCCTAACCCAAAACATCCAGGAAATCCAGGACGCACTCAGAAGATCAAACCTAAGGATAATAGGTATAGAAGAGAGTGAAGATTTCCAACTTAAAGGGCCAGTAAATATCTTCAACAAAATTATAGAAGAAAACTTCCCTAACTTAAAGAAAGAGATGCCCATGAACATACAAGAAGCCTACAGAACTCCAAATAGACTGGACCAGAAAAGAAATTCCTCCCGCCACATAATAGTCAAAACATCAAATGCACTAAACAAAGAAAGAATTTTAAAAGCAGGAAAGGGAAAAGGTCAAGTTACATATAAAGGCAGGCCTATCAATTACACCAGACTTCTCACCAGAGACTATGAAAGCTAGAAGATCCTGGGCAGATGTCATACAGACCCTAAGAGAACACAAATGCCAGCCCAGGCTACTATACCAGCAAAACTCTCAATTATCATAGATGGAGAAACCAAGGTATTCCATGACAAAACCAAATTTACACAATATCTCTCCACAAATCCAGCCCTACAAAGGATAATAGATGGAAAACTCCAACACAAGGAGGGAAACTACACCCTAGAAGAAGCAAGAAAGTAATCTTTTAATAAACCCAAAAGAAGATAGCCATACAAACAATTCCACCTCTAATAACAAAAATACAGATGCAGATGCTCATAGCCAACCATTGGACTGAGCACAGGGACCCCAGTGGAGGAGTTAGGGGAAGGACTGAAGGAGCTGAAGGGGCCTTATCTGGCATCAATGGAAGGGGAGGCCCTCAGGCCAGTGAAGGCTTGATACTCCAGTATAGGGGAATGCTAAGGTGGTAAAGTGGGAGTGGTTGGGTGGGTGGGAGAGCACCCTCATAGAAGCAGGGTAAGGGGGATGAGATAGTGGGTTTGTAGAGGGGAAACAGGCAAAGGGGATAACGTTTGAAATGTAAACAAATAAAATATCCAATTAAAAAATAGAGCTAAAATAATAAAAATGCAATCCTGAGAAGAATTCTAGTATACAAAAGGAATCTATAAAAAGGTGTTTTGCACTAATAGCACTTAAAGAATGCCTATTTTTGAAATGCATGTTATGCTTCTTCACATCGCTTTTTAAAAGCATTGTAGTGGGGATGGGCCACTATTGGATGTTGCTGATCTTTCACTGTAGACCTTCAAAAGCTTTGTCAAAATGTTATGTCCTATGAAGCATCAGAAGAGTGAAAAATTATATTTTAAAACAAAATTTCAGGATTTCTTAAGCTTATGAAGTACCAGACTTCATCACTAGATTTTTATGTTAAATATAAAATCTTTCACTATGCTTTTCTATAGTCTTCGAGTTGAGGTTATATGTGGTGTGTGTACCTGTGTGTGTGTGTGTGTGTGTGTGTGTGTGTGTGTGAGCATGTGTGGGTGTGGGTTCGTGTGTGCTCATGCCTATGTGGTGATTAATGTCAGGTGTATTCCTTAATTGCAATTCACTTTATTTTTTATTATTTATTTATTTATTTATTTATATATTTATTTTGGTTTTTCGAGACAGGTTTCTCTGTGTAGCCCTGGCTGTCCTGGAACTCCCTCTGTAGACCAGGCTGGCCTCAAACTCAGAGATCCGTCTGCCTCTGCCTCCTAAGTGCTGGGATTAAAGGCATGTGCTACCACTGCCCGGCCACTTTATTTTTTTGAAAGAGAATTTCTCACTGAACTTGGAGTTCACCAATATAGTGATTGTCTGGTCAGCAAATCCTAGAGATTCTCCTGTGTTCTGCTTTCCCAGTACTGGGATTTCAGTCCCCATGCCTCTGTTGTACCTTCTCTGCTTACATGGGTGCTGAAGCTACAAATTCAGTTCTTCAACCTTGTATTGCAAGCACTTTAACAACTGAGCCATCTTTCCCAGTCCTTGTGTTTTATTTAAGACAGAGTCTTACTATATAGCTCAGGCTGGCCTCAAATTCATGGTGATCCTCTTGCTTCCCTAATGCTGCGATTACAAGTATGTGCTACCGTGCCTGGCTGTATTTCTGAACCCTTAATGCTAAGAATAAAAGATACAGGACCTATTCCCCAACATTAATTCCCAACATGACAAAAGCAAGCAGGCAAGCAACGAACTATGGAGCCCAAGCAGATCTGACCACACTAGCAGGGAATATGGACTACAAAAACAGTCAGCTTAAAGGCTTGGAGCACTTTAGGCTGCAGGCTTCCTTTTATTGAATCCCAAGATTTCTGAGTAGAGAAGCTCACTTCCTGTCATCTTCATGGCCTGCTGTTTCTCCTGATCTTACTTTGTGGTTCTGGGACTGTATCCTAGGTTACATAAATGCTTTGCCATAATAAGAGGGTATATCACAGATATATGGTATTATCAGTAGACGGCAAATGGAATCTTAAATGTGGATAAACAGTGCTGGTGAAGTCAGAAATCTTTTTCTAAAGTTGCCCTCACAGCCTCATTAGACAGCATATTACCAAATGAATGGGTGTAGCCCAGAAGCACTGGCATAAGCTGTGACCATTGCTGTTTCTAAACATACACATCTTCACTCCTAGGCCTCATTTGAAGCTCATATTATTTGCTGATCTATTTGCCTCTCTTTTCTGTCTTATAGAACTCCATACAAGATTCATTAAGAATTTTCTCTTATCCTATTTATTTTAAAATGTTTTGTTTTTTTTTTTTTTGT
>NC_045030.1:105050537-105060499 GCF_008632895.1 Mastomys coucha | reverse complement strand
TTTATTCTTTTATATATTTACATTCCAGATATTGCCCCCTTCCCAGTACCCCCTCCAAGAGCTCTTCATGCCGTCCTCTCCCTTTGCCTTTGAAAAGATGCTCCCATCTCCTCATCCACCTCACCCACCCCACCTCAACTTCCCAACCTCAACATCCCCCTTCCTTTGGGGCATCAAGTTTCTACAGGATTAAATGCATCCTCTCCCACTGAGGCCAAACAAGGCAGTCCTCTCCTATACATGTACCAGGGGCTACCAACCAGACCCTGTATGCTCTTTGATTGTTTCCTTAAATTCTGGGAGCTTCCAGGGGTCCAAGTTGGTTGATATTGTTGGTCTTCCTATGGGATTGCCATCCCCTTCAACTCCTTCAATCCTTCCCCATATCCTTAGTGGTCCCTGACTTCAGTCCAATGGTTGGCTATGAGCATCTGCATGTGTCTCAGTCAGCTGATGAAAGAGCCTATCAGAGGACAGCCATGCTAGGCCCCTGTCCGTAAGCACAATATAGCATCAGTAATAGTATCAGGGTTTGGTGTCTGCCCATGGGATAGATCCCAAATTGGGCCAGTCACTGGATTATCTTTTCTTCAATCTCTGCCCCATTTTTATTCCTGTATTTGTTTTAGTCAGGAACAATTTTAAGACAAAACTTTTAAAGGTGGGTTGATGACTCCATCCCTCCACTGGGGCCCTGTGGTCTCTTCAGGTTCCATCTCCCCACTGTTGGGCACTGTGGCTAAGGTCATCCCAATTAAGTCCTTGGAGCCTCTCAAATCACAGGTCTCTAGGACTTTATAGAGGTTCCCCCTACCCCCAACCTCCTAAAGCTGTATATTTTCAATCATTCTCCTGGCCCCCTAGGCTTCTCTCCTGTCTCCCCTCATACCCGATCCTGTCCCCCTTTTTCTTCTCCCCTTCCCATCTCCCACCCAGGTCCCTCCCTCTCTCTGCCTCCCATGATTATTTCCCCCTTCTAAGTGGGCTTGAAGTAGCCTCCCTTGGGCCATTCTTCTTGTTAAACTTCTTACAGTCTGTAGGTTGTATCATGGGTATTTGTAAGTACATACCATGCATGTCCTTTTGAGACTGGGTTACCTCACTCAGGGTGATATTTCTAGTTCTATCCACTTGCCTGCAAAACTCATGATGTCCTTGTTTTTAATAGCTGAATAGTATCATCATTACATATATATGTATGCATGCCGGGCAGTGGTGGGGCATGCCTTTAATCCCAGCACTTGGGAGGCAGAGGCAGGCGAATTTCTGAGTTTGAGGCCAACCTGGTCTACAAAGTGAGTTCCAGGACAGCCAGGGCTACACAGAGAAACCCCGTCTCAAAAAAACAAAAAACAAAATAAAACAAAAAGCATATATATATATATATATATATATATATACACATATGCACAAATACATAAATACCATCTGCTGAGTCTGTTTTTGTTGTTTGTGTTTGTATGGTTTCAGGGATAACCACTCTGCATTGAATAACCAATAAGGGGACTCATCCCTGAGAGAGGCTAAGTGGCCTTTTCCTAGTGGCCATTACTTTCCTATAGTTCTTTGTGTATGGTGGGGTACTGCAAAAATTTCCTCTTCCAAGCTAACATGTCCATTGTGATTACCGTTGTTCTGATATTGTTTAAGCTGCCATCCCCAGGAGAGCTATTGAAAGGAAGTTAAGCCACTTGGGTTGGCAATTGCTGCCCACAGAAACTATAGACTATGGACAAAACTTCTAGGCATAATAAAACTTTTTTTTTCTCAAATGATTGACCAGGGTAGTCTAAATAACTCCCAAAACAATAGAGACGATTGATGTAGACCCTGATTGTCTCTCATGCTTGAGGGCAGACCCCTGCGGCTGAAGACACCACACATTTAGGGCACAAGACTTGGATGATTCAAGTGGGGTCTGACCTAAAAGCCTCTTTCCTGCAGTCTAACATCCATGCTACCAGAAAATATCATGGAAACTTCTGAGGGAGTGAAGTAATAAAATAGTCCTACCTAGCTTCAATACCTATGAACAGTGATAGTGACCACCATGGCAAGGTATGCATAAAGGCTCTGTAAGTGGCATTCACACAGCAGGGCAGTGAACAGCTGTCTAATTGGGCCTAAAGCCCATTCAACAGATAGGAAATCATACCAGGTACTGAAAATCTAGCCAGCTTCTTAGGACTAGTGAAGGCATGGGCCTCAGAAGAGAATCTACTACTACCACTTTGCTAGACCAGCATGATTGCTTACTACATTCTTAATCTCAACCTTATATCCACAGTTAGCTACCACCCCTCATGAAAGAAACCTCTTGTTACAACAAGTGGAGACCATCATGGAAAAACACAACTGGACACAATGCAGTACTGGTGTGGGGAACCGTAATAGCCCAGTGTTATGGAGGAAGGGTCAAGGAAGTTTTAACCTCTCATACTCAAACCTGAGGACAGCAAGAGTTGGCTACCACCCCCTCCCAACCTGGGACCATAAAGCCTGCTCCCTCACCATCAACCCTAGTAAGATTTTTTTTTTTGCCCTGACTATTAGACTTCATCTCTTGTTTGACCTTATAAGGTTTTTTACCCTCCAGCCCCTCCAGCCCCTGAGTATGTAGATGAAGCATCTCCCAACATCCCTGCCCTGGCCAATGGTGCACAGCCACACAAACCTTGCCCCAGAGGCTCTGGTCACCTCCTTAGCATACCCCCACCCCCACCCCGTGCAACCCCAATAGACAATTCTCTAAAGTTGTTCCTGGGTGTGTCCACTGCCTGCTCACTCACTGCTGACCGAGATCCTGCTTTGTACTTGTTTTCCTCTCTCCAGCCCAGCTCGGTGTACAAGGGTCCTGGCTACCCTGAGGGAGAAGCAGACAGGAGGCCATACTACAGATCCACCTACATCTGACTGCCTGCATGTATGAGTCAGGAAACGTTGCAAAAGAGAGCAGAGTGATTGCGCAAGCTAGAATAGCAGGACAGTCTCTTTTTGCTCAGGGCTTCATGCATACTAGGCAAACACTGGACTACTCAGCTAATCCCTCAGCCCCATTATGAATTTAGAACTTAATTTTGTCCAGCATGTTCATTTGCATAGCCACCATCTGTGGGGATTTCACCATCTATCACCTCTTGTACTTTTTTAGTCATCTTGTCCTCAGTAGGTCACACACAATTTAGCCCACAATTATAGTCATGTCTTGTATCATTTTATAATGTAAAACCTTCCCAAATCCTACTCCAAAGCTCTGTTTTCTGACCCAAGTCTCTATTTTCAACACACAGTCCTTTGCTCCCAATACCTTTCTTTTCTCTTCTTCCCTCCCCGCACCCTGACAGTAGCAAACTATATAGAATAGTTGGCTGTAGATGTGGCTCAACTCGTGGAATTAAATACCCATCACCACACAGAGACAAATGTAGAATGTTTAACATTTTACTCATTTGTAAGTGTTATGTACATTTGTATATATGTGTTCGCATGCATGTGTGGTGGGGGTGTACATGCATGTAGACGACAGATGTTGACAGTGGGTGTCTTTCTTGATTCCTCTCCACCTTATGTCTCTCATTTGAATCCAGAGGTATTCTAGGCAGGCAGCTTGCCCCAGAGATGTCCTGTCTCTACTTCCTGGAGCACTGGGGATAGAGGCAGACCTCCACACCTACCTCCACACCTATATGGCATGTGGTTGGATACTAGTGCTCCCACTTAGCAAATGTTTTACTCACAGAGCCATCTCCCCAGCCCCTGAATTTACCACTTTAATAATTTAAACTCTATAATTCAGTGGAATCAAACACATTCTCATTGTTATAAAATTATTCCCATATCCACTTTCAGAATTGTCTAATCACTCCAAACAGGCATTTAACAGATGTTAAACAGTTAAATCCTCATTTGATTCTTTCCAAGTTGCTGGTAAGCTGTAATCTACATTCTGCATCTGAATTGTCATATAAGTTTCATTTAAGTAGAATTACAAAAAAATGCGTCCCTTTTGTCTAGACTATTTCACCAAGCATATTTTTGAGGTTCATTCAGGTTGCTGTCTGGATCTGAATTTCTTTCTATTTAAAGGCAAGTATCTCATTTTAAAAGCACATACATCACATTTTGTATACTCATTCATCTGTTGGACACTTACATTGCTTCCAACGTTTTCCCGTTGTGCATATGCTTCTGTGAACATGGGTGCATAATTGTCTGCCTGTATCCCTGCTTTCACTTCTTTTGATAATATACTTAGGAGTGGAATGGTCACATGGTAATTGTATTTTTAACCTTCTGACTTGTTACTTTCCCTCTCTTCAAAAAAAAAGTGTACTAAAACATACATAAACTGTCAAACTGACTGGGCCACTGTTTCAGATATATGGCAAAGCATTCTGAATGTTTGTGTAAGTGCTCTAGGATGAGGTAAACACTTAAACTAGCAGGCTTTCAGTGAAGCTGGTGACACGCCCTCATGCGGGCACAGGCACATCCTACCAAAGAAAGACTGAATAGAACAAAAGGACTGACCTTCCCTGGTCAAGAGTGGATCCTTCTTTGGACTTCAACTTGAACTGTAACAGTAGCTCTTCCTGGGAATCTACTCTTGAACTTTAACATCAGCCAGCGTTTTCCAGGCGCTCCTCTCTCTCTCTCTCTCTCTCTCTCTCTCTCTCTCTCTCTCTCTCTCTCTCTCTCTCTCTCTCTCTCTCTCTCTCTCTCTCTCTCTCTCTCTCAATTTTGTAGTTTCTGGTCTCATCAATTTTACTAGCTAGGATATTTTTCTTCCTATTTCCTTTAAAATAATTTCCTAGACTGTTTTTCTTCATTTTGGTCTGTTGCCTGAAGTCAATAATGTCAATTGTCTTACTTTCAAGTTTACCATAATCTCAGGTCCTCTTGTTTACAGTACAAGCACTTTACCCACGAAAATATGCCAGGACCTTTGCTAATGTTTTAAGGTTTGTTTTTTTTTTTTTTTTGAAGTTTATGAGCTTTCCAAGGCTTTGCAGATTTGGTCTTTGTTGGGACAGCCCTTGACAAGTTAACAAGTTCTGAAACTAAAGACCACCCCGGGGGCAAGATTACATTTCCCAAGGCCCTTTTCTGGGCACACAGGATGCCTTATCATTCCTATAACTTGCATGAGTTCCAATATGCATATGACAGCTGTTACAGACCCTCATGTCCTGGACATTCTTACTTCAGCTTTTTTGTGTTTTCAAGGGCCTGTTGTTTGCCTCCACTTATGATAACTTGTCCCAGAGGACTGTGGCTCTCTAGTTTTCCTGCAACTCGTGCAAGCAGTACTGAATGCACCCCCCCCCCCAAGTTAGTTCCAAGTTCAGTAAAGATGAATGCCTTGAATCAACCATTTAACTTTTTTTTTTAAAAAAACACGGGACAGAAAAGCTGTACACAATAACATGAAAATTGAGTGTGCTCTACTTCTTACTGTTCAAGGGAGAGAACTGAGGACTGGGGTTGAATCTTCAAGACCAAGACAAGTAATCACAGAGTTCTCTGGAAAGGATGTCATGCAAGAGTGGGTCTAATACCACTACCTGTCACTTTGAGGGTGCCTTTTCTAGTTCTTGGTTGATGCCAAGTTTTTGGCTCTTTTCCAGACTCTGACAATGTTGTTTTAAAGAGCTCTGCTTGGATTTGGTTTGATTTGCTTTGATGTCCTTGTTTTTATTCTTTATGAGAAAGAAGACAGCCTAGATCAGCCTATAGGTTGGGACCTCTTTGGCAAACCCTTCTTTCCAAAAATATTTACATTATAATTTCATAACAGTAGCAAACTTACAGTTAGGAAGTAGGAACGAAAATGATATTATGGTTGGAGCTCACCACATGAGGAACTCTATTAACCACTGGCTTCTTCATCCACAACTTCACTGCTGTTTACTCTAAGCCTCTAAGATTATCAAGATTGGTTTCATTTAGGGCTTAGGTTTCATTAGTGCATTTGCCTTTTGGCTTTGCCTTCCAAGTCCTTATAGGTGCAGGGCCTTTACATTCGTCATGTCTTGCTGTCATCCTTGGATTTGCAGAGGAGCAGAGGGGCTTTGATAAATTCCTTGAAGCACCAACCTTTGCAGAGGATGGAATGGAGCATATGAAAACACTGAAAATGTCCTTATCATCGGTGCAGTGTAAGTTAGAGACAGTGGCAGTGCTAGCCAATGAAGGGATTGGCCCTCGATGTGGGATAAACAAACTCAAATACTCCTTCATCTGTCATACAATGTTCTCTCCATCTCTTTGATGTAAAAGCTAGTTGCTAAGGATTGTTGCTTGGTGTAAAGTCTTCCTGGAGGCTTTCATGTTTGTGGGCAAGTCAACTGAAAAAAAAAGGAAAGAAAAGGCAAGACAGAGAGGGGAAAGAAGTAAAGGAAGGAAGGAGACAAGGATTGAAGTTTAAAAGGAAGGAAACAGAAAGGAAAGAGGGATGGGAGAGAGCCTGTACCTATTACATGATTACACATCTATCTATTACATTAGCTTCCTGAAGATGGCAGCAGTGTTCTGTGAAATCGAGCTCGGCAGGCCTTTCCCTCCAGTTACAGGAAAATGTTTCCAAGCATCATAGGTATGAAATTTTATGAATCTTCGTAGCATAGATTGTAATCTTTAACATAATTGTTTATCAGTGTGATGGGGAAAGATCTACCTCAGAGCACTGTCTCCATTTGCATTTCTTTGATACTCAGGAAAGGAACGGATTTCTGTATCTCAAAGCGTTTCTCTTTCTTCTCTGAACGATTTTCATATCCTTTATTCTATATTTGCACCAGGATTTAATTTTGTGGCTTTTACTTTTTCTTGTTACAAAAATAATATGCATGCACTGTGGAGATTCGAGTAAACTTAGAAATTTTACATACTCCCATTTATACTCCCAGAGACAATGGTTTCAACATTTAGATTCATCTTTACTACCATCTGTGTAGTTACTTGCCTTGATTACATTTTAAATAATTTTGCTCTATATCCTGTTTTTTCATATAACTGTATGCTGATATTTTCTGTGCTGTTAACAATTCTGGCATATATTTTGAACATAGTTTTACTTTATGATTTAAAGAGTAATTAATCAGTACTATTAAATACTAGACAATGTGATTTGGACAACCCCCAAAACACTGTTACTAAGTTTTGGTATGTATGTTATGCATGAGTCTGCCTGATTGAGTTTGTGTGCACAGAATGTGGAGCCAGGGGTCAACTTCAGGAGCCATCCACCTGATTGAGATAGTCTCTTATTGTCTGGACCTTACTATATATTACTTAATTTAAACTTTGTTTTATCTTAAACCATTGAGAAATTGAACTTAGAAAACCACAAAATCGGGCTGGTGAGATGGCTCAGCAGGTAAGAGCACTGACTGTTCTTCCGGAGGTTCTGAGTTCAATTCCTAGCAACCACATGGTGGCTCACAACCATCCGTGATGAGATCTGACGCCCTCTTCTGGTTTGTCTGAAGACAGCTACAGTGTATTATGCCAGAGCGAGCAGGGCCAGAGCAAGCAGAGGTCCTGAGTTCAATTCCCAGCAGCCACATGACGGCTCACAGCCATCTGTACAGCTACCGTGTACTCCTATACATAAAATAAATAAATAAATCTTTAAAAAAAAAAGAAAAGCACAGAATCAATGAAGATAGCTAAGCACAACTCTCTCTGTCCCTAAGCTTGCATCTGGGCCTTGGATGTGTACTGTCCTCTTCCAAAGTCAGTGAGCTATCCCCCAATCACCCAGTGTTCCCTCTCCAGTTCACTCTCTCCTGCCTCTACCCTATGCTTAAATCTGAAGTATGTGTTTTCCCTTATCTTGGCATAATAAATTCACTAACTTTTGTTCACACATATGTCCCTGGAATTATTTTTGTAGTGCAGTCAAACATCCAGCTTTACCCAACTTCAGGCCCCTAAGGGGTTGGGGGTGGGGGAGTAGGAGGAGTGGTGGCTTCTAATGGCTTCTGAGCTGTGTCTCACCACTGTTGCCGACAAGATCAGAGATTTTGAATTTGGCACCTTAAATTTTCTTCCAATTATTATCATGCTTCAGGTAAAGATAAGCTTCTAAGGGTATGTGTGGTACCCTACACACATAATTTTACCACTAATGCAGGGGTGTGGGGGGAATCACATCACCCATGGCCATCAGGGAGCTTCATAATACTGCCAGTAAAAACAACAGCAAATGGTCACTGAACCCTTGTCCTGTGTCAGACATTACAATGATCTCTTTATATAAATTGACTCATTTAGGATTCATAACAAGATGGTGGTGGTGCACACCTTTAACCCCAGCACTGGGGAGGCAGGGGCAGGCAGATGGATCCCTTAACCTGGTCTACAGAGTGAATTTCAGGACAGCCAGGACTATACAGAGAAAACCCTAACCAACAAACCAAGCAAGCAAACAGAAAAAGAAATAAAAATAAAGAGAAATAAAGGAAGGAAGAAAGGAAGGAAGGAAGAGAGAGAGAGAGAGAGAGAGAGAGAGAGAGAGAGAGAGAGAGAGAGAGAGAAGATTCATAATAACTCTATGAAATATGGCTATTATTACAAACACTTTATAGATGGAGACACCAAGACATATCTGGAGAAGCAAAGAGATCAAGTGAACTGAACTGTCTAAATACAAATGTGAGAGTTGAAGTCCTTGTGTTTATCAGTATTTTAGAGAAGATTATTTTAATCAAGGCAGATGTTGCTTTCTGACTAGAGATGAAAGAATATATAGGAGGAAGCCTGTGTATTCGTTGGAGAAGGGAAGACTGGAGATAATGGTACAGAGGTGGAAAATAATTACAAAGGGAAGTAGGGAAGTCAAAGATACACTTTTCTTTTCCAGCAGGACGTCAATAAAATGTCAAATTGCACATTTTCTGCAGGAGGATTGTGCGGCAGATAAACCCCAGTGAAGCTGGTAGAAACCAAACAGAAAGAAAACACCAAGCAAACACATCTAAGGAGACATTTTAAACAGGACTGTGGACTAGTAAAGAAGAAAATTAAACAAGGAAGTAATTGTGAGAGAAACAGCTGCACCGGGAAGCCAACTGTCAGTAAAAATAACCTCAGGCTGCGCAGAGGGGCTGTAGGGCTTGGAAAGAGTTGCAGAAGCAAAGGCAGCTGCTTTAATTGGCAGCCCCCACTCCTGCGCTCCCTCACAAATACCCCATCCTGAGAAGTTATGCTTTAAGGATAATTAGAGGGAAAAGGCACAGTATTTGATGGTGCTGTCTGGCATAAAGTAAGTGCTAAGTAAATGTCACCCGTTATTGTCATTTCCACTCACATTATTAAAATAGGATCTTTACTCAGTCCTCTACATCAAGTCTCTCTCCTTCTGTCAGCCCATCATCCCACCAGTGACTTGTTGTCTACCTTTCCTTGAAGGGCTCATTGCTGCAGCAGAGAGTGCATGGGCTGGCCTACTACCTGGACAGACCTTGACTGGGCAGTTCAGAACAGCTGGTGAAATGCTTGGAGGCCCTGCTTTGCCACAGTTCAGGAGCTTTACATTCACTTGAGTTGCCTGGCAACAAATAGCATTCATTTTTCATGAAAGGAAGGTCTGGCAATACCTGAACTTTATGATTCTGGAAGACAGGGCCAGTCAATGCCTTTCTGGGTACTGGAGATGGTAAAGTCCTTGTCTAGCAAGTTCAGAATCCTGAGTTCAGTCCCCAGAACAGCAAAAACCAAAGGAAACCAACCAACCAACCGAAAACATTATGAAAATCTTTCCACAGTTTTTGTTTACTGGGAGACTTACTGCTCAAGAACCAAGCTTCCACTTGTGTCTTGTATGGGACTGCCGTGTTTCCCTATAACAAAGCCAGTCACAGCCATTGCTTCCTAAGCTATTAGTTGAACTGTTTGTGTTCCCTGACCCCTGATTAATTGGGACAGTGTGCTTAGTGCCTTAACTTGGTAAAATAAAA
>NC_045030.1:105047878-105049269 GCF_008632895.1 Mastomys coucha | reverse complement strand
TTTATGTGTATGAGTACACTGTAGCTGTACAGATGGCCATGAGCTGTGGCTGCTGGGAATTGAACTCAGGACCTCTGCTTGCTCCGGCCTGCTCGCTTCTGCATAATACACTGTAGCTGCCTTCAGACACACCAGAAGAGGGCGTCAGATCTCATTACAGATGGTTGTGAGCCACCATGTGGTTGCTGGGATCCAAACTCAGGACCTTCAGGAGAGCACTCAGGGCTCTTACCGCTGAGCCATCTCGCCAGCCTCGTGCCTGACCTTTTAAACACAGATTTCCTGGTCAAAAATTGTCACTACTGCAATAATCCTCCTTCTCTGCAACTTTTTTCTAGATTTTTAAAAATTTTGTGTAGGATGTATCTGTGTACATATTCATGTGTTTTCTATTTTTCTATACAGGTATGTATATGTTCACATGTGTGTTTGTGTGTGTATGTGTGTGCATCCAGGTGTGCTGGCATGTGTATGGAAGCCAGAGGTTAACATCAGATGTCTCCTCATTCGCTATCCATGTTATTTTTTGAGACGAGGCCTCTCTGAACCTGGTGTTCTCAGATTCAGGAAGAGTGGCTGGCAGGCAAACCAGGGAATCTGTTTGTTTTGTTTTGGTATTTTGGTTTTTCAAGACAGGGTTTCTCTGTGTAGCCCTGGCTGTCCTGGAACTCACTCTGTAAAACCAGGCTGGCCTCGAACTCAGAGATCTGCCTGCCTCTGCCTCCCAAGTGCTGGGACTAAAGGCGTGCACCACCACTGCCTGGCTAAGCTGAGGAATCTTTGTGCCCACTTCCACAGCAACAAGATAACAGGCGTGCTGGCTAGTGTTATGTCAACGTGACACAAATCATAGTCATCTGACAGGAGGGATCCTCACTGAGAAAAATCCTCACCCTCATAATATCCAGCTGTAGGCAAGCCTGTAAGGCATTTTCTTAATAATTGATGGGTAAGAGCTCAGACTATTGTGGGTGGTGCCATCCCTGGAGAGGTGGCCCTGGGTTCTATAAGAAAGCAGGCTGAATAAGCCATGAGGAGCAAGCCAGTTAGCAGTACCCCTCCATGGTTCTGCATCAGCTCCTGCCTCTAGGTTCCTGCTCTGTTTGAGTTGCTGTACTTACTTTGTTGATGCTAAACAGTGATCTGGAGTATAAGAATCAACTCTTTCCTTCCCAAGGTTTTTGGTTTTCTTTTTTATTAGATGTTTTCTTTATTTACAATATCTCCTTTCCCAGGTTCCCCTCCAAAAATAAATAAATAAATAAATAAATAAATAAATAAATAAATAAAATCAAAAACCAAAAACTAAAACAATCCCTTGTTCCCTGCTCACCATCCCACCCTCTCCTACTTCCTGGCCCTGGCATTCCCCTACACTGGGGCATAGAACC
>NC_045030.1:105043062-105047636 GCF_008632895.1 Mastomys coucha | reverse complement strand
ATGTGTACTCTCTGGTTGGTGGTTTAGTCCCTGGAAGCTCTGAGGGTACTAGTTAGTTCATATTGTTGACCCTTCTAAGGGACTACAAACCCTTCAGCTCCTTGGGTCCTTTCTCTAGCTCCTTCATTGGGGACCTTGTGCTCAGTCCAATGGATGGCTGTGAGCCTCTACTTCTGTATTAGTAAGGTACTGTCAGAGTCTCTCAGGACACAGCTATATCAGGCTCCTGTCATCCAGCACTTGCTAGCATCCACAATAGTGTCTAGATTTGATGACTGAACATGGGAAGGATTCCCAGGTGGAGCAGTCTCTGAATTGTCCTTCCTTCAGTCTCTGCTCCATAGTTAGTCTCTGCAACTCCTTCCATGGGTATTTTGCAAAAGTAGCACCAGAGTGCAAGACACAGCTGGTACTTTAATGCATCATTTACATGGCTTTCTTTGACAAGGGCCATTAGAAGACCTCCTAGGAATTGCATATTAGAATACAGAGATTTAAATTTCTGAATGGGCACTTCTGTAAGTGCCCTTTTAAGAAAGAATAAAGTATCCACACTTTGGCCTTCCTTCTTCTTGAGTTTCTTATGGTTTGTGGATTGGACTTTGTGTATTCTGATCTTCTATGCTAACATCCACTTATCAGAGAATGCATAGCATGTGGGATTTTTGTTTTGTTTTGTTTTGGTTTGGTTTGGTTTTGGCTCATGGTGTTTCATCACAGCAATAGAAACCCTAACAAAGATAACAGGCTTTTCACATGGGCACCCGGGATCTGAACTCAGGGCCTTATGCTTATTGGATGAGCCATTTCCCCAGCTGTTTATTTGGTAGGTTTAATAACATTTATTGAGGCAACATATTGTAATGTACACTTCATTCTTTATGGTTCCTTATCAAATTTTCTAAATTTCCCCAAGTTTTTACTTGAGTGTGTTGAGAAAAGAGCTGTTTTATTTGCTGGGGAAAGTGTCCTGGGCAGATAGAGCAAAACCCATTCTTCTTGTCTACCTGTTTCAGTGGTTTTTTTCACCTTGGTAATAGTATCTCTCTATTTGGCAACTGTGTCTAAATGCTTCCAATGGAAGGCTCAAGACACAATGTTAAGAGTTAAAACAGCAGCGAAAGCGTAAGATAGCCTCTTCACTTAAGGGTGGCTTCAAAAGTAGCACCAGAGTGCAAGACACAGCTGGTACTTTAATGCATCATTTACATGGCTTTCTTTGACAAGGGCCATTAGAAGACCTCCTAGGAATTGCATATTAGAATACAGAGATTTAAATTTGTGAATGGGCACTTCTGTAAGGGGAGTTTGAGGTTTAGCAAATGTCAGCATGCCACGGTCCCAGGACTTGTCACAGGGCATGCACATGTCCACAGTCCTGACTTCTAACCCTGGGAATTGTTCTTAGGTAGGCATAATCTGGGGTTTAATTTTTCAAAAGTCAGAATAGAGTGGAGGAAGAGGTCTTCTGGTGGCAATATGAGTTCCATCCTACCAGGTGGATCAGTTTTATTGCTAAAGATGTCACGGCTATTTCCTTGGATAATTACTCCCATCTCTGCTCCTAGGCTCTCCTAATATATGAAATTATTAGAATTATACTTTGTAAAATTAGAGAAGGAAAGTTCTATCTGTGCCTGTGCCTACAGGGGAAGACCAGAATCAATTTTCCAGTGGGTATCTGAACTAAAGATTTTGCTTAATGTCCTTCATTTTTAAGTACTTAGAAAATTTGAACTGAATAGTTGCTCCTCAAAAATCCTTAACATTTAAACATGGAGAGGGCTTCCCATATTCTTCTCCACATCATTATTTTTTTGCGCCCTCTAAGTTTCTAGCTGTGCTACACCTAGAATCTAGTAAACGTCTAACACATTTCTCCCATCACCTCTCTAATGCTCTTGCTGTCCAGCCAATGAGAAGCTGAGGATTCGAGCAATAGTCCTAAGGAAGGTCCTGTGAAGAGATCGAGGAGTCCCATGGATCTGACCTCTCTGCATCCAAGCTTCAAGGATTCAAGGCTTGCTCCTCTTAATAAGTTTAAACGTTATTTCTGTACTGGCATCTTTTCTTAGCCTTTCCCAAGAAATATGACAAAGTCAATGGTGGAATTAAAGAGTGTCTGATTGCCGTTTAAAAAGTGGAGTAAATGCAGAATGGGTCTTGTTATGAAGAAACAGTTGGGCAGAGAAACCTTTTTAGGTGGTCTCATTACCTATGCATTTGACACATACACTACTTTCAGAGTGTGTTAGTTGGAGTTTTCTGTATCATAATATAGTACCTCACAGAACAACTTAAAAGAAGAAAGAATTTATTTTGACTCACAGGTTTTGTTACTGTTTTTAATTAAAATTACCTTTATGCTTAGGAGTGTTTTGCCCTGATGTATGTCTGTACAACGTGCGTATGTCTGCAGGAAGCCACATAGGGAGTTTCTACTGGTAGTGCACTGCCGTGTGGATGCTGGGAATTGAACCTAGGTCCTGCAGAAGAGCAGCAAGCTTTCCTAGCCACTGACTGAGCCACGTCTTTGTCTCCTTGGCTCACCACTTTCCCTGCTTTCAGCCCTTTCATTGAAGGGAATATGTGGTGGAATAGAGCAAGTGACACCATGGCAGTCAGGAAGCAAAGAGAAAAAGTCTGTGCTCTGAGCTTTCTCCTTTTCTTCTTTTATCCCACCTGACCCCCAATCTGCACCCTACATTTAGGTTAGGAAGCCCAGTTTCACTGTTGTAATTATTTTTCCCCTCTCCCTCTTCCTTTACTTAATCCTATCTGGAAACAGCCTTGAAGGTATACCCAGAGGTGCGCTTTACTAGTCTCCGTGGACTTTACCAATCCAACCGACAAAGTGAACCATCACACAGGATGGTGATGCTGCCTTCCTCCTTGAGAACCGTGGACACTCAGAGCATTATCTGTGTTCTGATAATTACAATATGGCATTAAGGTATTGCTGGCATTTTATGTAAACCTCTGTATAAAATTTTCCAAATATAAAATGCCAAACCATATCACACATAGGTTTTCTAATCACTCTAAGTTAAAATTAAATAATATCAAAGGTGTTTATAATATACTCAGAAGATATTTATTTTTCTCTCATTACTCTTTTTTCAACTGTATTATTTAAATAGTTTGTGTGTGGGTTTGAATTTAATTTCACTTAAAATGCAAATTTTTATGGAGGGACAGAATTCTATCCCTCTCAAATTCATAAGGTGAAGTCCTATCCCCCATCAGCTCAGAATATGATTGGGTCATGTGGATGGCCCAAATTCTGTAAGACCTGTGTCACTGCAAGAGAAGATTAAGTCACATATATACGTGTTCATAGAGAATACCCCATAGGATGGCACAGTGCGACCATGGCCATCTGCATGTGTGGAGAGAGGTCTTGAAAAAACTAAAGTGACCAACACCTAAATCTGCCGCCCTTTTGAAGGCTGATAAATTTTTGTTGTTAATTCACCCATCATGATGTTTTTGTTATGACAGAGCAGTGAGCTAGAACACTTTTCAAATTCACATATTGTACTTGCACAGGAACATGGCCATTTTTCTCTGTATTATTTAGTTTTGGCACATGAGCTATCAAAGTTCACAAGTATTCTATCTTGTTTTCTTTGGAAGCTATGCCCTTCATATAAAATTCCATGGATTATCTTCAAGAACCCCTTTCTCCTGTTAGTAGAAGAAATTGTGGCAAGATGGTGAGAAGTCCCATCTTGCCCTCCTCTCTACAACTGTTCAAGCAAACAATGCAGATTGCTTATCTCTAGTCAGGCAGAAAAACACTTCCTGGAAACTGGAGATACTGGATGAGAAGATAGAGGAGGTTGGTCATTAATGTGCTGGCTTGGGTCACTACAAAGTCTTTCAAGTCCCTCTGCATCCGGAGGTCATTTTCCCTCCTGGTAGTGCTGCTGTTTTCGTAATTGCTTCCTTCTTTGACCTTTTCCTCTAATAAACTGAATTTGGAGATGGACTCCTCCTTGCCTCCCCTTCAGGGTCCTAGGTTTTTTTCTTGTTTACCCAGTGCACATGAAAATGTTATAAAATAACACTCAAACAGAATATGAAAGAAATGAGATTTTAGTTAGAAAAGTAGAACACCAGATAGTGATAACTCAAGAGGCTTTTAGCCTCAGGTCTCTAATTATTTTTCTGGTCTCCGTTAGGGTTTTTTCTTTCTTTCTTTCTTTCTTTTTGGTACTGGCAAAACAGAGTCTCTTTCTGTAATCCCCATCCACAATATTCATCTGCATTAAGAAGAAATTACAATTAAAATATGTGAACAAAGAAAAACCAATTTATTTAGTTTTTACCAAAACCAGTAATAGGCATTTTTGTTGGATCTCAGCCTTTCTCATAGGACTGCTACAATTTACAGGTGCAATGAAACAAAAGCCAGAAAGGCTGCCTGTGTAGCTGTGGTATCCTTATTGGACATAGGAAGCCAGCCTTTCTCCCAGCTCTGGGAGTCAAATGTTCTAGGAGTCAAGCATTCACCAGATTTTTTTTTGTTTGTTTCTATTTTTTTTTTATTTAGATATTTCCTTTATTTACAT
>NC_045030.1:105040245-105043052 GCF_008632895.1 Mastomys coucha | reverse complement strand
GGTCCTCTCCTCCTATTGATGATCGAATTTGCAATCCCACCAGATTTTTTTTAAAGGTATCATAATATGATTTAGGCTTTTGCTAGGTGATTAAAAAAAATGAAGCAGAGATCATTGAATGGTTATATGTGTTAATATATCTTATATAGAGAGCTGACTACTCTGGGGCTGAAGTTGTAATTGGTAAAGAAATAAGAATCATTCATCTATTAACTGAGAGAAGAAGTTTTAGTATTTTATAAGTTGCAACATTTCATTGTATTTCCTTGTGGTTAGACAAATTTACAGAGTAGTCTTGTCCTCACATTCTTTTTTTCAAAAAGACCTTGTCTGGTGCTGATATTTTAGGAGATACTTTATGTCTGCTAGAGAATAACTCAGCCTTGCTATGAGCACTAAGAAAGCTTTCAGCAGCTGTAAGGCCAATGTTTGATTGTTAGGGGTTGATTTTTCTCACTCATTTTTTAAACTAGTACAATAACAACATCAAAAGGCAATGTAATTTTAGAATAGGGCATGGAACTAAATAGAGTTCTCAGAAAATGAAGTACAAATGACTGAGAAATTTTTGAAAATGGTCAGCACCTTTAGAAACACTTAAAAATGTTCAACATCTCTAGAAACACTTAAAAATGTTCAATAACTTTAGGCATCAGGGAAATGAAAATTAAAACAACATTGACATTTCAGCTTACCCCATTCAGAATGGCTAAGATCCAAAAAAGAAAAAAAAAAAAGACTGTAAATGTTGAAGTAGATGTGAAAGAGGGGAACACTTACTCACTGCTTGTGGGAGCATGAACTGGTGGAGCCAGTATGTAATCAGGTATAGGTTCCTCACAAAGCAAAATTTAGGTCTACCACATGCTCCAGCTATGCCCTTCTTGGGTATATGCCTAAAGGACTTTGTTTCCTACTCTAGAGACACTTGCTCATTCCTGTTTAGTGCTGCTCTCTTCATAATAGTCAGGAAACGAAAACAGCCTAGATGTCCATCAACTGATGAATGGATAATAGAAAGGTGATACATTTATATAATTCAAGAATGTTCAGCCATTACAAAAAGCAAAATTATGAAGTTTGCAAGCAAATAGAGTTGGAAACAATCACTCTGTGTGAGATGACACACATAAGGCAACATTCACATGTTTTCTGTTACTTATGGATGTTAGTTTTGAATCTTTAGATATGTGTGTTTCATTTGAAATATCCATATAGAATATCTAATTTCATCAGGAAATTAGGAAGAGGCTGGGGGTCTTTCCAGGGAACAAAGTTAGAACTCAGTGGCATAAAGGGCTAAAGGGGAATAATTGAACAAGTTGGAGTGAGAGTGGGAGGGCAGGGTATAGAAGGTGATATGGGGAGAGATAAATACCACTAAAGACCTTTCAAAAAAGTCATGTCGAAAGTTACTACTGTAGAACCTTCCTAAAATATATGCATACACATACATAAAAGAGTTAAAAATGGAGTTACTCTACAATGGGATCATGATGTCCCTTCAGGCTGAAAAAAAAAATTAAAATTGCCAGTGCCAAGAATGTGTTACCTATTTGGAATTGTTAGACAGTGAAGTTCCATAGGACACCTCCCCAAAGTTCAGGCTATTGATGATGCTATTTACTTACCCCACAGAACCTTACAGTACGTAAGATCATATTGCTGGAAGACACCACATACTTGAGTTACAGAACATGGATAAATCAAGGTGGTACTAACCTGGAAGCTTCATCCCTACTGGGTAGCTTTCATATTGATGGATTCTATTCATGCTACTGAAAGATAAAAATAATCATTAATTTTACCCACCTATGAACCCTGTGAGCCACAATAACTGGCCTGTTGAGACATATCCACTAGCAAAAAAATGGGATGAACATCACGGAAGTAACCAACCACTTTCTGATTGGATTTAAGCCCTGATCGACAAGATGAAACCCATACCACTGACACCATTATTGTGCCAAGAACTTGTGCTGTACAAGCTCTATGACCTAGGAGAGAAACATAGTATTAAACCAACTACTAATGACTTATCATTATACTTATAGATTAATGCATCCCTCAACTCTTTTTTTAAAAAATATTTATTTATTGTTATATGTAAATACACTGTAGTTGTCTTCAGACTCACCAGAAGAGGGCAGCAGATCTCATCACAGATGGTTGTGAGCTACCATGTGGTTGCTGGGATTTGAACTCAGGACCTTCAGGAAGAGCAGTCAGTGCTCTTAACCACTGAGCCATCTCAGCAGCCCTGCATTCCTCAACTCTTATCAGAGGAGCTTCTATTTGCAATAAGTGGTACTTAACACAGAGACCTACAACTGGTCAAGGTAGAGAGAATAACAGACTGTGCAATGTCCAACCCTAAACAGGACATCTATTGTTATACTCCTTCTCCAAAGGCTCAGTGATCATTGTGAAAGGAGGGAAGGAATTAATGTTAGAGACAGTTGCAGAGGATAACTACTTAGAAGTAGCATCTCTTGGCAAACAGTAGGACAGCTGCAATTTGAACTTTGAGTGATTATGATAGTATGCACAAAACCCATGCAAGCTTAAGTTATACCAAATCCCATCAAGGAAAGGAGAGGTGATTGTCAAGTCTTTTTTTTTCTTTTTTTTGGAAATGTTTTATTTATTTAAAAAAGAAACATCATGAGTATACCTGCCTCACTTTTTCAAAGCAATGCAATGCAATGCCCACCATCTGAGTAAGGAACACCCTGCTCTATGAACCTGCTTCTAGAAACACTGAAGCACAGGACTCATGGGAAGTAGAAATGTACCATGGAATTACC
>NC_045030.1:105037995-105039216 GCF_008632895.1 Mastomys coucha | reverse complement strand
TGGGCTGCCTTTCCACAGCTGCCTCTTTGAGAGCGGTTTGCAGTAGCCTGAGAGGAGATCTGGGCAGCATTGGCAGGTGACACCCTCACTGAAGCAGAGTTCTTGACTTTAATTTGGGTACTTGTAGAAGGGCCCAAAAATCTGACTGGCTTAGGACAAGTCTTACAGTTCACACCTTCATCCTCTTCCCTGAGGGTTATCAGCTGCCTCTTTCGAATTGGGGCCATATGACACAGGCTTCCATGTAAAGGCCGTTCTTCCATAGTCCAGCACTCTATCAGCACAGGCCAGTAGCTCACTCCTTTTCCTTCCCAAGCATCTGGGAGGAAGAATTCATAGTAAAAGCATTTTCAAAAGAGAGGCAGGCAATAATGTTCAGATTGTCAAGTCTTACTCCTACTAGAAGAGCTATTGGCAATTCATAGCTGATAAGATAAGGAAAATCAGTTTACTGTAAGGCTAAGCCCTGGTAAGCTGACCCACATTCCAGTGGAAAGTGGTACATCCAAGAATATATGTGAAGTGGAAAGTCAGTTCTGTCAAATGATGTTTTTCTGAGGCACACAGGTGAAAGGATGTCTTGCTAAAGCAAACAGGTGAAAGACTTTTCCTGAAGCAGACACGGGTGAAAGGATGTAAATAGCAGACATGTGAGGAGCACTGAGCCTTGGTTTGGTTTGTTTCACCTCGATACTCTTTGCCAACAACACACATGTATTGGTTTGCCTTACATAGTGTTGTTGAGTTCAACTTGTGAAAACACCACCATTGAGAGAAACTCACCAAAGAACTGTTCTTGACGTTCTTGAAGCAGTTTGCCTCTTCAGTGGCCTTGCCTCAGGCTGGTTGGCAAGCCTGGTGGGTTCTTCAGGATTGAACTATAGCTACCTGGTGTCTGCTTGCTGAAAGGACTGGACTGTAGCTGCTGGTTCGTGTCTGCCTGCCTAGAGGACTGGTCTGCAGCTTCTGACTGAGCTGCTGCCCAAGAA
Organism: Mastomys coucha; assembly: GCF_008632895.1. Classification (NCBI taxonomy): domain Eukaryota; kingdom Metazoa; phylum Chordata; class Mammalia; order Rodentia; family Muridae; genus Mastomys; species Mastomys coucha. The sequence goes on along the minus strand of NC_045030.1, from coordinate 105,038,227 downwards.
CATCAAGTTCACCCCCAAAGAACTACTGCTGAACAGATCCACTTTCTGCCTTTCCTAATAACTTTTCTACAACTTCTGCTGGCTACAGAAGTTGAACCCTTATTAAAAGTAAGTTGCAAAAAATTATGCATACATTTATGTATATATGTTTATGTATGTATATATATATACACATATATATGCAAGTGTGTGCACGAATGTGTGTGTGTGTGTGTGTGTGTGTGTGTGTGTG
>NC_045030.1:105036248-105037668 GCF_008632895.1 Mastomys coucha | reverse complement strand
AGAGAGAGAGAGAGAGAGAGAGAAAGAGAAAGAGAAAGAGAAAGAGAAAATGAATATTACCTTACAAGATTGACCAGTGGGCAAGCCTGTGGTGCAGTTTTCTTGATTGATGATGGTTGGTATGTGAGGACCCATCTCACTGTGCCAATGCCATTCCTGGGCTAGTTAGTGCAATTAAAAACCCCACACACAAAACAGTCTGAGCAAGCCATGGGGAGCAAGCCAGTAAGTAACACTCCTCCATGGCTTCCTTTTCATTCTTTTTTCCTTCAAATTCCTGCACTCATTGAGTTCCTCCTCTGATTTCCCTCAGTGATGGACTGTTACTTGGAAGTGTAAGAAGAAATAAAACCTTTCAGACCCCATTGCTTTTGATTATAGTGTTTTATCACAGCAACAAAAACCTAACTCAGGTAGCTAAACAATCGGGGTTGGATCTGGGAGGAACTGGGAGACAGGGTAAATATGATGAAAATGTGCTTATGATATTATCAAAGAACTAATAACAATTTTACAAAGGAAAATAATGCAATAAACATCTCAATCTAACTGCTGAATATTAAAAATAATTTCATGTTTACTATATGTTGACTATTGGTCATCCTCTTGCCTCATCCCAAGAACTCATCTTGTCCTAAATTTTCTTATTATTGTTGCCTTGTTTTTCTGTTTTATAAATTTCATATCTAAACATGAAATTTGTACTTTATATTTGTCTTAGTCAGGGTTCTCTAGAGTCACAGAACTTATGGTAGTCTCTATGTAGTAAAGGAATTTATGGATGACTTACAGTCTGTAGTCCAATTCCCAACAAAGGTCAGCAGCAGCTGTGAATGGAAGTCCAAGGATCTAACAGTTGCTCAGGCCCACAAGGCAAGCAGGCAAAGCAGAGAGAGTCTACCTTCTTCTAATGTCCTTATATAGGTCTCCAGCAAAAGGTGTGACCCAGATTAAAGGTATGTGCCACCACACCTTTAATCCCATATGACCTTGAACTCATAGATCTTCTTATTTTAATCTTCTGGGATTCATAGCCACTATGCCTCAAGATCTCCATGCCAAGATTCAGGTCGGAAACTTGTATCTCTCAGCCTCCAGATTAGGGCCACAGGTGAGCCTTCTAATTCTGGATTGTAGTTCATTTCAGATATAGTCAAGTTGACAACCAGGAATAGCCACTCAATCCACTCCTTGTCAACTTGACACAAATAATATCTCATGTCCACATGAAGCAACAACAAAATCATGAATACGTCTAACATGATATAACTATTCCTCGTAAAATGGCAAACATATTTGGAAATTTACAATGGGGCAATGTCCTTTGGGAACATTCTTTTAGTGCCTCAACTTAAATACCAATTGATGTTAAAGAAACTGGAAGAAAGAAAAAAATGTATTCTTAACAAAATAAGACAGA
>NC_045030.1:105027757-105036238 GCF_008632895.1 Mastomys coucha | reverse complement strand
AGTATATCTATCCCAATTATACATTCTGGATCTGGAGAAATGACCACAGGATGTGTTCGGGGAACTTCTGGACCTACTGTGAGTTGGACATTAGTCAAAACTCCATTATCACCTATCCTCCATAAGCCCCTACTTTAACTGGAGGGTCAATATTTCTTGGGATCTCCTGGGATCAGTGTCAATTCAGAACCAATATCCAATAGGTCCCAGAAAGTCTGATTATTTCCTTTCCCCCAGTGTACAGTTACTCTTGTAAAAGGCTGTAGGTCCCTCTGAGGAAGAACTGGAGAAAGGCTAATAGGAAAACTTTTAGGTATCTTATCAAGACCCTCCCTCAGAGGAACCTGGCCACCCCTTCATTCAAGGGGTTCTGGATCTGCAAACTGGCTCAAGTCTGGAAATTGATTCACTGGCCGAGACTGCCTTTTGCCATGATCCAATGTAGCCCTTCTTTCCTTTGTTTGAGAATTTTTCTGCTTATACAGGTCAAACAGATATGCAGTGGGCTTTCTATCTATTTAGTGCCTGAAAACACCATGATTGATTAGCCAGGACCAAAGGTCCAAACGAGTCATGCCATTATAAATTTCACCTCTCCTGTGCTGACCATTATGGGTTATATCATTATAAACATTGTTTTGTCTAAGCTGTCCATTATAATAACTACGATCACCTTGTCTCTGCCGATTCAATGCTGCCACCTGGCCCTTGTTACTCCAGGGCCAAATTAAACCCATTGAATTTAATTCATCTAATTGAGCAGCAGCATCTCCAACCCTAAGGTCTGGCACAAGGAAAAGGACAAGAACAAAACTCTTCAAATGTGCTGGTGACCCTCTCATCAGTCTGAGTCCTAAAGGACTGGTGAAGGGCATATCTTCTGGACCTTCCCATTGTGGAGGATCAGGTTTTACACAATGTATCCACTCTAGCATTGCAATTTCCCTAAGCCTTAAAATCCCTTCGTCAACACTAAGCCAAGGGATATCAGGTATCTCTAACTCCTTTTCAGTAGGCCATCTTTTGATAAATGCTTCAACCAACCATTCAAATAAACTCTGACACCTTTTTTTAACTGTGCGAGCTTTCATATTAAACCTAGAATCTCCACTCAGAGGGCCCATGTCAATCAATTCAGCCTGCTCTAGTTTTATGTTCCTTCCACTGTTATCCCACACCCTTAAAATCCATTCCCACACATATTCCCCAGACTTCTGCTTGAATGAATTAGCAAACTCATTAAGCTCTTTAGTAGTGTAGCAAATTTCCCCATGGACTACACTTTCTACCTCTCCTCTAGGGCCCTGTTTTGCCTTGAGTCTGGTTATATGTCTAGAAGAAACTATTGGTGGGCCTTGAGAAACTTCAGTATTGTCTTGTCTGGCATTTCCTTCAGGGAAAGTCACTGCTGGTTTATCAGACTCTGGGGGATTAACTTCCTTGTGTGGGAAAGGCATTATTTCAAGGGGTAGGGCTGAGGGTACTACTTCCTCAGATGGGGCAAACCCTTGAGGATCTGAAGATTCAAAATTCTCAGCTTCAATGGGTTTTGTGTGTCAATTTGACACAGGCTGGAGTTATCACAGAGAAGGGAGTTTCAGTTGGGGAAGTGCCTCCATGAGATCCAGCTGTGGGGCATTTTCTCAATTAGTGATCGGGGGTAGGGCCCCTTGTGGGTGGTACCATCCCTGGGCTAGAAGTCTTGGGTTCTATAAGAGAGCAGGCTGAGCAAGCCAGGGGAAGCAAGCCAGTAAGTAACATCCCTCCATGTCCTCTGCATCAGCTTCTGCTTCATGACCTGCTTGAGTTCCAGTCCTGACTTCCTTTGGTGATGAACAGCCATGTGGAAGTAAGCCAAATAAACCCTTTCCTCCCCAACTTGCTTCTTGGTCATGATGTTTGTGCAGGAATAGAAACCCTGACTAAGACAATACTTTTACATGGTTTTGAATTTAGTTCATTCAAGAAAGGAGAATAATGTTATTTATATATGAATTTTTCCTGAGACTTTGGTTTTCTCACACATTATCTTACTATAGTCAGTCTGTATTGCAGTATGTACTTCTAGTACACTATTTGATACTGTTGTATTTTTGGAATGGACCAACGGTGTATTTAACAATTATTGTGTTCTTAGGAATGTTTTTTATTTTAACTGTTGTTCTACAAATAGTGCTCATATGTACTTTTTACACTATTGGTTCCTTTGCTTGTTCGACATAGTTTTTTGACTGTATAGCTAGAAGAATGGTCAGTTCATGCTCAAGTTTGACAATGCCAGCTTTTTTGGGGGGGTATTTAAATTTATAATCTCATCAGCAATGTATAAGAGAGCCCAAAGACCCATATATTCTCCCATAGTCTTTCATATAATATTATTTTTGTTAAGTATTTTTATAGTTTCAACCATGGTTTGCTTTTTAATTTCCAAGGAGAGATTCACTTTACATAGTATATTGGCCTTATGTTTTTCCTCTTCTATGAAACACGTTTGTTCTTTTCCCCATTTGTTTATCATTTACCTTTGGCTGTTGATGTGTAACTAATGGCTATGCTTTATTGATTAAATACATGGTAGATATTTGCTTCCACCTTGAAGATTATCCTCATTTTCTTAAAGTTTTCTTTAATAAAAAGTTTTTGATTTTATATTAACTTTACTTGTATTTTGTAGATAGAGCTTTTTGTCCTTTTGAGAAATAGTTCTGCATGCCAAGGTCTAAAAGATGCTTGGCCATAGTTTCACTTAAAAGTTTAAAGGACTTTGTTTTTTATCTAACTTCTTTATCTGGAGTAGATCTCCATTTTAAAATTAGATATAACCAATTTTTCTATCTCCATTTGCTAAATGACCTTATATTTCCCCAGCGTTCTTCAGTATTTTCTGTGTTATACATCACAGTTCCATCTGTGCATGTCTCTGCTCCAGGGCTGTCTTCTGTGTTCATTGATCAAATTTCTACTCTTTCTCAGTTTTTAATCTGTAGATTTTTTCTCATATATGTCTATTTGGGGAAGAGGGAAGTTGTAGTCTAGTGTGGCCTCGCAATCATCCTGTCTCTGTCTTCTGAGTGCTGGGATTACAGACACATGCCAAAATACCCAGCTTCCAATTATTTTTTAAATTAAGCATTTTATTACACAAAATTTTAAGCATATACAAAGGTAGATAAGATGTAACACCCATCCTTATACCTGTTACAAACTTGTCTTCAATAATTAAATATTGGCCAATATAAGTTGGTCCATAGTTCCACCAAACTCCTCTTGGTCTTCTGGAGTATTTTAAAATAAATTCTGATGATCATCACTCTTATCCTTATATATTGAGTATGTGTCTCTGAAATAGTGGTTCTCAACCTTCCTAATGCTGTGACCCTTTAATGCAGTTATTTATGTTGTAGTGACCCCCCCAACCATAAAATTATTTCATTGTTTCTTTATAGCTATAATTTTGCTATTGTTATGAATCCTAATTTAAATATCTGATATGCAGGATCTGATATGTGGCCCCGGTGAAAGACTCCCAAAGGTGTTGTGACTCGGAGATTGAGAACAGCTGCTTTATTTTATGTGAGAACAGCTGCCTTATTTTCTGTGAGTTCACTGTCACTGTCTTCAGACACACGAGAAGAGGGCATCAGATCCCATTACAGATGGTTGTGAACCACCATGTGGTTTCTGGGATTTGATCTCAGGACCTCTGGAAGAGCAGATGGTGCTCTTAGCCATCTCTCCAGCCTGGAGGACAGCTGCTTTAAAAGAAAAGAGGTGTTGCCCAACAGTGGTAGCAGCACATATTTTTAATCAAAGCACTTTGGAGGTACATCTTCAAGGCCAGCCCAGTCTACAGAGTGAGATTCAGGACAGCCAGAGCTACACAGAGAAACTCTGTCTCAAAAACACAAAAACAACAAACAAACAAAACAAAACAAAAATAAAAAACATATTCACTTATCATTCTTTTTTTTCCCATTTTTATTAGATTTTTTTTTTAACATTTCAAATGCTATCCCTTTTCCTGGTTTCCCCTCTGAAAACCCCCTATCCCCTTCCCCCACTCACCAACCTACTCCTTCCCACTTCCTAGCCCTGGCATTCACCTACACTGGGGCATAGAACCTTCACAGGACCAAGGGCCTCTCCTCCTCTCCTTGATGACCAACTAGGCCATCCTCTGCAACATATGCCTTATTACATAATATTTCCTCAAATCCTTACCTAAAAGTCAATTGTTCACTTACAATATTCTTTGACAGTTTGAAGATATATCCCAGTGGTTAATATCATGTATTGTTCTTGCAGAGGACATGAATTTGATTTCTAGCAGCCATAAATATGTGGCTTACGAACACCTAGGAGAAACAACACCCATTTCTGGCCTTTCTGGGATCCTCCACACATTTCACACATTTACATGCATCACTCATACACACGGAGAGAGAGAGAGAGAGAGAGAGGGAGGGAGAGGGAGAGGGAGAGGGAGAGAGACTGTTAAAATAATAATAAATATATCTTTTAAAAATAAGATGACGTCAGGACCCAAATAGACCCAAATAATGCCTATACATTGGTATTGTTTGATATTGCTTTTAATCCTTCTTTAGTCTAGGTTCTCTCCTGAGGCTTCCTAGCCAGAAAGAAAATCAGAAGCTCAGTTTTAAAATGGGTAAATAGATATAAATAAACAGACATCTCACCAATATATACATATGCCAGATAAGCATTTAAAAAGTAATGTTAACTATCATGTCTGAGAATTACAAATTAATGACTACAGCTCTATAAATACATCACATGAGCATACATTCAGCTTATCCCTTCACCTACTAAAGGATATCCTTTGTGTCCAAGAGTTGACATTTGTGTACTAAACTTCAAGAAACATTAGTGAGCAGGCTTTGTGTAGACATAAATTTTTGTTTTTTATTTTTCAGTACCAGAGATTGAATATATAGGTGTACATTTTTAATTTGTTTAAATAAATGGAGTATAATTAACACATGAGAAAATTATGTTTAGATTTGCTGAAAACTGCTACTCTTCTGAAATGTCTATCATTTTGCAGCCCACCAGCAGTGAATAAGAGTTCCTATTTCCCTACATTTCTGCTAGCATTCAGTATTGTCATTGTTCTGAATTATAGTCATTCTCTCTCTCTCTCTCTCTTTCCATATATATGCATATATATAATATGCAATATATATACACACATTATATATAATATAATAAATGTGTATATATGTATACACACAATATATATGTATATGTATATATATATATGTATATATACACACACTGTGGGGAACCTGAGTATTCAAATATACAAGTCTGTGTGGGCTAGTCTCATTCAAACGACTAGAATAACTAAAGCATTATGTTGTATGTGTGGAAAGATTGTTAATAACTTATTAGGGAGCTGAGAGATGGGACATTCTTGTTTCAGGTACTCAGTTTCTTAGCATCTATCAGGATTCATTACAAACCAGCTTAAAACACACATACACACACACACACACACACACACACACACATTGTAAGACCTGTTAAAATAAAACCAAACAAGTTCCTTTACCAGTTACTGACCTTCACTTAATTTGACACTCTACTCCTTGCTTTCTGGTTTTGTATAATGTACTATTTTCATGATTTTAACAAAAGTATTCTTGTAGATTTCTTCTGACACCCATTCTCTTCAGTTTGTTAACAATTTAAGTGTTTAGATCTTAGATTCATACTTGAGAAAGATAACTATAATATTTTTAATGAGAATGTAATGCATTTGAGTTCCCCTTTTCTGTTTTATCAGTTTAAATATATTATAAATTATATCAAAGGGAATTTAGTTATTACAAGAAAATAGTTGAAATGGAAAAATGAATATAAAATGACAGTTCTTTTTCTTGGCAGGTTATTAACAAATTCAAACAGACTTACAACCACCAGAAATGCTGTATAGGCCCTCTCAAATTTATGTAGAAGCAAAAACCTTCCTCTAAATGTTAGTAAGTTATGTGCAATAAGAGGTACATATGTACTGTTTATTGGAGACTACTTCTCACCAGCCTCTCTGTGTATACTGATAAGTATTTAGAATGTAGTTAGAGACAGTTACCTTTATCTGGTGAAAGCCTTTCCAAAATAGAAATGAGTCATATGAGTAGATCCCATTGAACATTATTTTTAAAAAGATGTGATTATAATGACTGTATTAGGATAACCAGATATGCATGGTACTAGACACTGAGCAACCACAAATACTCCATCCTCTATAGTATTCCAGAATATAGAGATATCATGACTATCAACCAATTTCTTATTGTGAACATGTACATGTGATTTTTGTAGTACTGTAATACATACCTGTGTGTGTATGTGTGTGTATATATATATACATATATATGTATATATATGATGTATTTCACAGATACTGCTGCATTTGCTACAAGAAAAATTGTGCCAAATTGTATTCCCTCAAGCAATTTCCCACAGAACATTTTCCCCAAACCTCATCACTTAAATTGTTCACATACATAAGAAGTGATATTTAATTACTGTTTAAATTTCTATTTAAAATCTGTACTGCAGGCTGAGGATGTAGCTCAGTAGGAGAGCTTTTGTTTAGCATTTGCAAGGCCCCGAGTTTAATCTCCAACACCACAAAAATGTAAGAGCTATATTTAAAATGATAGTACACTTCAAAAGCCCAAATGACATTGAATAAAATGGTCTCTCTCTGTTTGATTATGATTTTTCATGTTGATATTCATGAAATTCAATTTTTCAGTTAATAATTATTCAACATGATTCTGTGGTTGTGTGTGAATTGTTAACCTGTTGTCCTACTTTCATTTCTATTGGGAATAATAGGACACAGGTGCTAAAATGGGGAAATGGAAAAAATGAGGGCGGAGAGCGATGTACCTCCGGTGGGGGAAAGGGGAGCAACACAAAAGGAGAGGGAAGTGGGATGGATAATATTAAAAAGATTGAAAAGAGACATGTGTAATCATTATTTTATGTATGCTTATATATAAATATAAGTGTATATATACATACATATATATATATATATACATATTTATTTAATTGAAGTTATGCTACTTAAGATGACAATATTCCCCCCAAAGAATTATCAAACAAAAATCTTAGTTCCAGGCATGGGAAACTTCCTTTTGAGTTGGTCAGGGGAGTTCAAGAAACACTCTTCCAAATGAAAGGCTATTGCTATTGTTCTTGGTAGCCTCCCAGAAAAAGAAGGTAAAAAACACTGCTGAAGAAACACATACAGGATTTGGAGGAATAGTCTAGCTTTCACAGTACTGAAAGTAATTATTCATGCTGCCAAAGGAGAAAAGCAATTAATAGTAGTGCCTATCTGTAATGTCTACAAAAATGACCAGAATAGCAAGATATCCTCAAAGTTAAATTAGTGGCACTTATATTCTGGGATAACCAAGAGACATGTGATTGGGCTTAAGGACCACCCAATAGAAAGGAATTCATACCTGGTACTGTAACCCTACCCTATTACCCTTGGTTGGTGAGGCCAAGAAATTGGTTACTGCCACTTCACTAAACCAGTATAATTTATAACTATATTCTAAATATTTATCCATATACACAGATAAATTCGGCTCTCCCTATCGCCTTCTTTCTTGCAGCAGAAAAAAACCATTATAGAGATCCACAACTGGTCAAAACACAGAGAACAACGGACTATGGTGTGTTCAACTCCAATTGACACATCTACAACAAAACCCTTATGCCTGGCTCAGGGAACTTCACAGAAGAGGGATCAGAAAGACTGTAAGAGCAAGCGGTCTGGAAGAAGTAGGAGGGGAAATATGGTTAAAATGTATTGTATGAAAAATATTTTAAAATAAAAATAAAATTCAACTTAGTGGAGAAAGAACTTATTTTTACCCACAATTTCAGATTACAGTTCACCACAGCGATGATGTCAGAGTCAGGAACTTTAGATCCATAGTCTAGAACAAAGAGAAGTGATCGTGTACATGTACATTTGTGCTCAGCACCTTCTGTCCAGGAGCCAAATCCAAGGAATTATGCCACTCACAGTGGGATGGATCATCCCATATCAGTAAACATAATCAAGAAAGTCTCCCTCATCATGCCCATAGGCCAACCTGATCTAGACAATCCCTTATTGATACTCTCTTCCTGTGTGATTCTAGATTGTGCCAAATGAACATTACACCTTAAAATGAACTCTTACACTTGTATTATATATCATTCTGATAATAGTGTTCATTTTTATTCATGGCTCTTGGAAAGAAATTTACTTCCATGATTGTGTTATAAACATGTTACTTTAAACTTGATATTCATTTTCCACATAAACATTTATGTACTATTTATTTATTAAATGTTTATATATTCTTTTTACAAACCTAAAGCCTAAAGTCAAATACACACACGTGTGTGTGTGTGAGAGAGAGAGAGAGAGAGAGAGAGAGA
>NC_045030.1:105022468-105027747 GCF_008632895.1 Mastomys coucha | reverse complement strand
GAGAGAGAGAGAGAGAGAGAAAGAGGTAGAATTCCATGTAGATTAGAGATGAAAATGCCACTATGAACACATGTTTAGCATAATATACAGACAGTGCTGCATACCAACACGTGTAGATAGTTGAATATAGAGAAACTACTTTATAGGTATTTTTTCTTTCCTCTGTCAGCTGAGAGAGCCTTGAAGCATTCTTTCAGTGGTAATCAGCTCACCTAGCCATCAAATCTTAGTTTCTCATACCATTCTCGGCTAAAAGGAAGAGGAACTTTTAAAGAAATGGCTGATACAGCTACTAGGGGAGGAAATACAGAAGACAAATAAGAAGTATACTACAGTGTAGGAAAGTAAGGCAGTGCTTAACAATCAAAAGGATCCCAACCCAAAGAAAACAGACAAACAAAAAACTAAAATAATGAGGGACATCAAAGGGACCTAGCTGCCAAACAAAAAGTATTCCTAATGGCCAAAGCTAGGAAAATTAGAACAATTAAATAGGTATTATTTGATTATTACCCAGAGTCTAAAATAAATATCCATGAATTCTTATTAGCATAATTTCTTAAATAAAAAAACTGAATAGCAAGATAAATCTTTTGTGCACAAGAATTTTAAATAATTTACAAAGCTATCTCTAAGTAGGAAATTCTAACTCCTAACCCGTATGTGCAGACTGTTCATAGTGACTTCCTTGCAAGGAGTACAGCAAAAAAAGGAGGAAAGAATTGGTTTGTATTGTCAATACCAGGACCATTAAATCATATTGCTAGCAAGTGCCCTTGATGTAATAGGATGAGAATGGTGCTTTGCCTCTGTGTTATTCCACCCCAAACTCATAATCCTACTATGAGGAAAACATCAGAGCTATAAATTAAGGGACACGGTATAAAATATTTGGCCAAGAATTTTCAAAACTGTCAAGAATTATCAAAACAAGAGAAGTTGCCATAGCCAAAAGAAGCATAATGAAATGAGTTTCAAGACAGGAAAGAAAAAAAAAAACCACACCATTAAGTTCATTCATATCGTCTGGAACAACATTATTTCCTTCTTTGTTAAGGCTGAATAGTATTCATTGGAATGTATACCACATTTTCTTTAGCCATTTATGTCTTGATAGACATTTAGATCCCAATCTCCATCCTTCCCTGTGTCTTTTCAATGCTGTTATCTGTAACTTCTATAGGTCCTGACTGTGGAGCCTTATCCTTGCCTTGGAATTATCTCCATTGAAAGGCTTTAATCCTGATTAAGATTCTAATTTCATGGAGAGAGTAGAAAATGGAATTTTAATCACACCGAGGAATTTTTAAAGTATTTTCATTTCAGCCTCTACCTTCTCCTCATGTTGTCCCCTCCCACCTTAGTGAGTTGCTCCCATCTTAATGAGCAAAGCACCTGGCCCCATCACTATAGCAACTAGCAGCTAGGACCAATTAAGTTATAGCTATGTGATTAGATACCTAAGTTGCTTATAGAGCCCAGATTACTGAACGAAGAAAAGCTGACAGGAGGGAGGATGAAGTACATCTTAACTAGAGAGAAGTGGACAGTTGGAAGCCATCCTCTACCTTCACTCCATGGGAGCCACAGCCTTAGGTGTTGACACCATGACATTTGTCGTCAAACGTTATGCCAGATGTGGATACCAGGCCCCTTCAAGGAATCTCTCCCCAACATTGTACCCTCAATGATGGTGAGCATTTTTCCCAGCACTTTAAAACTATGTGCACAATGCATAAAGCTTCATTCAGACTCCATGCTCAGTGCTCTTACTGCTGCTTTCTGCTACAGATAGTTAGAAACTTGATAGTGATCACCAGTAGTACCAAGGATCTTTCACTACTCTACAAAAACATATTCATCCACCTGGGATAGTGTGTTCTTAGGACTGGTACTCAGTTTTTTTGTTTTTTGTTTTTATATTTATTTATTTAATATATGTGAATACACTGTAGCCGTCTTCAGACACACCAGAAGAGGGCGTCAGATCTCATTACAAATGGTTGTGAGCCACCATGGGGTTGCTGGGATTTGAACTCAGGACCTCTGGATGAGCAGTCAGTGCTCTTAACCACTGAGCCATCTCTCCAGCCCCCGGTACTCAGTTTTATTCTCTTTTGTAGTGATTACAATTCTAACAACCTACAAATGGAACTTCGCTGTCTTACCTTGTACAAAGCCTACATGTTAATCACTGTCTTAGTTAGGGTTTTACTGCTGTGAACAGACATCATGACCAAGGAAACTCTTATAAGGACAACATTTAATTGGGGCTGGCTTACAGGATCAGGGATTCAGTCCATTATCATCATGGTTGGAGCATGGCAGCATGCAGGCAGGCATGATACAGGAGCTGAGAGTTCTACATCTTCATCTGAAGGCTGCTAGCAGAATACTGGCTTCCAGGTAGCAATGATGAGGGTCTTAAGCCCACATCCAGAGTGACACACCTACTCCAACAAGGCCACACCTCCCAACAGTGCCACTCCCTGGACCAAGCATATATAAGCCATGACAATCACATGCTAGAGCCCCAATTAGACAAAACAGTTTATGGTAAATAACTGAGAGATGCTTACACAGTAAAACCAGGAGGTTGTGGAAATATGACTTTATGGAGATATGTTTAATCAAATGCAAATAAAGGACGCACTTTTGACTTTTCTCTTTCATGTGTAGTAAGTCCCATATAATAGCTTTGTAGAAAATTAAAGAAAAATAGAATTCATATATTACACAATTCTCATACTTGAAGGGTACAATTCAATTAAATATACAAATAGTTTAATGATGACCCTCATACCTCCCTCTTCAATCTAACCAGTCTTAAGCAAACTTTAACCAACAATTCTTGGGGAATTTTCTCATTTGAGACATTTCACATAAACTAAATCATATAATGTGTTCTTTTGTGACAGGTTTAATTTATATAGTATAATGTTTTCAGGATTTTTATTTGTTTACTTACATTCTTTTTAATTGTAAGTTAATTTTTGGTTGTCATTCAAAGAAATACTCTGTGAAATTTTCATACATATAAATCATTATCCTCCATTTTTATTTGTCTTTCTACCATCCTCTCCTATATCACTTTTCCCCTTTTTGCTGGTACTCTTTCTCTTCTCAGATAGTCTTCCCTTCTGCTTTTGTGCCACTCCCTTCTTTTGTTCTCCCTTCTTTTAGAACTCTTCCTCTCCTCTTATAGTTCCTTTTCTAATGTCATGTATACTATCTGACCCAGCTGTGAACTTTACAAGTGGCATGAGCATCATGAAAGTAACCAGCCACTTTCTGGTTAGATTTAAGGCATGATCCATAAGATGAAACCTGTATCTCACAACATTATTGGGCCAAGAACCTATAGCTAGACAGGTCATAGGCCATAGAGGAGAACCTATTACTATTATTCTGTTAAGTAGACATAGTATTAAACCAACTCCTGATGGCTTTCATTATTTAACTCTCAACTTTCATCAAAGAAACTCCTATTTGCACTAAATGACAATTAACACAGAGTACCACAAAAATAAGAGACTTGGGGATATTCAACCCAAAATAGGACATCTATATTATATCCCTTCTTCACAAGGCTCAGGGATCATTGTGAAAGCCCTCTTCCAGAAGTCAGAAAGAGTGTAAGAACCAGAGGTGGTCAGTGACTACAGGACCATATGTTCATCAATCAATTTATTGGCCGTATGGGTTTTCCTGGTATTTAATTTTTGAAGTTATTTAGAGATTATAGATATTATTAACAATCCTTTGTTAGATGTATAGTTGGCAAAATTTTTATCTCATTCTTTAGGTTGTCTCTTCATTCTAATGATGGTTTCCTTTGCTGTGCAAAAGCTTTTTAATTTTATGCAATCCCATTGGTCGACTCTTTCTTTGCTTCTTTTTATTTGTTGTAAAGAACTGTGCTGTATGAAACCTTGACCCTCATCATTTAATGAATATTTGGGTTGTTTCTACTTTGGATCTCTTGTGAACAGTGATGCTACAAACATTTATGCACAAGCTTTTGTGTAGATGTTTTCAATTCTCTTTGTTAGGGGTTAAACCTAAGATAGATTTGTTAGGCCATATGTATTTTTATGTTTAACTTTTTGAAGAACTGCTGAACTGTACTCAGCAACAGGATTTAAAAGTCTTACCAGCATTGAGGTGTTCACATTCCTCAATTTCTATGACAACACTTTTTCTTTTTCTTCTTTCTTGTTACCATTGCATTGTATGTCAAGTGTTATCTCATTGTAGTTTGTCCTTGAACAAAACTACATGGACGTTGTAGCATGTCCTTGATGGTTACTGGCTTTTCAGCAGCTTCTCATATGTTTGTCAGCCATTTGTTTATCCTAGCAGAAATGTCTATTTAGATACTTTGCCTATTTATTAATTGGATATTTGTCTTTTAAGTATTGACATGGGATGTTATACTTCTACCTAAAAACTGCTCACTGAAGTGTGTGGTTTTCAAAGAAATGTGTCCCATTTTAAGATTGCATGTTCAAAGTTAAGGGACAAAATTTATTCATTTGAATGTGAATATACAGTTTCCCCATGACTTTTACATTTTTTATTATTCTGTGTGTATGGTGTGGAGAGGGCATATGTGTCATGGTGCATATGTGTGCCAGAGGACAACTTCGTGCAGTCAGCTCTCTCCTTCCACCTTTACATGGTTTCCAAGGATCAAATTCAGATTGCCAGACTTGTATAGACAGCAAGGACCTTCATTTGCAGAACCATCTTGCAGGTCTCTCCCTAACTCTATCTGCTAAAATGAGAACACATTGAGTATTTTTAGTATCCCTTCTGAAACTTACTTGACATATAGAAAAAGATTTATTTCTGGGCTCTCTGTCCTATTACACTATTTTGATTACTGTGGCTTTGTAATACATTTTAAATTAGGAAGTGTGAGATGTCCTTTTTCCTCAAAACTGCTTTAATAATTTCAGATTCTTTATAAATTTTGTAAGAGATCTATCTATTCCTGGGAAAATACCATAAGGATTTTGATAGAAAGCACATTGACTCTGTTGATTTTGCAGGGAGTATAGACCTCTTAACAACATTAATTCTTCCACTTCATAAAAATGGAATGAGAAATGTTTATTTATGTCTTCAGGTTTCTTTTCAGTTTTCAAATACATGTCTTTCATTGGACTGGGTATTTAGCTCAGGTTCCTTGTCTAGCATATATAAGGCCCTATTTTCTTTTTAACTAATTAATTAACATCCCAAATAATTCCCCTTCCCCCGCCCCCAGAGAGTCC
>NC_045030.1:105019766-105022037 GCF_008632895.1 Mastomys coucha | reverse complement strand
ATGAAGACTAAGCTGCATGTCTGTTACATATGTGCTGGGGGCCTCTCTCCAGCCTGTGAAGGCTCTTTGGTTGGTATCTCAGTCTCTGAGAGCTCCTAGGGGTCCAGGTTAACTGACTCTGTTGATCTTCTTGTGGAGTTCTTATTTCCTTTAGGGCCTTCAATCCTTTCCCCAACTCTTCCATAAGAGTCCCTGACCTCTCTCCACTGTTAGGCTGTGAGTATTTGCATCTGTTTCAGTCGGCTGCTGAGTAGAGCCTCTCAGAAAATAGTTATGCTGGGCTCCTGTCAGCAAGCATAGCAGAGTATCATAATAGTGTTAAAGATTGGTGCTTGACCATGGGATGGGTCTTGAGTTGGGCCCGTTATTGGTTGGCCTCACTCTCTGCTCCATCTTCGTCCTTGCATTACTTTCAGACAGGATAAATTTTGGGTCAGGGAACATTGTGGAAGAGGAAACAATTGTTAAGAGATAGAAGACAGATACAGCTGCAGTGTGATAGTCTTTTCTGAAAAACAAGCAAACAACAACAACAACAAAGAGAGGATACTAAGTGTGGAGGATAAAGAAGAGGGCATAGCTAAGGAGTTGGAGGATAGATATGATCAAAATCTATTTGTAAGATTCTCTAAGAACTAATGGCTGGGCTGTGGTAGTACACACCTTTAATCTCAGTACTTGAGGAGCAGAGGTAGTTGGATCCCTAGGAGTTTGAGGCCTGGTCTACACAGAGTTCTAGGACAGCCAGGACTGTTACACAGAGAAACCCTGTCTTGAAAAAAGAAAGAATTAATTAAAACATAATTTAAAAGTATAATTCAGTTTATTACTAAGTATTTCATTCTTTTTAGTCTTATTAATAAATGAAGTTGTTTTTCCTACTTTTCTTTTGGTTTATTCATTGTTAATATATAAAAATATAACTGACAGCTTCTTTTACACTAACTACCTTTATTAGCATATATTATGCAAAATAATGGGGTTCATTATGACATTTTCACACATGTATATATTGTAACTGGCTTTTGTGTGTTGATTTTGTATTGTGCCCCTTTGTTAAATTCATTTACTAGAGCCAACAGATTTCTCTTTTTGGTGTGGAATATTTAAATTTTCTTACATGGAGGAGCATGCTATCTGCAAACACAGGTTGTTTTTTATTTTCCTCCTTTCCAATTTTCATGTCTTTTTTTTTTTTTCCTGACTAGTTTCTCTGTTTGGGGCTTCTAATAACAAACTTATCTTGAGAACAAAAACTTTCAGAATTTAATCATTGAGTATATAGTTTTCATTATATTGAGATAGTTTTCTTTGTTCCTAATTTGTTGACAAGTCTACTAAATTTCATGAAACTCTTTTTCTGTGAAATCTGGGATGGTTATGTTTGCCTCTTTATTTTAGTAAGGTGGAATAGTGACTAAATTTCATACTGGGGATCACCCTTGGGCTACATTAATAAATCTAGTCAAGGCATGGTGTATAAACCTTTTACTATCCCATTGAATTAGCTTTCTTAATGTTTTGTTTCTAAACTTTTAGAGAAAAGGGTTTGGGTTCACAAATTCAGGTTAAAGTCCATCAGTGAGAGGAACTGACCTTGTGAACCTGAAGCACCTAGTCCCATCCAGAGTCAGGAATTTTACAAAGTTCCTGCTTCCTGCTTAGGGAATAGTGCTACTCACAGTAAGAGAATATTCCACTTCAAGTATAGTTAGATACCTCTCCATAGACACACCCTCAGACCAACATGACATAGACAGTCCTTCATTGAAATTCTCTTCCTAGGTTACTCTAGACTATGTTGAAGATTTTGTGGCAACATTCAGAAAATCAGAAAAAAAAATTGGAACACGCCTAGGATCAGAGGTGAGGAGGACATAATATCTGTCCCAACACCTGGAATAACTGGGACTAGCAGGACCAGGCACACAAGAAGTCCAGCAGCCCAGTGGATCAGGTTCCTTCAGGTCCCACAACACCCAAAGGAAGCTCCACTCCCAGGCGCTCTAACACGCCCAGGATCAGAGGTGAGGAGAGCACAATATCTGTCCCAACACTGGGAGTAACTGGGACCAGCAGGACTCAGGCACACAGGAACTCTGTGGCACAGGTTCCTTCTGGTCTATCTGGGCCAGCCAGTGCCCTGAGCAGACCTTGGGCACAAACTCTGCAGTCATTCCCAAAACACCCAGAGGAAGCTCTGCTCCCAGGTACTCTAACAAGCCCAGGGTCACAGGATCCCAGAATCACAGGATCACAGAGACAGCTTGA
>NC_045030.1:105016061-105018205 GCF_008632895.1 Mastomys coucha | reverse complement strand
CTACAAAGGATAATAGATGGAAAACATCAACATAAGGAGCATAACTACACCCTAGAAGAAGCAAGAAATTACTCTTTCAACAAATCCACACAAACCTAATTTCACCTCTTACAACAAAAACAACAGGAAATAACAATTACTTTTTCTTAATATCTCTTAATATGAAAATTAATATTCCCAACATATCTAATCAATTGAAATCCAAAAATATGAGGAATTAGAAATTTATTGACTGTCAACCAATGGTCTCTCTAATTTGGTAATTGAAGAAATAGGTCCCATATTATACAATCCATATACACTTTCAGCTTGTTTGCTCCTGACAGTGTCTTGCTGTGTACAACATAATTGTCTTGAGATCTTGCTTCTCCTATCTCAGCCTCTCTATTAGTAGTATTGTTTATTTCATGTTTTTACACTATACTATGGTTTTTAGAACAGCTTATATATTTAAAAGTATTTATATACCCAAAAGAAATATAGACAATTAAATTGGGAGGGGGTTTGTAAGAGAACACAAAGAGTAAGACTGAGTGTTTGCTTGACGTTTGTAACTCTTGTATCAAGTTAGTACAGTGAGAGCCAAGATTTTAAGCTCTACTAAATATAAAACAAACAACAAACAAAAACACTTTATATATTTATGTTCATCTAAGAAAATATTAGTAGTGATGTTTTATTTTGAAATATACAGTTAATTTATTTGGAGTTATTTAAAATTTATATTGAGAAAAATGTATGTATTTTCAGAATTGCCATAGACGAGCATCTACATAAGACTGTTAAATTGATTGTTGTTTTGTATCAAACAGCTTTTATAATACTCATTTTTATTATAATATTTTATAAATTTTAAAGAATATGACAAAAAGTTATTGTAGGTATTGAAGCGGGGAATCTCTGGGAGGAGTTGGGGTACAAAAGGAAAACAAGAATGTGATTTAATTCTATTTACTTAAAATATGTTTTTTAAATGTTAACAAATTCAGATAAATTGAAATCATGTAATTTTTCTCATTATAATGCAATAAAACTTTTTAAAAAATTCAAGAACAGACTAACATAAAAAAAATTGGTCTGTGGTTTTCTTTCTGTGTAAGAATTTTCCTTGTTTTTTTGTTTGTTTGTTTGAGACAGGTTTTTCTGTGTAGTCCTGGCTATCCTGGAACTCACGCTGTAGACCAGGCTGGCCTGAAACTCAGATCCATCCATCTGTCTCTGCCTCCAGCATGCTGGGATTAAAGGTATGTGCCATGTCTTGTCTGACTTTAATGTCAAATTATTTCTGGTTCCATGGTATGAGTTAAGGAACATTTTTCATCAATAATTTATTGGAAAAGTCTGAGAAGAGAATTTTTTAGAAAGAATTTACTGGTGAAGCCATCAGGTTCTGGGTTTTTCTTTGTAATACAGGGAAAAGTTTCTTAAATTTTGTTGATATTTTTGGTCTATTTTTACTACTGTTTTGTCATTCATTTGGTCATTATTCTATTATTTTTGTTTCGTTCCACCTACTGAATTGTAAATGACTTCATTCTTCTATTCATAGTTCTATGAAGTATAAAATTGGGTTGTTAACTTAAGAAAATATCGTTGAGACAGCATCGCATGTATCTCAGGCTAATCTTGAATTCATCATAGAGCCAAAGATGACCCTGAGCTTCTGATCCTCCTGCTTCTACCTCCCAATTGCTGAAATTATAGGTATTATACTGCTAAGTATGATTTAGGCAGTGCTGGGGATTAAACCTGGGTCTTGTTACATGCTAAACAAGCACACTTCCATCAGATCTCCAGTCCAATTCAAGGAGACTTAAAAAAAAAAAAAATATTCCTTTTCTTGTTATTTTTTCCAGTGTAATATTTTTATTGATTATTTAGGAATTTCACACAATGCACCACAATTACACTTGCTTCCCATTCCTCCCAGATCCACCCTACCCCATACATTGTGCCCTGTCTGTCAAAAGAAAAGAATATACCAAGTTCAATTTGTGTCACCCATATACTCGCTGTAGTGTGGTCAAACTCTGAGTGGCTAGCTCCTTAAAGATAACTGTGTTCCTCCCAACCTGCTCCCTCACCAGAAGCCATCAACTGTGGAGAACTTAACTTCAGCCTCTTTACCACAATTTTTAAGGACT
>NC_045030.1:105014394-105015807 GCF_008632895.1 Mastomys coucha | reverse complement strand
TGCTACACACTACCCATTGGGCCCTACTTTGCAGTGTCATGCTTCCCCATTTACTGTAGTCACACTCCCACACCTGTAACCTAGACAGTGTCTCTAATTCTGCTCTCAACAGCATGTGTGTGCCCCTCCATTTCACCCTGTCTCCAAGAGGATATCCGTACCCCTCCACCCCCACCTTACCAGACCACCCCACTCCCCAGAGCCTCAAGTCTCTGAGGATTAGGTGCATCTTCTCTCACTGAGGCCAGATCAGGCAGTCCTCTGCTGTATATATGTTGGAAGCCTCATATCACCTGGTATATGCTGCCTGGTTGGTGAAATACTACTCAGCTATTAAGAACAAGGACATCATGTGTTTTGCAGATAATTGGATAGAACTAGAAAATATCATCCTGAATGAGGTAACTCAGACCCAAAATGATATGTGTGATATGTACTCACTAATAAGAAGATATTAGCCAAAAAAAAAAAAAATACAGAATACCCAGGATACAATCCACAGAACTCAAGAAGATTAACAAGCCAAAGGGCCCAAGTAAGGATGCCTCAATCCCACTAGGGAGGGAGAAGAAAGCAATCATAGTGTGTAGGAGAGAGGGAGACAGGGACCTGGGTAAGAAAGGTGATGGGGGTGACTAGAGGAACATGATCAGGTATTGGGTGGATAGGGAGGACAGGAGTGAAGTCCTGAGGGCCAGCAGAAAGAATGGAAACAGGCAACCTTGGGAGGTAAGAGGTGGGGGGCCCCTCCAGAATGCACCAGAGACCTAGGAGGTTAGAGACTCTCAGGATTCAAAGGGAGGGACCTTAGATCAAACTTTTTCTTTTTAATGGTAGTATTTATATCAGAAACCTGACCTATTAGTATTGTTTTTAAAAATTCCAGAAGGTTTTGTACATTTTGTATCATGTTCATTTTTCTCAATATGTTTCTTAATTTCTCTATTACCTTTTTTTTTTTATCAATTGCTTCTTTAAGAGTGTATTCTTTAATTTCCACACATCTGTTAATTCTACAGGTAAAATTCCATGCTAATATAATTACAAAAGATTCTTTATAGCTAGGTATGATTGTAAATAGCCACAATCCAGCATTCAGAAGGCAGAGACATAAGGATTTTGAGTTCAAGGCCAAGCTAAGCTAATAGTGTCTTAAGAGGGGAAATGAGGAAAGAGGATAAAAGTTGAAATGTAAATAAAGAAAATATCTAATTAAATAAAAGTTACACTGAGACAAATAGTGATACTGTCTTCCTTCCCTTGAAAACAGCAAGCCTGGCATGTTGGTGCATGCCTGATATCTCAGGACTTAGGAGACCAAGACAGGAGGACTCTCACAAGTTCATTGCCAGTATACAGTGGGCTTTAGGCTAGCCCAGACTTCATAGCAAGATCCTCCCTATTTCAAGAAAA
>NC_045030.1:105003048-105014384 GCF_008632895.1 Mastomys coucha | reverse complement strand
CCAAAACTGGTTGAAATAGGATCTAAACATATGTAGCTAGGTTTAGTACTCAGCTTGATCATTAAAGAAGGAGACAGAAAATACACAGAAGTTTTCAAAGTTACAGGTTCTCCAACACTATAATCAGTGCCTCATATCTCATAAGAATCATAGCTTTTGGGTTCTCTTAGGTGACAGTATAATTCCATTTAAAGTGCCACTGCCTCAGCTGTACACAAATATTTACACTGTAATCTAGCCACAGCACAGTATCTGGGTCTCAGGAGATAGTCAAGGAAAACTATGTTAACTTGGTAGTGTGAAACAGGCAAGATTACAGAATCAATCCAGCCCAGCTCCTTTTTCCACTCCTATAGCATCTTGGTCCCTGGAAACCACAGCTACACCATCTTATCCCTGGCCACTGAGGCTGGGGTGTTGATTTTTTGACAAGATACTGTTATGAGCACACTCACTAACATTGTTATGAGTAGCAGCATTACCTAATAGTTCAGAATGTGTAACATGTTACAAAATCAAACTTTTTATAGAACTTCATCATATTGTGTTTTAAATTACAGGTGAGCTTTAAAAAGATATCTGATAATTTATCCTCAGGGCCTATTTTTTATAAGTACTATTCTAGATATATACCTACAATTTAATATGTACCAATGTTTATTCCATAAAACAGTAAAGAAATAATCACGTCACATCAGAGCTTGAGTCAACATTTCTGAATATGTAGTCTATATAAAGTCAAATATGTCCCACATCCCTCTAAAATGAAAGGAAAAATAAAAAGTGAATTATTTCAATATTTTCAAATTAAGACTCTGTGTGACCTAATGTATAGTCTATGTGGAAAATGTACTGTACGTATTCTGATATTTATGCATACAGTATTTGATGTCCATTAGGTTCAATTAGTCTATAAATTTGCTTGATTTCTCTTCTGTTTTGTTGATGTTTGCTTTATACATATTGTAATTCTCATGTTTGGTGCATATATATTTTCTAAATACTATGTATTCTTGGTGAATTGGTTACTTTTACTAATATATAATGTTCTTTTTCCTTTGTTTCTTAAGTTTGTGTCTTAAACTCTATTTTTTTTTTGTATCAGTACAGCTAACCAAGCACTTTGCATGGATAATTTGTCTTCAACACCCCCATCTGTGTGCTGTGTGTATTGCTTCTGTCTCTGTCTCTGTCTCTGTCTCTCTGTCTCTCTGTCTCTCTGTCTCTCTGTCTCTCTGTCTCTCTGTCTCTCTCTCTCTCTCTCTCTCTCTCTGTGTGTGTGTGTGTGTGTGTACGCGCTCACACTTGATTTCTTTTTAAACAGAACCTCTCACAGAACCTCATGTTTGCTGTTTCAACTACCTTGGATCACTAACAAGCCCCAGGGAGACTAATATTCCCTACCCACAGTGTGGTAGTTCCAAGTGCACACCCTGTCATGTGGATCCCAGCCCCTCACGCTTGCACAGCAAGTACCCTATCCACTGCACCATCTCTTTAACTGCCCTTTCACTTTCAAGCTAAACATGCTTTCTTGCCCAAAGTAAGTCTCTTGTAGGCAGTATAGCATAAGATCTTGCTTTCTAATCCAAACTGCCAGCCTGTATCTTTTGATTGGGTAGCTTAATCTGTCAATGTGCAATTACTGAAAGGACATAATTGTTTTTCAAGTTTGGT
The DNA here is from genome assembly GCF_008632895.1 of Mastomys coucha. NCBI lineage: Eukaryota > Metazoa > Chordata > Mammalia > Rodentia > Muridae > Mastomys > Mastomys coucha. The sequence goes on along the minus strand of NC_045030.1, from coordinate 105,012,707 downwards.
ATGTGCTTTTTATATCTCTTAACAGTGTTCGGCCTCTCAACTCTTCTTTACTGTCTTCCTTTATGTTTAGTTTTATTGTTTTAGTCATATGTTTTAATTTCCTTGTCATTTGCTCTTGTATATATTCATTTCTTCCCTTGTGGGCATCATGGAGATTATATGTATCAATGCCTTTTAAATTGGTAACAAATTAACTTCCATCATATAGAAAACTACTCCTTTGCTTTACTCCTATATGACATCCTATAGTGACATCATAAATGGCATGTTTATATATATATTGTATATAATAGATGTTAATTTACAAAGATGTATAGGTTTCTAAATGCTTTGTCTTTTAAGTCCTGTAGAAAATAAAAACAATTATCAGACAAAATGACAATAACACCTGGTTTTATATCATTCCTGTACTTAGTTATATTATAGACTTTTATATTGATTTTGAGTTTGTATCTACATTGAAAGATTCCTCTTATGGTTTCTTCTTATAGTAGGCTTAGTAATAATAATTTTCAGCTATTGTTTTAATCTGGTGATTTCCATTTATCTGTCTTCATCTCCCTCTGTACACTCGTGTGTGTGTGTGTGTGTGTGTGTGTGTGTGTGTGTGTGTGTGTATACTAAGAAGCTGTACACCAAGCCCTTCCTCAATTTTGAAGGGTTGTTTTTCCCTAGAATTCCTGTTTGGTATCTTTTCCCACACTTTAAATATATCATTGTATACTTATGGCCTATAAACGTTCTTCTGGGAATACAGCTAAATGGAAGGAGCAGTTTGTATGAGTTGCTTTTGTTGATTTCAAGATTCTCTGTTTCTTAACATTTTGATTATAATTTGTTGCTATGGTTCTCTTAGGATATTGGTTGGAAATTGTATTTCTTAGATTTTTTTGATCCATATTTTTGGCCCATGCTTTTTTCAAATGCTCTCTTTACTCCTTTATCTCACTCTCCTAGTTGTTGACATTTACAATGCATCTTCAATTAAGGGCAATCTCATAAATTCCTTAAACTATGCTTGCAGTTCTTCATTATACTGTATTTCTTTCTGAACCTCAGATTCAGCATTCTTAAATATCTTCTCTTCAACATTGTGATTTTTGTCTTTGTCTGCTGTTAAACTCTTTACTGAAAAATTTGATTTAGTTATTGTAGTTTTAACTCCAGAATTTTTATGTGGCTTCATTTTGTAAACCTTATATATTTGTCCACATTCATATTTTGTTCATTGTATCATTACTGATTTCTTTTAGTTCTTCACCTTTGTTTTCTTTGAACTCACAGGACAATAGTTTGAAAGTGTGATGAGTGCTTGTCTTAGTTACTTTGTGATAAAGTAACTCATAAAAAGAAAACATTTAGTTGTGCTTTTCTGTTTTCTGAGCGTTAGCATCCATGATGCTGGGGCATGGCTGTAACAACTGAGAGCTCACATCTGGACCTGTAAGCAGGAGGCAGAAAGAATGCATGGAGAAGAGCATGGGTCTTTTGAAACCCCACAGCTACACTGCAGTAATATTCTTCCCCCAGTGAAGCCATACCTAGTCATCCCCAAACAACCACCAACTGTGGACCAAGTATTCAAATGTCCAGTACTTATGGGGAAACATCTCATTTGAACCATTATAATGCTACAAAGGCATTATTTCCTCAGGGACAGTATTCTCCTCCTCCTCCTCCTCTTCCTCCTCCTCCTCCTCCTCCTCTTCTCCTCTTCTTTTTCCTTTCGTTTTTCTTTTTTTTCCTTTGCCCTCTTTGTTTCACTATATATCCCTGGTTGACCTCAAATTCAAAATCCACCTGCTTAAGTTAACTGAGTGCCAACTCACTTTTCTTCTTTTAACTGTTTATATCATGTGCTTCTGTGTCTTATATCTGTCAAACATTGTCTATTTAGAAAAACAGCTGCATTTTTTAGTTTTTGCAAACTAGCTCTGTGCCTGAGAAACCCTGACCATGCCAATTAGCAGTATGTGTTGTGAGCCTTGGAATCAGTCTCTAATAAGGCTTGAAATCTTTTTTTTTTTTCTGAGCATGTATGTTGCCTAGGTCTGTGCATCTACCTTTGAAATATTCCCCTATATGTAGTTGCTTTTAAAGACATTAATTTCCAATAATCTTACTTTAGCTTCTTGGGGCTATAGATCTTCTATTCTATTGCTCTACCTGTAATCTTGCTCTGGGCATAAGTGAACCTTCAGTCCCCCTGCACTTTTTATAAGAAGTGCCTGACACTTCATGGCTTTTATCAGGGTAGGAATTGCATTATGCTAGTGTTCTCTACGTGAGCTCTTCAGTGAAACAGACCATTCCTTTGGGTAGCCTTCCAGACAAGTGAGAATGCTATATCAAGTTTTCTCTGCTCTCTCTGGGCTGCTGCTTCCTCCAATCTGTCTCATCTTATATCAGATAGAAGCTGGGGAGACAGTGAGCAAAAATGAAATAGAATTTCCTTCTGCTTTGAATTGGACATTTTAATTTGTTTGGGCATTTACTTTGCTATCATACATCTTGGATTATTTCCCAGAGATCTTACAAAGTCATTTTATTAAACTCCTGGATTAAAAAAAAATCCCTAGAGAAATGAAGTACTGTGTTTCCTATTCTGACACTTTGCTGCCATCATTATTAATAATAGTTTTCTCTGTATAATGGTTTGGTATCAAAGTTGCATTTGCTTCATAAAAGGAATTGGGAGGATTTCTATTTTATTTGAAGTAAATTATTACTTAAAAACTAATTGATACAAGTTTGTAGATACAGGTCACACTATTCAAAGCCCTGGATTCAACCATCAGGAGATAGAGAGGGAGGGAAGAAAGGATGGAGGGAAGGAGAGTGAAATAGAAAAGAGCTCTTCTTTGCATGTTTAAATTATTCAACTATAAAATGATCCACATAGTAAGCATTTTGCCAGAGGTAATCATTAGAAAATGTTTATGCCATTCAACAGTCAAAAATTCCGACCAAGAATTGTTCCTGTCTAAGAGAACTGCAGGGACAAAAATGAAGACAAAACTGAGGGAAAGGAGGTCCAGTGACAGGCCCAAATTGGGACCCAGCTCAAGGGGAGGCCTCAAGGCCTGGAACTATTACTGATGCTCTGGTGTGCTTACAGACAGGAGCCTAGCATGGCTGTCCTCTGAGAGGCCCAACAAGCAGCTGACTGAGACAGATGCAGATACTTATATCCAAACATTGGACAGAAGCCAGGGACCCCTGTGGTTGAATTATGGAAAGTCTGGAAGAAGCTGAGGAGGAGGGTGACCCCATAGGAAGACCAGCAGTCTCAACTAACCGGGACCCCAGAGATCTCTCAAATATTGAGGCACCAACCAGGCAGGATACACTAGATGGCCCAAGGCCCCTGACACATACACAGCCTGGTCTGGCCTCAGTGTGAGAAGAGGAGCCTAACCATCAAAAGAGTTGAGGACCCAGGGAGTGGGAGGTTTTGGGGGAGGTACGTCCCCTTGAAGACAGGGGGAGGAGGAATGGGATGAGGAACTGTGGGAGGGCAGACTTGGAGGAGGCAACGGCTAGAGTGTAAACGTAATAAAAAGAAATTGTCTATGCTTTTTTATTAGATATTTTCTTTATTTACATTTCAAATGATATCTTCTTTCCTGGTTTCCCCTCTGGAAAAAAAAAAAAAAACCAAACCTCTTCCCTCCCCCTCCTCCCTCTGCTCACCAACCCACCCTCTCCTGCTTCCTGGCCCTGGCATTCCCCTACACTGGGGCATAGAACCTTCACAGGGCCAAGGTTCTCTCCTCCCATTGATGACTGACTTGGCCATCCTCTGCTATTCATATGCACCTGGAGCCATGAGTCCCACCATGTGTACTCTTTGGTTGGTAGTTTAGTCCCTGGGAGGTTTGAGGGTACTAGTTAGTTCATAATGTTGTTCCTTCTAAGGGGCTGCAAACCCTTCAGCTCCTTGGGTTCTTTCTCTAGCTCTTTCATTGGGGACCCTGTGCTCAGTCCAATGGATGGGTGTGAGTCACTACTTTATTATCTCAGCACTGTGTTTCTTGGTAAGTTGTCCTTTTAAATACATGATATATTTAGCTAAGAAACTCCCTGTCTTAAAACAAAGTCTCAATTCCCAATTCTATTCTTTTCTCTTTTCTCCTCATTGTCTTACTTCCTTCTTTCCTTCCTTCCTTTCTTTTGTTTTTTCATTCATTCATCTTCCTTCCTTCCTTCCTTCCTTCCTTTCTTTCATTCCTTTCTTCTTAATTCTTTTTTTAATTGAGACAGGGATTCTCTGTGTAGTCCTGGCAGTTCTGGAACTAGTTTTGTAGAGCAAGCTAGCCTTGAACTCACAGAGTTCTACCTGCCTCTGCTCCCAAGTTCTGGAATTTAAAGGTGTGTGCCATGACTGCTTAGCTCTAATTTCTCTTTTTTTAAAATTAATCATTCTATTTGTTTACATCTCAAATGATCTCCCACTTCCCAGTTACCCCTCCACAAACTCCCCATCCCACTTCCACCCTCTCTTGGACATCCTGGGATGGTCCCACCTGGGGATCCATCCTGTCTGTAGACACCAAACCCTACACTATTGCTGTGGCCAAGAGGCTTGTGGACAAGGAGCCTGATGTGACAGTTCCTTGGGAGGTATGGCCAGCAACTGACTAATGTAGATGTGGATGCTTGAGCTAACCATCAGACTGAGCTCAGGGACCATGGTCAGGGAGCTGGTGGAAGGACTGGAGGAGTGGAGGGGGATTACAACCTCATAGGAAAAACAACATTGGCTGGCCAGACTACCCAGTGCTCCCAGGGACTAGACCACCAATTCTTTTTTAAAAACTGTTCTTAGGTCAGGTGATGGTGGTGCACACCTTATTCCCAGCAGCCCTGAGACAGAAATTCAAAGTTGCAGTTGCTTCGTAAAATGGATGGGGAGGATTTCTATTCTATTTGAGGAAAATTATTGTTACTTAAAAACTAGTTGATATAGGTTTGTAGATACAGGTCAGAGCTAGTGTGCAAAGCCTTAGTTTCAACCACCAGGAGACAGAAAGAGAGGGAGGGAATATATATGTATATGTATACATGTATGTATATGTTTTTAGTTTAAACAGAGTTAACATCACTTCCTCCTTTTTCTTCACTTTAGTCCCTATCAGCTATCTATATCTTGCTGAGTCTGTGTTTGTTATTTGTGTGTACATGGCTTCAAGGTTGACCACTCTGCCTTTGGGCAACCAATAAGGGGCTCATCCCTAGGAGACGTTAATTCTTCTTCTCCCAGCAGTCATTAGTTGTCTGTAGTTCTTCATCTAAGGCCAGGACCCTGCAAATTTTCCTCCCTTTCATGTTAACACATCTGTTGTTATTACTGTTGTTCTGATATTTGTTGTTTATGTTGCCATTTCTAGGAGAGATTGTTTCACTTCCTGGTATTCTGACTTCTATAATCTTTCCACTCAGTCTTCTGAGATATTCTTTAAGGCATAGATGCAAAGATATGGTGTAAATGCATTCATAGGGTCTGGGTTCCCCATGATCTGTTGATCTCTATATTGTGTACAATTGTGGTTTTCTGTGGTTGTCTCCATTTACTGTAAAGATAGACTTACTTCATGAGGGTGGTAGCTACACTTATCTATAGGTATAAGGATAAGGTTTAGAATGTAGTAAGGAATTATGCTGCCCTAGCAAAATGGCAGTAGTAGATTCTTTTCTAAGCTCCATGACCTCTGTAGCTCTGGAAAGCTGGCTAGGTTTCTAGTACCAGACATAATTTCCTTCATGTTGAGTGAGTAGGCTTTAAGATCAATTAGGTAGCTGTTTGGTGGCTACTGACAGGTGAGTTCAACTTATTGCACATTTATTCCTGTTTTGCCATACTGATTATTGTTACAGTTTATAGGTGTGTTGCAGCTGGGTAGGGCTGTTTAATTCCTGTTCTCCCTTTGCAGCTTGCATAGTGTTTTCTAGAACCATGGAAGCTAGACTACAGGAAAGAGGCTTTCAGATTAGATCCAGCTTGAACCATCTAAGTCCTGTGTCCTAAGTGTGTGGTGTCTTCTGCAACAGGGGTCTACCCTCAACTCCTGTAAAGTAATCAGGGGCCACACACATAATATATATTGTTTGGGGAGTCACTTGAAGTACCTGACCAACTATTTGAAAGGTTTCCCATGCCTTCTACTAGAGTTTTTGTTAGTCTACGGTTCTTTTGAGGAGTATTGTCAGCCCATGGGAACTTAATTCTGTACTACATTCTAAATTTTATTCTTATACACACAGATAAATGCAGTGACAAATCTTTTTCAAAGAAGCCTCTCTTCGCAGCAAATGGAGACCACCACAGGAAACAATTCTTTTAAACAGTTTATTATGCTGTATAGGCTTGGAGTTTTCTAAACCTATTTCATTTAGGTTTCTTGGAAGCTTCAGCCGCCCATTCTAACCATACTGACTAGAGGTTGTGGAGAAAGAATTTTAATAGAAAAAGAGGCTTATGGACCTGTTTAGAAGTACTTTTTGGGCGATTTCACTCTTCACTGTCAGGATACCAGCAACCAGTTCCATAGCAAACACTAAACACAAACCAGTAGCAGTGGCTTGATCCAGCAGAAATTGAAAGACTGAGCTGAATTAGCATCAGTCAACAGAAGCAGCAAGGATCAACTTGAATACCACAAGAAGTTCTTTGTTATGTTTCCCTCTACAAAGTGAAGACCAGCGAAGAAGCAAGAACAGCAAGGCATTGCAGGACATTGCAATACAAGGGTGTCCTTTCACTGTCTGTGGGGGTTCTACTGTTTTTAAACATGTTCTCTCAAGTATCTACCTCACTTAAACATCCTCTCATGTGTCTGTTTCAACAAAACATCTTCTTACGAGACAGCTTCCAGAAAAACATCACATGACACAACTGAGTTTCCAAAGAAACCAGAATTTCTACTTCAGTGCTGGTTTACTTCTGTAGTGATATAATGTGTTAAAATAAAAGAATATAAGGCAATATCTTACCACTGCTATTTTGCTCTAGGTTAAAATTTTTATGAGTATTGACTTATAGAGTAAGTTGTCAGCAGAATTTGTCATCATTTAATATTTGGGGAGGTTTGGGAGAGTGTTTGTTACATGTGTTCATATTCATGTAGAGGCCATAGGTCAAACTCAGGTATTGTACTTCTTGATTTTGTTGGAAAGTTTTGTTTTGTTTTGAGATGGGGGTTTGTCACTGGCCTAGAGCTCAATAAATAAGTTAGACTGGCTAGCCAGTGATCTCTCGGAATCTGTCAGTCTCAGCCTCCCCAGTGTTGGAATTACCAATGCTTGTCACGATACTTGACTTTTTTATGTGGTTCTGGGGACACAACACAAGTCTTCATGATTTCATAGCATAGACTTTATTAACTAAGTTATCCCTCTGATAAGGTATTATGTTTATATATATTATATAACATTAAAATTAATTTTATAACAAGGTCAACAGATGGTCTAGGGGACCATGGAATCCTTCACAATTATTCAGAGGTTACAATACGCTATGTGCTTCTTAGCAGTTTACATGTAATAGGACATTTTACTTTCACAATGACTATATGACATACTTTTATTTCCCTATGTACTGAGAATTTTGGTTTCTTTAAAAAACACAGAAATGTTATGGGAACATGTTTACATTTTAATCCCAGGTATGGGGATATGTAGCTGCTTCAGACTTTCCACAGCAACTATGATTTGTCTCGTGCTCTAGGAGAGGCATGGTTTGCAAATAGCATTTGCAAGTGTGTGACATTTGGAATTCTGGAGACTTTTCATAGGATATATAAATTCTAGAGCCCCAATAGATGGAGCTGTTTGGTTGGCTGTTGTTTGGATGTTGTTGGTTGCAGTTTTCAAGTAGTCATGCACAAAGAGATGAGAAGAAGAAATTAGATATCCTGATAGCAATGGACAAACTTGCCCCAAGGAACTAGACACCCCTAATCAGCAGGAAGTAGTCTAATGATAACCTTGTCCTCTTTCCCATGTACCTTTTCTTCTCTCCTACCTAGTGTTAGGGGGTTGAAAGGATGGAATAAGGGTGGAAGAAAGAGGACCCCACAAAGTAGACAAAAGTCTTGCTACATCCTAAAACTCTGATGAAAAAACTGAAGCAAAGATATAATAAATAACTCTCATCGTGCAATGAGTAGAACCAGGCCTTGAATCTAGGCAGTCTGGTTTCAGAGTCTGTCATCTAAGCTACTATACTACTTTATTTATTTATTTAGCTATTTATTTATTTATTTATTTTTAGTATACTACTTTATACATTGAAGAATCCCAAGCTTTCTTCTTTCTTTTTTACTATACCACTTTATATATCGAAGAGTCCCAAAGTTACTTACTTACTCACTTACTTTTATTACTAAACCACTTTGGACATTGAAAAATCCCAAACAGGTAAGCAGTAAAACACAAAATAAGGAACATTTTAAATTTGGAATATTTAAGTATATTAAACTGTGATATTCTGAATAAAACTGCCATTAAAGCAAACATGAAAAATAAAAATAGAATAGAGATATGACTAAAAGATATAAATAGAAAATTCAGAGGGATAATCAACACTAAGGATGTTTAAAAGGGCCATACAGAAGCACACTATTTTATAAGCATTTAATATATTCATATAAAAGAGTTTTAATTGGAGTTACCCTACACAGGAGATAATGCTCTTTCCAGAAACCATAGGCTGCCACATTAAAAGCCCAGTGCCAGATGAGTTATACCTTTACTTGAGTTGTTTTGGCCAGGGGTGTCCTAGAGACTCCATATCAATACAAACTCATGAGCCGGTGGTCCTGGGTTCTAAAGAAAGCAAGCTGAGCAAACGATGAGACAGTATACCAGGAACCATCAGTACTCCTCCACAGCCTCCTGCTTCCAGGTTCCTTTCCTCAGTTCCTGTCTCAGCTTCCCTCAGTGACTGCCTTAGAAGCTAGAAGGTGAAATTAACCTTTTTTTTTCCCCTACCAAGTTACCTTTGGTCATGTTGTTTTATCACTGTAAATAGAAACCCTAACTAATACAGACATATTACATTTCATATACCATATACTCTATCATGTGACATAAAAGCAGAAGTCAAACTGGGGGATGGAATAGGATTAGGAAAAAGGAAGAGGAAGATGTAGGGTAAATATGGTCAAAGGACAACATGTTTGAGTGAAAATTACACTAAGAAACCAGCACTGTGTACAAACAATTTATACCAATAAAAGAAAATAGAAAAGACAATGGACCGTTTGGAAAGAATATGATTTCTAGCAGGGTGTGCCAGCACATGCCTGTTATATAAGCATCTAGGAAGTAGAGGGAGGAAGATAAGAAGTTTGAGGTAATCCTGGTTAATACAGAACTTTGGTGTTGAAACAAAACAAAAACAAAACAAAAAAAACCCAAACAAACAAATATTAAACACACAGAACATGTTTTCTGTTGCAGAGTAGAAAGTGTTCTAGAAGAAAAATGGCTTTGGTAAGCAGGCACTGGGATTGCGAAGATTCCTTGTCCAGATCTGAGCCAGTTCTCCCTCACACACCAAGAGCTTAATTGTAAGAGAGCTGATAAAGGTTGGTTCTCCCCCAGGGACACATTGCCCATTGTCTCTGTGCATGTGCAGATGCCTCTCCAACAGCAAT
>NC_045030.1:104996648-105001408 GCF_008632895.1 Mastomys coucha | reverse complement strand
CCCTTGAATATACCTAATTCTCATGGTGAAGGAGGAGAGTGTGGGAACCTTGTGGCGAACAGCTTATTATGAGTGTATGATTGAATTTGCCCACATTCCCAACCCTGTTGTTGAAACTGCTGTGCCCATAGGGCATCTCAATTCCTAGTAAGACACCTGACCTTTTTGCCTACAAGATGGCTGAGCAGGGAACAGTCTGTACTACTCTTTTAGAAGACCTGATTGCAGATCTCAGAGCCTACATCCAGCAGCTCTTATCTCTGTGTGACTTCAGTGCCAGGGATCTAACACACTACTGTGTTCTAGCCTGTAGCCTCTTTAGGAAAGCAAATGCTGTATACAGTCACCATACACACACACACACACACACACACACACACACACACACAAGAATATATCTGGCCTTTACAAGGGATTTTTAATGCCTATTCCAAACATTTCTAACAGATTCTACTAATGAACGGACAGTGCTACCACCCAGATCATGAACTAGTGAAGCTTTCCTAATACAATGCCTTCTTTAGGGCAAAAAAAAGCATAATTCTACTTAGTTTAAGGTTCCTTTTCACAGTTTAGCTAGCCAGGTGTAGTAATGCTAGTGTGACATTTCAAGTGGGTCCCAGGACAGGATCATAAGAATTCAAGTGTATGGAGTTATTCAGCAAGAATACCCCCTCCCTCTCAATACTTCTCTCTATACTCATAGGTTCCAGTTATTTGCACTAAGAGCAGAGCAGAATTGCCATGGTAACCAGAAGCCAGAGTAGGAGATTGCTGCTGTCACTGAACATCAAAGCTTATTGAAGTGTATATGGCAAAGGGCTTCACTTTCTAAAAGAAAATAACTCCCAGCTGGAGAGGAGTAGTCCATTGACCCCTTCTCCTAAGTGATAAACATCCTACCCTGTCCTCTGTCCCAGAATTGTGTGAAGAAGCAGAGCACATTTTCTTTCCTGTGGAGCCAATGCCTACGTTGGCAACAAAATATTTGTCATTTGTCCCCAAAGTAGGGCTTGCCTCCCCACTCCAAATCATCACCACAGAAATATGTGAGGATACATATACTCTTAAGGTGTATGTCCATGGTTACATATCATTTCCTGATATGTCAACTCATCCACTGTGTACTTTACATCTCAGACCCCATCTGTTCTCCTCAAAGCATCCAGGATTTGGAAAGCTACATCCTCGTGATGATATAGAAGTCAAGGATACTTCCTGCCTACCTACATCTGAGTAAATACTCTGCTTGTCCTTTCATCACTTTGGATATGAATCCACAATCCTGTTAGAACCCAGCCTTGTATCAATTTATTCCAAGCCTTTTAAAAAATCCAGTCAGTTCATAGCCTAGCACTGATCCTGATGCTCTGCCACAAAGTTACCCTTCTCGGCTGAGTGATTCCCACTGGTACGTAAACTTTCTGCAAAGCATCACATATTAAAATAAAGTCAATCGAAAATTTTAATGTTACCTGAAAAACCGCATTATCCCTTATCTGTTTGCTCTTATACTAAAGATTATCAATGATTGTTGTGTATTTTTTATTTCACTTATTTTTTATTCCTGTTTTTTCTTGAACCCACTCCATACAAATTTTACATATCTTTGGACAACTTCATTGGAGTTATTCACCTATTTTAATAAATTTATTTAGTCTTTGAGCATTACCATGCATACATTGTATTTCCATCATATTCACTTGACTGTTCCTTATAAGTCCTCACAAATATACCCTCATCTCTACTGCCTCCCATGAAACAAACAACCTATGGAAGGAAAAATGTATTTTGATTCACAATTTCAGTGAATTCAGGCAATAGTTAGCTGGTGCATTTACTTTAAGGCTGTGATAAGGCAGATCATCCCAGCAAGAAACATATAGGAGAAAACTGTTCACATCATAGTGAACAGAAAGAAGAGATAGGGAGTAAGGAGTCAGGGACAAGACACTCTCTTCATGCCATCACTGACCTACTTCCAGGTCCATGATTTAATAGACCCTCCACCTATGAAGTCTATTGATAAAGTGTGCACCTATCAGCAGACCCACTAGTTTGGGAGTAAGTCTTTAATACATGAGCCTTTTGGGTGAATATTTGATATTCAAATGATAATAACCTCTGTCTTCTAGCATTGCCCTTCATGTTTCTTCTGTCTGCCATGATTTCACCTGGGTTCTAAGAATACTTTATCAAACACTGACAAACTGAAAACTCTGCTAAACATACATAGCAATGGCTGATTGGAGGATTTTCCTTGTTATGAAATTAATCCATTAGATGTGCATTCAAAAGCACAACACATTTGATCATTTATAAATGAAAGCTATTAAAGATTAACTTCAAAAAATTCAGCAAATAGTAAATATGTTTTCTTGAATGCTCTCTCTCTCTCTCTCTCTCTCTCTTTCTCTCTCTCTCTCTCGTCCACACGCACGTGTGCGCGCGCACACATACACACACACACACACACACAGTTCTAGCCAGGGCAATTAGACAACAAAAAGAGAACAAAGGGTTACAAATTGGGAAGGAGGGAGTCAAGTTATCACTATTTGCAGATGACATGATATGTATTTAAGCGACCCCAAAAATGCCACCAGAGAACTTCTAAACCTGATAAACAACTTTAGCTAAGTGGCTGGATATAAAATTAACTCAAACAAATCAGTAGCCTTCCTATACTCAAAGGATAAACAGGCTGAGAAATTGCACACTTCACAATAGTGACAAACAATATAAAATATCTTGGTGTGACTCTATCCAAGCAAGTGAAATATCTGTATGACAAGAACTTCAAGTCTCTGAAGAGAGAAATCGAAGAAGACCTCAGAAGACGGAAATATCTCCCATGCTCATGGGTTGGCAGGATTAATATAGTAAAAATGGTCATCTTACCAAAAGCAATCTACAGATTCAATGCAATCCCCATAAAAATTGCAATTCAATTCTTCATAGACTTAGAAAGAGCAACTCTCAAATTCATTTGGAATAACAAAAAACCAAGGAAAGCAAAAAATAATTCTCAACAATAAAAGAATTTCTGGGGGAATCACCATCATTGATTGTCTTAGTCAGCGTTTCTATTCCTGCACAAACATCATGACCAAGAAGCAAGTTGGGGAGGAAAGGGTTTATTTGGCTTACTTCCACATTGCTGTTCATCACCAAAGGAAGTCAGGACTGGAATTCAAGCAGGTCAGGAAGCAGGAGCTGATGCAGAGGCCATGGAGAGATGTTTCTTACTGGCTTGCTTCCTGGCTTGCTCAGCCTGCTCTCTTATAGAACCCAAGACTTCCAGCCCAGGGATGGCACCACCCACAAGGGTCCCTACCCCCTTGATCACTAATTGAGAAAATGCCCCACAGCTGGATCTCATAGAGGCACTTCCCCAACTGAAGCTCTCTTCTCTGTGATAACTCTAGCCTGGGTCAAGTTGGCACTCAAAACCAGCCAGTACATTGACCTGAAGCTATAGAGCAATAGTGATAAAAACTGCATGGCATTGCTACAGAAACAGGCAAGTAGATCAATGGAATAGAATTGAAAACCCAGAAATGAACCCACACTCCTATGGTCACTTGATCTTTGACAAAGGAGCTAAAACCATTCAGTGGGGAAAAGGCAGCATATTTAACAAATGGTGCTGGTTCTAGTGGCTGTAAGCATGTAGAAGAATGCACATTGATCCATTCTTATTTCCTTATACAAAGCTCAAGTCTAAGTGCATCAAGACCACATAAAACCAAATACATTGCATCTAATAGAAGAGAAAGTGGGGAAGAGCCATGAATACTTAGGCATGAGGGAAACTTCCTGAACAAAATATCAATGGCTCATGCTTTAAGAACAAGAATTGATAAATGGGACCTCATAAAATTGAAAAGCTTCTGTAAAGCAAGGGACACTGTCAATAGGACAAAACGTCAACCCACAGATTGGGAAAAGATATTTACCAATCCTACATTTAATTAGAGGACTAATATCCAAAATATACAAAGAACTCAAGAAGTTAGACTCAAGAGAACCAAATAACCCTACTAAAATGTGGAGTACAGAGCTAAATAGAGATTTCTCAACCGAGGAATCTTGAATGGCTGGAAACACTTAAAAAATGTTCAACATCCTTAGTCATCAGGGAAATGCAAATCAAAACAACCCTGAGATTCCACCTCACACCAGTCAGAATGGCTAAGATCAAAAAACTCAGGTGATAGCAGATGCTGGCAAGGTTGTAGAGAAAGAGGAACACTCCTTCATTGCTGGTGGGATTGCAAGCTGGTACAACCACTCTGGAAATCAGTTTGGCAGTTCCTCCAGAAATTGGACATAGTACTACCAGAGGACCCAGCTATACCACTCCTGGGCATATACCCAGAAGATGCTCCAACATGTAATAAGGACACATGCTTCACCATGTTTACAGAAGCCTTATTTATAATAGCCAGAAACTGGAAACAACCCAGATGTCCCACAACAGAGAAATGGATACAGAAATTGTGGTACATTTACACAATGGAGTACTACTCAGCTATTAGAAACAATGAATTTTTGAAATTCTTAGGGAAATGGATGGATCTCATCCTGAGTGAGGTAACCCAATCACAAAAGAACACACATGGTATACACTCACTGATAAGTGGATATTAGCCCAGAGGCTTGGAATACCCAAGATACAATCCACAAAGTACAAGAAACTCAAGAAGAAGGAAGACCAAAGTGTGGATACTTTGATCCTTCTTAAAAGGGGGAACAAA
>NC_045030.1:104991517-104994793 GCF_008632895.1 Mastomys coucha | reverse complement strand
AGAGGGAGAGAGGGAGAGAGGGAGGGAGGGAGTAGTTTTCCTTAGGGATGAGCACACCAACACACCAATTGTTTATCCAATACCAAAATCTTCCCAGAAATATACATACAAGTAACATTATACAGATTGAGCAGGATTACATATATGTGTGTGTGTTTTTGTGTGTATGCATATATATGTGTATATATATACATACACATATAGCAACAATTAATGAAAAAAGAGACTATAGATTTGAAAGGGAAGGCTATATGGAAAGGTTTGGGGGGGTAAGATTAGAGAAAAATGGTGTAATTCTATTATAATTACAAAAATAAAAAAATATTTAAAAATTAAAATGTATGTTCTCACTTCTAGTATTAAGTACCTCCTACACATTCTTTTTTTTAAAAAAAATTATTCATTTATTATATATAAGTACACTGTAGCTGTCTTCAGACACACCAGAAGAGGGCATCAGATCTCATTACAGATGGTTGTGAGCTACCATGTGGTTGCTGGGATTTGAACTCGGGACCTCTTGAAGAGCAGTCACTGCTCTTACCCACTGAGCCATCTCTCTAGCCACCCCCCCACACACATTCTTAAATGGTTGCAATTAATAGAAAAAAATCATACCAACTGGAAATGGAAAGATGTAATTTTTTACAAATACCATAACTTATGTGCATTAAATCTCAAAGACTCTTCAAAATAGCCTAATAGCAAATAAAGAATCTATCAAGGCTACTGAATATATGATAAACATACTAAGTGAATTGCATCTACAAAATACTGATGAAAGAAACTAAAGATCAAAATAAATGGAGATGCTTAAAGTGTAAAAAGATAAGAAGGATACATAATGTGAAGATGACAGTTCTTCCAAAGTTCTTCCATAGAATCAATGGGACTCTATTAAAAACAATTAGGAGTCTTTCTTTTTAGCTGCAGGCAAGGTGATTCTAAAATACACATGAAAATTTCAAGGAAATAGAATGGCAAAACTATCTAAAAAGAAAAAAGTTGTTGTACTCCTGTGATTTCAAGGCTCAATGTAAGCTTACAGCAATAGAGACAATGGGGTATTTGTGAAAGAATATACATATGAATTAGTGGAACAGAAGAGATACCTACAATAGATGTATAAAAATGCAATAAACTGCTCTTGGGCACATGGATAAAAGAATTTTAATCAAGAAAGAAAAAAATTCTGCAGCAAATATCATTAGAAAAAAATACTGCAATATGTAAATGAACTTAGAAGTCATTTTTTTTGCATAGGTAAAGCTATAAATAAGATAGAAAAAATACAGAAACATTCTCATTAGCCTTGAGTCAGAAAAATAATTCTCAAACAGGCCAAAGAGCACCAAACAATTGAAAGGAAAAATTATAAAATTGTTTTCATCAAATTTAAACTTCATACTTTTGAAGATGTTAAAATAAAATTATAAGGCAATGATTTTCTTGGGAATTTTTCCACTTATGCTCATTAGGGATACCAGAATATGTTTACAATTTCCATACTGTTCTTGCCTAGCTTTGGCAATTCTGGTCTCATAAATGAGTTTGGAAGTATTTTCCTCTTTTAAATATTTTTTAATATTTTAATAAATTTTTAAATATTCTGTAATAGCTTGAGAAGGATTGGCATTAGTTTCACAAATATATTTTTTATAACTTTCCAATGAGGTTATCAGATTCAGAAGATTGATGATTACTGATGCAATTTTACTCATTAGTAGTTTTCTAAAATTTCTCCTTCCTCATTTTTTAATCATAAAGTTGAGTTTGAGAGACTAGAAGACTATCTGAGTTGGTACACAGTTTTGTTAACAGAAATAAAGCTTCAGATTCCTTCCTTAGTGTCCCATAAAACTAGGCATGGGATGCAAGCCCTTAACTCCAATACTTGGGAAGATCAGATGTTTAAGGTCATCTTCAGCTATATAGTATATAATATGCCTTTAATCTGTAGATCAATGAAGGGATAATTACCATCTTAACAATATTGAATATCCTGATTCCTGAATATGGAATGTCTTTACATTTATTTAACTCTTTAAGTTTTTCAACAATGTTACACCATCTTCAATATAAAATCTTGTTCTTTCTTCGTAAAATTTATTCTCAGGTACTGTTGTTTCCTTAATTTTATTTTCAGAGTCTTTATTGGTAGTGTATAAAATAGTTGATTCTTTCACATAGATTTTTTTTTATCTTTGTGCTTGCTGAACTCATTTTTTTGCATTAATAGTTGTTTTTTGATTTCTTAGGATTTTACAAATACAAGATTATTCCATATGCAATAAAGGTAGTTCTGACTCTTCCTTTCCAATATGGATGCCTTCTAAAAACAACCAGAGATTATATACCTAAACTTTCTGTGTGAGAGTTCCATTAGTATGGTATCAAGGATGGACAACAATGCTAGACAGGGAACTAAAATTAGCATTAGCCATTGCTAATGATGAATGCTGATGCAAAAGTCTTGAAAACAAAACAAAACAAAACAAAACAAAATTCAATATCACATATAAAGACTTGGAAAGTATAATTTGGTGACATTTATTTGTAGAACTCTAAAAGTGAGTCCACATAAAGAAATATACTAATATACCACATGAAAAGAACTAAGAAAAACCCCACGTTTATCTCAATTAATGCAATAAAAATAACACTGAACAAACTGGCAATAGAAGGCAACTACTTAAGTCTAATAAATATATAGTATATGAAAAGCTCATGACCACAATTTTAAACAAAAATGAAAGACTGAGCAATTCATCTCTAAAATCAGGAACAAGAAAAAGGTATCTATTTTAATTTCTACTCCACTTATTGTTAGAAGCACAAATTAGGCAAGCAAAAGAAGTAAGTCTTCTAAAATGGAATGGAAGGAGTAAAATTATCAGTGTGTTGTAGGACACAGTGTTATACAGTCACTACACTAAATATTTAGCATATAAGTTTAAAACTCTGGCTACAAAATTTGAGGTTATAAAATCAACATGTCAAAATCTGTTCTCCTTCAGTCCTCTAACAATGAAGAATCTGAAAACAATTTCACTTACAATAGCCAATGAAGAATAGACTGCTTAAGAATGACTGAAGGAAAGGCCATCCAGAGACTGCCCCACCTGGGAATCCTTCCCATATTCAGTCACCAAATCAAGACACTATTGTGGATGCTGGGAAGTGCTGGATTACAGGAGCCTGAGATAGGTGTCTCCTGAGAGGCTCTGACAGTACCTGACTAATACAGAAGTAGAGGCTCACAGCCATCCATTGGAC
>NC_045030.1:104989384-104990077 GCF_008632895.1 Mastomys coucha | reverse complement strand
CTCAGAAATCCGCCTGCCTCTGCCTCCCAAGTGCTGGGATTAAAGGTGTGTGCCACCACCACCCGGCATACTTTTTGAGATCATAATGTAATTATATTATTTCTCCTTTCCCCTCCCTTCAAACCTTCCCAAATACCCTCCCTGCTCTCTTTTCATATTTATGCTTTCCCTTTTACTAATCATGTTACATGTGTATATCGTATATGTACTTACAAACACATTCCTAAATACAATCTTCTCAGCCTGTATCATGTTATGTGTTTTCTCCCACTCTCAGCCTGTAGTTGGTTGCCTGTAGTTCATTGTGTACCCTTGAGACTTGTGGGCTTTCCCTTAGGCATGTCTATTGGTGTTGTCTTTGCTCAGATCATGGTTGGCAGTCGTCTTGGTGAAGCTTTACAGACGTAGCTTCTATCACTTCATCTGACCCTTTGGCTTGTACAATCTTTCTGCCCCCTCTTCTGCAATGTTTCCTAACTCTTAGGTGCAGTTGTACTGTAGATGTATTCACTGGGGCTGGGCTCTAAAATTCTCCATTTTGATTGGTTGTGATTTTCCATAATGGTCTCTGTTGCAAAGAGAGGTTTACTTGGTGTGGGGTGAGGACTACATTTATCTATGGATGTAAGAGCAAGTATTTAGAGTATAGTTAGTGATTAATGTTTTTTTTTTTTTGGTAAACTTGTAGTTATA
>NC_045030.1:104986011-104989185 GCF_008632895.1 Mastomys coucha | reverse complement strand
TCATGTATTGATTATTTCACCTTTAGAACATAAGAGATATTTATCTGTGGCATAAGACAATAGTCTTTTTATAGTTTCAGTATTAAAGTTAGTTTCATGAAATTGTGTGGGATCTATTCATTCTATTTTCAATAAGTGATTATACATTTACTACTACTACTTCTTTCTTACAGTTTTAGTAGAATCCATTGATGAAACAATATGGAGTTCAGTCTACCTTTACACAAGTTAACGACAAACTCAATGTTTTAATAGATAAAGGATTGTTTAGCTTACTTATTTCTTTTTGAGTGATTTTTGGAATTTTTTTTATCTTTAGAAGACTTGATTTGGTGTGGATTGAATGTACTTTCTTCAAAATTCAGTTGTCCTGATTTTAGTGGAAATTCTTTGAGTTTTTCTCCAGTGAACAAGACCTTGGTTTTTGGCTTGTTGTATATTTCCTTTATTATTTAGAAATATGTCTCTTGTATACCAACAACAATCTCTAGGACTTTTAATAATGAAGGGATATTGAATTTTGTCAGGAGCCTGTTCTGTGTTTAAGGAGATGACTATGCAGTTTTTGGCCTTGTGTCTATTTTTGTGGTAGATAACATCAATTGATTTGTGTATGTTGAAATATCTCCGTATCTATGGGGTAAAGCCTACTTTATCAAGGTGGACAATCTTTTTTGATGTATTCTTATATTATTGCAAGCATTGTATTGAGAAATTTTACATCTGTGTTCATTAGAGATATTGGTTGATTATTTTCTCTTTTCATTGGAGCTCTGTCTGGTGGTGATATCAGGGTAATCTTGGCTCCACAGAACAAGATTGGAAGTGTTCCTTCACTTTCCATTTTGAAGAATAATTTGAAAAGTGTTTATGTTAGTTCTTCTTTGAAGGCCTGGTAGAATTCTGGGCTGAACCCATCTGGGCCTTTGTCTTTGGTTCATTAGGAGATTTCTAATTATTGCTTTATGGGGCAGAAAATCATGTGACTGAGGGAACCATCCAGAGCAAGAGTGAAGTTGAGATGCATCCAAACTCTGGAAATCTTGTCCTGAGACTGGACTGTCATTCATACTTCCTGGAAAAGGGAGTGACACTGGGTATACCAACCACTCCAGGACAGGCCTCATATTAAGGACTAGTTGAAAAATTCCTGACACAAATATCCAGGAAATCTGAGTCACTATGTGTTGCAGATAGCCCCGGGGCTAATTATATTTGTTGTTAATTCCATTCTACTGTAAGGGGCTGCAAACAAGGAATGAGTCAGCACCCAGGTGATTTCCTGTAAACTTTCTTCCCACCTTAATTTATAAAATGAAGGCTAGGGCTGGCGATTGGGCAGAGAAAGAGTGGGAGGTGGATATAAAGGTTTTGGGGAAAAAGGAGAGAGAGGGAAGACAGAGGAGGAGGTGGAAGGAAAGCAGAGCAGAATCATGTGGCCTGGAGAAACCACAAGTTATAAGAGGTCTCATAGATGGGGAAGATGGTAGTGTAGTGGTAGATCTGCCCAATCTAGGAACATAGCATGTATTCATATTAATTAAGTTGTGATTTCATTGCCTGGGCTTATTTGGGTTGGACAGTTATGGCAACAAAATGGTGCCCAACGTATTGATTTGCACTCCACTAACCTGAGATAAAAATTCACTGGCCCCCAATCCCTGAATGGAGCAATATAGGCTTCAGCACTATGGAAGTAACTGGGTTTGAGGGGCCTACAGAGAATGGCAGAGAAGCATCTATGCCCGAGAGAGCCTTTCTGTGTTCACTTCCCCGTATCCTTTGCTCCCCACCCTGCCTCCCTCACCCCCAAACAGGGACACAGACAACATATGTCTTTCTTAACATCTATGTCCCAAATGCAAGGGCATACACATTTGAGAAAGCAACATTTCTAAATCACACATCGACATTCACACATTGACATTCACACATTGACATTCACACATTGACATTCACACACTGACCTTCTCACATTAATAGTGGAAAACTTTAATACCCCCTCTCACTAATGGATCAATGGTCATCCAGAGAAATATTGGAGCTAACAGACATGAATCAAGTGGACCTAACAGATATCTACAGAACCTTTCACCCAAACATAAAAGAATATACCTTCTTCTCAGCACTTCATGAACTTTCTCCAAAATCAACCATATACTCAGTCACAAAGTAAGTCTTAACAGGAACAAGAAAATTAAAATAAACACCCTGTAGTCTATCAGACCACCACTAATTAAAGCTGGATTTCAACAACAGAAATAACAGAAAGCCTACAAACTCACTGAAACTAAACAACTCTCTACTGGATGATTACTGGGTCAAGTAGAAATAAAAAAGAAATTAAAGACTTCCTAGAATTCAATGAGTATGAATGCACAACATACCCAAACTTATGGGACACAATGAAAGCAGTGCTAAGAGGTAAGTTCACAGCACTAAGTGCCTTCATAAAAACAGAGATTTCATACTAGCGATTTAACAGCACATCTGAAAGCTCTAGAACAAAAAGAAGCAAACCTCTTTTGGAAAAATCTAAAAAACATGGACAATTTTCTTGATAGATACCACTTATGGAAGTTAAATCAAGACCAGTTAATTTAATTAGACCTATAAATCCTAAGAAAAGAGAAGAAGTCATTAAACATCTCCCAATCAATAAAAAAACCTAGGTCCAGATAGTTTTAGCCCAGAATTCTACTAGACTTTCAAAATAGGGCCAAGTACCAACACCCCTCAAATTATGCTGTGAAACAGAAACAGAAGGAAAATTACTAAATTTGCTTTATGAGGTCACAGTCACCCTGATACATAAACCACCCAAAGACTCAACAAAGAAAATTATAGACCAATTTCTCTCATGAATATTGATGCATATATTTCAATAAAATATTCAAAACTGAATCCAAGACCACATCAAAAACCTCATCCACCTCCCAGGTCTCTGGTGCATTCTGGAGGGTCCCCCAACCTCCTTTTTCCTGAGGTTGCCTGTTTCCATTCTTTCTGCTGGTCCTCAGGACTTTAGTCCTTTCCCTCACCCAATACCAGATCATGTCCCCCTCTCTCCCCCCAACCCCTCCCTGTCCACTTTCCCTCTCAGGTCCTTCCCTCTCTCCCCACTTGTGATAGCTTTCTTTCTCCCAAGTGGGATTGAGGCATCTTCCTTTGGGC
>NC_045030.1:104985316-104986000 GCF_008632895.1 Mastomys coucha | reverse complement strand
CCTCACTCAGGATGATATTTTCTAGTTCCATCCATTTGCCTGCAAAACTCAGGATGTCTTCGTTCTTAGTAGCTGAATATTTCATTGTGTAAATGAACCACATTTTCTGTATCCATTCTTCTGTCGTGGGACATCTGGGTTATTTCCAACATCTGGCTATCACAAATAAGAGCGCTATGAACATAGTAGAACATGTGCCCCTGTGGCATGGTGGGGCATCTTTTGGGCATATTTCTAAGAGTAGTATAGCTGGGTCTTCAGGTAGATCTATTTCCAATTTTCTGAGGAATCCCCAGATTGATTTCCAGAGTGGTTGTACCAGTTTGCAATCCCACCAGCGATGGAGGAGTGTTCCTCTTTCTCCACATCCTCTCCGACATGTGTTGTCACCTGAGGATTTGATCTTAGCCATTCTGATTGGTGTAAGGTAGAATCTCAGGGTCGTTTTGATTTGCATTTCTCTGATCACTAAGGACCCTGAACATTTCTTTAGGTGCTTCTCAGATATTTGAGATTCCTCAGTTGTGAATTCTCTTTTTAGTTCTATACCCCATATTTGACTGGGTTTGAGAGACTCTCAGGACTCAAAGGGACCTTAGATGAAATTCCCAACAGTAGGGAGAAGGAACTTATAGAGCCCACATCCAGCAGGAAAACAGGACATCAAGTGAGGGATGGGGTTGC
>NC_045030.1:104974665-104984802 GCF_008632895.1 Mastomys coucha | reverse complement strand
ATTCAGAGATGATGCACCTAACCCTCAAGAGACTGGAGACCCCAGGGAGTTTAGAGGTCAGGTGGGGTAGGGGGGACATCCACATGGAGACAGGTGGGTGGGGAGGAGGTATCGGGTGTGGAACAATCAGAGGGTGGATGGGGGAGGAATAAAATATGGAGTTCAAAAAATAAATTAGTCGATAAAAAAAAATAAAAACCTCATCCACCATGATCAAGGGATGGAGATGTGGTTCAATATACGAAAATCCATCAATGTAATCCACTCTATAAATAGACTGAAATCTCCTGGAAAGTGTTTTATGAAAACACAAAGAAGCTGTGTTCAAGAAATAGACAAGGTTGTACCTAGTGCTATAGCTGTACTTGGTAATGTGTAAGAGTCACCCAGGTTATACTAGTTTTGAAGGCATGAAGGCATCCTGAAGATCAGCCAAGGCTTGGTATTGTGAGAGGCTATGGAAGGTCATTGGTGAAGGTGTAGCTTCAGTTCCAGTTCGGGTCATGCAAAGGAGATAAGGTTTGGCACCATGAAGAGAGCCTATGAAAGGCTATTGGTGAAGCCCAGTTGCAGCAGAAGACCCCAGGGTGTTGGAGATGCCAGTATCACGTGATGATTATCAAGAACAGCAGTGGCAATGGAGTGGATCAACCTGAGCTTAGAGTGCTACAGAGGGCAGAGCTGGAGAAATGATGCCAGCCCTTTGGAGGAGCCCCGATGATCATGTGTGGATGCCAGACATTGAAACAAGAAGCTGTAACATTGAAGTTGCCTTTGAGACCCCAAGATTTTCAAGATGCCAGAGCCATAAGATATCTGCTGAGGAAAGCTGCTATCAGAGTGGAACCAGCCCAGGAGAAAGAAGCTTGTTGCAGTCAACAAAAATGAAAAAGGAGTTGGAGATCTGAAGAACACTTTGACATCAGACATGGAGATGCAGAGTTTAGAATTTGTCCAGCTGGTTTCCTGTCTTGTTTTGGGGATTACAGTTAAGTGGTTGGATGGATCTCAGAGAGACTTTGAACTTTGGACTTTTAACATTGTTGAGACTGCTATAGACTATGGGGGCTTTGGAAGTTGGACTAAATGTATTTTTTATTATTCTAGGTTTAGGTATGGCTTCCATGGACTCATGTGTTTAAACAAGCCTATGGGGGATAGGGAGTGGAATGTGATGGTGTGCATATACTTGGCCCAGAGAGTGGCACTATTACAGGGTGTGGCCCTGTTGGAGTAGGTGTGGCCTTGTTGGAGTAGGTGTGCCACTGTGGGTGTGGGCTTTAAGACCCTCATCCTAGCTGCCTGGAAGCAAGTATTCTGCTAGCAGCCTTCAGATGAAGATGTAGAACTCTCAGCTCTGCCTGCATCATGCCTGCCTAGATGCTACCCTGCTCCAACCTTGATGATTTTGGAGTGAACCTCTGAACCTGTAAGCCAGCCCAGTTAAATGTTGTTCTTTATAAGATTTGCCTTGGTCATGATGTCTTTTCACAGCAGTAAAACCATAACTAAGACAGTGTGTAGCAGTCAGTAGAAGCAAATATTAAATATACACAGTGGTGAATGTGGACATGGATTAGTAACATGAACTTGAAGGACACAAGAAAAAGATCTGTGACCACAGATTTATTATTAAAGGATTAGTCCTTCAGGATCACACATTATTTTGAACAGAGAATAATCCAAACAGGTGAAAATCTCTTTACATACAGTATTTGAATGATTTCCTGGGAGCTCAGGACATATTGGGATAAGTTTAAAATTCAGAATTACTGTGCTCCCCCCCCCCCCGTAACATCAGGAAGACCAATATAATCAACTAACCTGGAACTTTGGGGGCTCTCAGAGGATGAACCACCAACCAAAGAGCATTCATGGCCTGGACCTAGCCCCCCTCACACATATATAGCAGATGTGCAGTTTGCTGTTCCCACAGGCCCCACAACAGTGGGAATGGAGCTGTCCCTGACTC
The DNA here is from genome assembly GCF_008632895.1 of Mastomys coucha. Classification (NCBI taxonomy): domain Eukaryota; kingdom Metazoa; phylum Chordata; class Mammalia; order Rodentia; family Muridae; genus Mastomys; species Mastomys coucha. The sequence goes on along the minus strand of NC_045030.1, from coordinate 104,982,830 downwards.
TCTTACCTGCCTGTGGATCTTATTCCCCTAACTGGGCTGTTTGTCTGGCTTCAGTGGAAGAGAATGTGCCTAGTCCTGCCATAACTTGGGGTGCCAGTTTGGGTTGGTACCTAGGAAGGACCTCCCCATTCTCAGAGGAGAAGAGACATAGGGCTTCGATGTTTGAGGGGGGGAGTGGGGGATGCTGTGATTGGAATGTAAAGTGAATAAATAAATCAATTAATTAATTGGAAAATACTCATAAACAGAATCCAAGAATACATAAAAAAAGATCATCCACCATGATCAAGTAGGTTTTATCCCAGAGATGCAGGGATGGTTCAGCATATGAAAATCTGTCAATGTAATCCACCATATGAACAAACTGAAAGAAAAAACCCCACATGATCATCTCATTAGATGCCGAAAGAGCCTTGAGAAAATCCAGCCTTTCATGATAAAAGTCTTGGAGAGATAAGAGCTACAAGGTGCATACCTAAAAAAAAAAAAAAAATAGGCATTTTATAGCAAACCAATAGCCAATATCAACTTAAATTGAGAGAAACTCAGAGCACTCCACTAAAGTCAGGAATACGACAAAGCTGTCTACTCTCGCCCTATCTATTCAATATGCTACTTAAAGTTCTAACTGGAGCAATAAGAGAACTGAAGGAGATCAAAGGGGTACAAATCAGAAAGGAAGAAGTCAAAGTATCTTTATTTGCAAATGATATGATAGTATACATAGTGATCCCACAAATTCTTCCAGGGAACTCCTACAGCTGAAAAACACTTTCAGTGAAATGGCTGGATACAAGATTAACTTAAAAAAAAAAAAGAATCAGTAGTCCTCTTATATATAAATGACAAATGGACTGATAAAGAAATCAGGGAATCAACACTCTTCAGAATAGCCTCAGATACTATAAGTTTTTATCATTTCCTTTCTTCAGCTTTAGGTTTTTTATTTGTTCTTTTAAATTTAATTTTTAAAGCAAAATCCTAGTCCCTTGGTTTTACATCTCTTCTAATATAGTGCACTGAATGCTAGCTATTTCTCTAAGCAGCTCATTAGCTGTAAATCACAAATTTTGATATATTGCATTTTACTTCCCATTTTGTTGAAAATGTTCTCTGCTTTCCCCAGAGACCTCTTTCACACATGTGTTTTGTTTAACTTCCAAATATGTGCTGGATTTCCAGCTGTCTCTGCTATTGACTCTGGTTTGATTGCGCTTACATGAGAATTTACTTCAGATGATCTCTCTTCTTTTTAATTTGTTAAGATTGGTCTTTTATCCATTATAGGGCCAATTGTGTGAATGTTTTCTGTGCATTTGAGAAGCGTGTATATTCAACTGTTTTGGGGGAGGTATTCAATAAAGGTCAGTTCTGATTTGTTTGTTTTACTCTTAAAAGATAATTTTACTGGTTAATAGGATCTAGGAAGTTGATAAGGTTTTTTAAATTCTTAAAACATGTAGTCCTACTTTTAAAATTTCTAAAGTGAAGCCTCCTGTACTTTTTATCCTTCTTTCTCTGTGGGCAGTGTGCTCCCATCCTTGACCAACTACAAGAATCTCCTTTTGCCACAGGTTTCTTAGGAGTTTGAACACAATATGCCTGGGTGTATATATTGTTGCTCTTCAATGTATGGCAAAGTCTTATGGTTTGTATGTGAAATGTTTGCAACAGGCTTGTTAATTTAAACACTTGTTCTCCAGCTGGTTGAACTGTTTTGGGAGGCTGTGGGATCTTTTTGGACCTGGAGCCTCACTGGCAGACATAGGGCTGTAAGAGTACAACTTAAGAGCTATAGGCCAACACTATGTCCAGCTTGAATTTTTTACCACACACCACATGTGTTGTGTCAGTGTCACATAACAAGCAATGTCATCAAATGTTACTGTAATAGGTAAGTATCTAGGTGTCATGCTGTTCTTGTCATAATATAGTCCCTTACGATGAGCCAGTATAAACCCTTTCCTCTGTAAGTTGCTTCCATCTGATGGTCTTAGTAATGAGGAAAGCAATTAATACAATCAGCCCATTGTGAGTTGAACGTGTCATGAACTGAAGATACATTGAATAAGATACATGCCTAAGATACAAAGCATTGCCACTTAGCTTAGACTATATTAAACATGATCAGAGCACTACTAGTAGTCTACACTTGGGTAATATCATTTAACTTATAGTCTGTTTGATAAGAAAGCATTGAATACCTCATGTAACTAATTAAATACTAGACCAAAATTAAAACACATAATCATTGTATGGATACACTACTGTAAACTACAAAAATTATGTTTAATCATCACATGTCAAGACTTTGTTTTGACTTTAGTGAATTTATCCTGTTTGATACTCTCTAAAATTCTTGACTCTGCCACATTTGCTAGTCATTTTGGAGACTTCTCAGGGATTATTTCTTCAAATATCTCTTCTATCATTTTGCTTATATATATATTAGACAATTTGTTATTGTCTTACATCACTTGCAAATTCTGTACACTGGTCCTTCTTTTCCTCTTATTACTCCAGTATAGATGATTGTTATTGTCTTAAATTGAAAGTTAACGGTTCTTTGCTCTACTGCTGATCCCAAGAGAGATGATGTAATGTTCTGTGGCTGTTACTTAGGATATTTCCATCTTTTCTCTTTATTCTACATATAAGCTGTACAATGTGGTCGGAATATACAGGTACATCGTGAAATAGCTGCTATAGTCATGTTAAAATGCCTATTGTGTTCTTACAGTCTCCATTTTTCTTCCAAAAGTACAAATGTAATTTTGCATGTCTCTGACTTTGTCCATTAGAACTTTTAAACAAGGGTCCAGCCTCAGAATGCTTGGCATGTTCAGGAACAGATTTATTTTGGAAGATGGTATCCTGTACATTGCCAGATATTTAGTCCACCATCTCTGGCCTCTACCCACTAGATGCCAGTAGCACCTTTTCTATTAAGATGCAGATAAATGCCTCCAGATGTTGCCAATTGTTCCCTGTGGGAAAATTGTCTGCTTCTGAGAACCAGTACTTAAACATGTTAATCATAGTTGTTTTAAATTCTCTTTATGATAGTTCCAACAGCTATGTGAGATATGAGTTTGTTTTACATGATTTCTTTGTCTCTTCTTATTATGTATTTTTATATTTTTTGTGTGCTATATTATTTTTGGTTGAAAGATGACCGTGCATAGGGTTTTATATATATGGAGATCAATTTTTATACTTAGATGTTAGCATGATTTTCCTTCTACTAGGCCTTTAGTGTGGGGGTTTGTGTTGATCTAGTCAGGAATTGGACTGGATTTGAAATTTGCTTAGTTGCTATAGTTGCTATGGTTACCAGAGCTAGAATTTGTTGCTATGGTTATCAGAGTTAGAATTTGTTGTTGCCATGGGCACCAGAGATTTCAAAATCCTCTAGTGATACCTTGTTTTTGTTTCTTCACTTGGCTCTGGATCTTTCTTCTGTTTTGCTCCCCATGGAGTTACTCTCTTGCCATTCTTCCAGCTGTACTACACTATATTTGTTCAAGGTTTGTTAGTCTGTTTGGCAGGGGTCGGGGGGGGGGGTACAAAATTGGGTGTTCTCCGATGTTCATTTTAAGCCTCAATCTTGAACAAATATTTTGAACTTGTGTTGTGGGGGTTATTACTCAAAAAATTACTGAAGAAGAGTATGGACTCAGTTTCCATAACTGTCTCTCACCTAACTATAATAAAATTCCACCAGATCGTTCTTACTGATACTCTTAATGCTATTGCTATTGCAGATAGAGCAGGTGGATTTGGGTAGTGGCTGCTATTCTTTTCTTCCAGTCAGGAAGTATCTTTCTTAGGGATCTTTACTCTTCTCTGCCAATTTTAAGGAAAAACTTGCAAAGATGGGGCAACCTGTTCATGCCTGAGAATTGGCCTTATGTACTCAATGCTTGCTGGTATTTGGCTTCTTGTTGCCAAGTAAATAAATACTTTTCTTTTGGCTTCTTTTTCTATTTCTTTTATGGGGCTGAGGATCAAACTTAGGTTGTGCACATGCCAGGCAAACACTGAGCTACATCCCTAGACCCAATTTTTCTAATTTAATCCCCTTAAAATTTCTGTTCTTCAGCAGCATGTGTTTGGAGTAGACAGTAATCTGGTCTCATGGAATATACACCTTTACAAAAGCAGCAATAACAATGTCTTTATAAATATCTGGGTCATCAAGGCCCCACCAATTCATACAGAAAATTAAGCATCACATTAAAGACAGAGCCGTACTGCCTTTGCATTGTTTCCAATAAGAAACTTACTGTTACTTTTTCATTTCTTTCTGAAAATGTAACTTGCCCCCCCAAGGGCGGGGCAATTTTAATGTTTTCTTTTCACCTGTTTTGGATAATATAATTGTGTTCCTTACTTCTTTTCATGTTTCTTTTGTTTTAGGGCTTACTTAGCTTCGTGGTTCTTTTTAGAAAATTTGGGCAAATTTTCACCATTATTCTTGAATTATTTTTCTTCCTTTCTCTTTTTGATTCCATCTTAAACTCCAGATATATGAATATTTGGCCCGTGGATGTTATCATTAGTTGTTTTTAATGCTTTACTTTTTTTTAGACAATATTTTTCCAGTTTTACTTTCCCAAGAATTTCATTTCTCTTTTCTTCTGAAGTATTGTCTATTCTGCTGCTAAATCCACATAGTATTTTATATAATTTTTCATTAATGACACTTTACTTTTAAATTTTATTTTAAATTGAGATATAATTACATCACCCTCTTCCTGCCCCCCCCATGTTCCCCTCACTCTCAAATTCTTGGTTTCTATTACTTTAGTTATTATTGTTATATATTAATATATATGAATAAATATGTAAATACAACCTGCTGATTCTCTTTAGTGTTGCTTGTATGTATATTATTCTCAGGTTGACCACTTAGTATTTAAATACCCTTGGTATTTAATTCTTCATCTAGGAGCAGAGCCCTATGAGATTTTCCCCATTCACTTGGGCATGTCAACTGGTGTTGTTACTGTTCAGCTCCTGTTTAAGCAACTAAATTGTTGATATTTCATGGCTATAGCTTCACTGTCAAACTTGAAGACACACTCTCAGTAGACTTTCTATATTTTTTTTTACTTTAACCAGCTGAAATCCACCTTTTTTTTAATTTTGTAGTTTTCACTACTCAAAGGTCAAATGGAGTTTGTTTTTATGATTTTTTTCTTTAGCTTTACTTTTTAACACAAATTAACACAATTGCTACACCTTTCACGCTAATCCTTGGACTTTTTTTTTTTTTTTTGCTTGAAGTGGGTATTTTTGCATTGCTGGAGGTGCCACACTGGGATTCATACATAGATACTTGGCAAGTACTCTATCACTGTGATATAGCCCCTACTCCAAACCAGTTCTTAAAGCTGTCAATTCTGATCCGGTTCTATTGACATTTTTCTTTATTACTTTCACACTTTCCATCTTAATTATATACCTGTAAGTTTGAATTAGATGTACAATATTGTGAATTTTGTTTTTAACGGCTTGATACCATTTTAAATTTTACTGTTAACAAACAGTTAAAGTGATATATACATTAATACATTTTAAAGATACAATGTATTATTAGTGTTATTTATAGTGAGTGGTTTTCAGCAGATTTTAGAATTAGCTAATCTAGTATAATTGAAATTTTATATGCATTTATTAACAACTTTTTCTCTCTCTAGGCTCACAAAATACCATTGTATTCTTTCCTCTCACAAATTATTTCAGATGACTTGTCCAAGTGGATATACACAGAATTTTGCCCCCTTTAGTGGCTTATTTCACTTCATATAACGTTGTTTGGGTTCACCATACATACTGTCTTGTATGGTAGGATTTCCTTTTCTTTAAGGCAGAATAAATATTATCTATATATCTGAATTCAACAATAATGCATTCATCTGTCAATGGACATTTGCATTGTTTATAAACCTTGAGCATCATAATAAATAGTATGACGATTCTTAAAGTGCAGATATGTCTTGAAGATTGTTTTTCATTTTTTTATATAAATGCTCAGAATTGTATTCATTTTTGAGGGATCATCACACTGCTTTCTATAGAATCTTAACTAAGTTTTCATTCCTATCAAAGGTTTCAATTCCCTTAAAACTCCACAACACATGTATTTTGCTGCTGTTGTTGTTTTTCTATTATAGTCATACACCAGGTGTAAGGTGATAAGCCACTAAAATTTTGATTTGCCACTGGCTGATTTACTGAAGTTGCTGATTCAAGTCCTTACTCTATTTTCTTGTTGTAGATATCAACTGTTACTAGGATTATATGACTTGAAAATACTTTTACCCATTTTGTAGATTGCTGTCTTGGTTTGCTTTGTCCACTTGACCCAGCCTAGAATCATTTGTGAGGAAAGCCTATCAACTGAGAAATTATCTAAATAATATTAGCCCATGGTGTATTTCAGGGAGATTTTCTTGTTTATTAATAGATGCAGGAGGGCCCAGCCCAGGGTGAGCAACACCATCCATAGGCGCATGGTCCAGGGCTGTATTTGAAGGCTAGCTCAGAATAAGCTTGAGAATGAGCAAGCTACTAAGCAGTGTTCTTCCATTCTGTCTGTTTCAAACTTCATGTTTTAGCTCCCACCCTTACTTCCCACAATGAGAGACTGTGACCAAGAAGTGTGAGCCACATAAACCCTTTCTCTTCTTTAAGTTTCTTTCATCAGGGTATTTTATCATAACCACAAACTGAAGGTAGTGTTATGGGGAGCTACCAGAGATGACCACTCAGACAATTTATAGGCAAGTGAAAGTGTTTATTTCATCTGCTTCCACGTGTTCAGGAACCTATGTGTGGCCCTAAGTGTCCCAAAAAGCAGAAACCACCTCCTGGCATTTCCTTCAGCAGTTTCGGAGGGGCTTTGCAGAATCAAGCAGTTTGAAGCAAGCAGTTTAACAGAAGCTAAGATAAGCAGTTAGCTGGAGGGAATTTGGTACAAACAGGCAGTTTAACAAAAGTTAAACTGTCTGTCTGTACTAAACTTGCTTGCAGACAGGAACCCAGCATGTCTCCTGAGAGGCTTCATCCGGCAGTGAATGGAGGCAGATGTAGAGGTCCACAGCCAAACATCAGGAAGAGCTCTGGGAGTCTTGTGAAAGAGTGGGAGATAGAATTGAGCAAGCCAGAGGAGTCAAGGAAACCATAAGAGAACCAAAAGAGTCAAATAATCTAGGACCATGGAGGCTCACAGAGCCTGGGCTACCAGCCATGAAGCATGCAGAAGCTGGACCTAGATCTCCTACACATTATAGCAAATGTGCAATTTGATATTCATGTGGGTCCCCTAACAAGTGTAGTGGGGTCTGTCTCAGTTTCTGTTCCTTGCCATTTGATCCCCTTCTCCCTACCTGCACTGCGTGGTTGGGCCTCAGTGGGAGATGTGCCTAGTCCTGCTGGGACTAGATATCCCAGGGTCAGGTGGTACCCAAGGGGATGGGGTCGGGGGGAGGGATTTATAAGGGTGGGACTGGGAAGAGAAGGGGAGGGGCTGTGATCTGGATGTTAAACGAATTTTAAAAATTATTGGAAGAAAAAGTTGTCCTCTGACCTCTCCATGTGTGTCAAGGCATGTGCATATATTTCCTTCCACATCACACTCACAGCAAAAACTTATAAGGGGTTGGAGAAATGGCTGTACCATTAAGACAAATGTGCTGCTCATATAGAGAACCTGAATTTGTTTCCCACATCACATCACTCATACCACCTGTAATCCCAGTTACAAGAGTGTTATTACTCTCTTCTGGCCTCCATGTGCACCTGTATATCATCATATCCTCCCCTCTGTCTCTCTGTCTCTCTATCTCTCTCTAAATACACACACACACACACACACACACACACACACACACATATATACACATATATATGTACATAAAAAAAGAAAGCCTTTCTTCTATTTTGAGTTCCCATCTGTGTGTAATATAACAAACTAATTTCACTCTTGGCATGTGGATACTTAATTCTCCTAAAAATTACTTGTGGAAAAGACTGTCCTTTCCCCTTTGTTTATACTTGACACCTTTGTCAAAATATAGTTAGGCATATATGTGGATTTATTTTTGAGCTTCCATTCTGCCCATTGGTTTATATACAACTTTATGTCAGATTCATTTTAG
>NC_045030.1:104967600-104974655 GCF_008632895.1 Mastomys coucha | reverse complement strand
TTAAAGGCGTGCGCCACCACTGCCTGGCATTTTGGCTTTTTTCAAGCATGAAAGAATGACAGATTTATCAAGTGGTGTCTTTGTATCTACTGACATAGTAACATGGTTTTCTCCATAATCAGTAATGTGAAGTATCATATCCTTACATGTGTTGAATTGGATTCCCTTTGTGTTAGTCAGGGTTCTCTAGAATAACAGAACATATAGAATAAATTTCTCTCTATATATAAAGCAAAATTATTGGAATGACTTACAGGCTACGATTCAACTAATCCAACGATGACTAGCTATGAATGGAAACTCCAAGAATACTGTGGTTGTTCAATCATAAGGCTGGATGTCACATCTGGCCTTCAGTATATTCTGGAATCCTGAAGAAGTGGGCTCTAAGGCAGGTGAAGGAAGACTTGCAGGAGAAGGTATGGCCCAAATTAGTGTGGCTTCCTGCCGCAAGATCTGAATTAAAGGTGTGTGTCTTCTCACCTCAAAGGTCTGGACTAAAAGTGGATTCACTCCAAATCAAGAAAAACATCTCTCACACATGTGCCCTGCATTTCTAGATTGTAGTTTTTCCAGATGTAGTCAAGTTGACAACCAAAAATCTCCCTCTCTGATCTTGTAGGAGGACCAGCAGTTTCAATTAACTTGGACCCCCAAGATCTCTCAAACACTGGACCACCAAACAGGCAGCATACACCAGCTGATATGAGGCCCCCAACACACATACAGCAGAGGACTTCTGGGTCTCTGTTCATTCAGAGATGATGAACCTAACCCTCAGACTGGAGGCCCCAGGGAGTTTAGAGGTCAGGTGGGGTGGGGTTGGGGGCATCCATGTGGAGACAGGGGGTGGGGAGGAGGTATGGGATGTGGAACAGTCAGAGGGTGGATGGAGGTGGGAATGGAATATGGAGTATAAAAAATAAATTAAAAGAAAAACTTCCCTCTCACCCTTCCAGAGATATATCCCATGTGGCTATGCTGTATAATCCTTTTAACACGTTGTTGTTGAAGATTTTTGCATCTATACTTATCAGTATTGGGTTTTAGTTTTCTTCCTTCCTTCCTTCCTTTCTTTCTTTCTTTCTTTCTTTCTTTCTTTCTTTCTTTCTTTCTTTCTTTCTTTTTGATTTTAATGAAAATACATTTTTTTCACATAATATATCCTAATATGGTTTCCCTTCCCTCTACTCATCCCAGTTCCTCCCCACCTCCCCTCCCATTCAGATCCACCCCTTATCTTTCATTAGAAAACAAAGAGGATTATAAGGGGTGATAATAAAGCATAATAAGATAAAACAAAAACTAACACATTGGAATGGGACTAAACAAACAGAATGAATAGAGCCCAAGAGAAGGCACAAGAATCAGAGACCAGATTCAAGGAAATCTCCATCAAAATTCTGACACAATTCTTCATAGATATTCTTTTTCTTTCTTTTTCTTTTTTTGGAGAAATTATTTTATTAAATTATTTTATTGTATATGATTTGAAAGGGTACCGAAGCCCCTTTATATAAAGACATAGATGTAGTGCATTCAATTTCTTACTCTAGAAACTGCATAGAGATTACCTTCAAGTTCTTGCTTTAGCTATCTAGACAGTCTGAGAATTAAGTTTCTTATACAAAAGTTTATCACACACCTCTCTCCTCACATGGGAAGTTTTAATAAACCACTGTGTATAAGACATTGTTTATCATCCCTATGGGTAAAGGGAAAAGAGATACAGTATGAGTCCAGGGCAATTGCATATTTCAGTGCCTTTTCTTGATCACCCAAACTCTTCTGTTGAAAATGATTTTACTTTTTTTATTAGATATTTTCTTTATTTATATTTCAAATGTTATCCCCTTTCCTGGCTTCCCCTCAGAAAAAAATCCCCTATTCCCTTCCCCTTCCTGCTGCTCACCAACCCACCCACTCCTGCTTCCTGGCCCTGGCATTCCCCTACACTGGGGCATAGGGCCTTCACAGGGGAAAATTTCACAAATATTCTAAGGGCAATTTTTAACCTTCATATGGAAACACAAAAAATCTTGGATTGCTAAAACAATCCTGATTAATAAAAGAGCTGCTGGAGGTATCACCATTCTGGATTTAAAGTTATACTACAGAGTTATAGTAATAAAACCAGCATGGTATTGATACAAAATCAGACATTCTACTACAGAGACATATGCTCAAGAATGATCATTGCTGCTCTATGTTGCTAGCCAGAAATTGGAAACAGTGTAAATGTCCCCAAACAGGAGAATGGATAAAGTAAATGTAGTGCATTTACACAATGGTGTATTACTTAGTTGTTCAAAAAAAAAAATGACACCATGAAATTTTCAATCAAATTGATGGAACCAGAAAAAAAATCACCCTGAGTGAGGTAACTCAGAAAAATAAATATGGTATGTATTCCCTCCTCATGTCTGGATATTAGCTATGAAGTAAATGATAACCAAGCTAAAATCTGTAGACTCAGAGAGGTTAGGTATAGAGGAAGGGACTAGCAGGGACACATGCATCTTGCTGGTAGTGGGGGAATAGAATATATTATATGGGTAGACTTGGAGCGTGGGGGATGGAAATGGGAAGATCAGGTGGAGAGGGGACAGAGAGATGGGGTTAAGGGAAGGAATGCAGAAATAGTCAGTTAGAATTGAGGGAAAATTGTGAGTCATATGAAAATTTAGTGCAGCAGAAGCCTCCTAAAATATATGAAGGCAATCCTAATAAAGTCTCAAAATAAGGGAGAGATAGAGTTCCAACTGGCCATCTCCTGTCATCAAATGAAATTTCCAGTACCAGGACTGGGTTGTTTCCAATTATGTTGTTAACCAAAGGGGTCCTATGGAACCTCAAAACAACCCAACCTGTTCCCCTCCACAAACTGACAAGGCCCTAGTGTGGAAGTGTATGGCAGTGGTCTGTTTAGGCAACTTAGGCTCAGTCGAGCAAATAGGCCTTGAACCCTGGAACCCTAGTGGGCAGTTTCTGACTGCAGGGGGCAGAAGGAGTTTGGCTATAACTCCTGAGTCTCTGGCTCCTGTTTCAGTCACAACCTCTCACAGCTGCCCCTGCAGGAGATGTGTGCTCTATCAGACAGGCAATGCCCCAAGCTCCCAGCACTCTAGCTGGACCCTATCCCCAGTCAACTGACCACAGCCAGACATGCCTCGCCCCAAAGACAGATAGCCATGCCTCACAAAATAAAAAGGGGCAGTTTGCCCTCTCCTTCCTCTCTTGCCCTCTTCTTCCCTCTTTTGTTCTTTGTCTCCCCTCTTGCTTCCTTTCTTCCTCTTGCTCTCTTGCTCTCTTTTGTTCTCTCTTGTTCTTTGTCTTCTCTTGTCCTCTTCCTCTCTTTCCTGCTCTTTGTTCTCTTTTCTTGCCTTCTTATTCTCTTTCTTCTTTTCTTCCTTTTTATATCTCATTTATACATTGCTTCCTTTTTGACTAACATGCCCTCCACAGGCCTCAGCAGCAGGAGAGAGAGCTCCAGGCTGCATCAGCGAGCCAGCAAGGTACCACATGGAAGACAACAAGCACACAATTTACTGAATATGGAAAGGTCCAATGGTGCCTACATAGAACCTTCACCCCTAAGTCCTAGTATCTTTGGTATGGGAAGGTACTCCCAGACTCTCAAAAGAGAATTGTGAACACCAACTTTGTCACAAAACCTTTCCTGCCTGCAAGATATGCCAGGGCAATGGTGACACAGAACTTGTGGGAGTAGCTAACCTATGCTTGATTTGACTTAATGCCTACTCCATGAGTTTGAACCTATACCCAGTACTGCTTAGATGGCTGCTTGGACTAAAGACTAGGGTAAGTCCAAATACTACTGGTATTTAAAAACGTGGTGATAAAATAACTCCTAATGATACTCTGTTGTACTTGTAGATCAATGCCTTATTCAGCCATCATCAATCTTCCTCCTGCATCAGATGGGGACAAATACAGAGACCCACAGGCACACATTACAAACAAAGAGACGGGGAGGAGAATAAGATGAAGAGGAGGAAGAGGAGGAAGAGACAGAGATAGAGGAGAAGGAGGAAAAAGAAAAAGAAGAGACATACAGAGAGATCTTGGAACACTCAGCTCTAAATGAGAAGTCTATATTAAATCCCATTGTTGAGTGTTCACAGAACCCCACAGAAGAGGAGGTGGAAAGAGTGTAAGAGCCAGAAGGAATAGAGGACATCAAGAGAATATTTCCATCTAAATCAACTAAACAAAGCTCATATGAACCCACATAGACTGATGTAGTAAACACAAGGCCTGCATGGATCTTCAGCAGGTCTTTTGTATCTACACTACAGCTTTCAGTTTAGTTTTTTTATGGGACTCCTGAGTGTGTGAATGAGTGGGTCTTTTTCTTCTGTTGGCTTGTGTTGTCCAACTTCTATGGGATGGTTTTTATTTTATCTTATTATTATTGAAGTTTTGTTTAGCTTTGGTTTTTATGAAGAACAGAATTAAAATGTTACGCAGTAGAAAAACTTGTGGTTCAGTTGCATTGTTGTGTTTAGGTTGTTTCCTTGATGTTTAGGTTTTGGTTTTTGTTGTAGTCGTTGTTTGATTTTCATGTTCAAGATATCATGGATGGGCCCAGAAGAAGGGATACAGGTTATTTCGCCAGGGTCTCAAGACCAGATGCTGTGGCCTGAGTGCCGTCAGAGGGTGAAGTTTGGATAGTTCAGAATGGACAGAGGTCAGAAAAAAAGAGATACAAGCAAGGAGGCATAAGAAGGGGCACACAGTCACTTTCCAAGGTCTCTGTGCCTCCTGAGTTGGCTGGCAATTTTATTGGATTAAAATCATGGCTTTGGGTTAAGAGATTATCATCTTGGAAGATGACAAGAAGAGGAAGTATTAGGTCACTTATCTTGCTCTCCAGGCCTTGTTGGAAAACTGGAGAGTCAATGTCAGAAGGAACTTAAGGAGTCCTGAGTATAGATGTATCAGATGAAAGAGGTGCCAGATTGCTTTCTAGAGTTTCTTGGATTTGTGGGCCTACCTAAGTGTTGCTACCAGGTAGCAGGTGGAGGCAGCTACTAGGATGTAAAGGTAAAGTGTCACTTACTGGGGTTTCTGGGTTTCTGAGATATTTTAATATATTTTGAAAATGTATCATGATCAAAGAAGGTCCTTTTCATATCAGGCTCCTGACTATGGTATTGATTAGGAAAGGCCTAAAATATGCATTTGTGCTACAAATTATGTGCACATATGCAACTCACTCTGATTCCCTTCATTAAGTATTAGTTATAGTATTAATCAAAATAGTAGCTTTATATAAACAATTAGAATATGAATTCCCAAGAGAAGAAATTGTGGTTGTACAGAATTAGTTCCTTTCTCATCCTTATAACCAGCTTCCATTGTTTATTACAATGCTTTATGGCCATAGAAGGCTTTAAGTAAAACTTCAAGCTTCTTGCTTTTCATATGTGTGACCCTGAATCTCAATCTCTGTATTTTTTTTAAATAAAATATCAATTCTTAAAAAAATAACCAGAAACCAACTCATCCATACACTCAGGAGTCCTATAAAAACACTAAGCTGAAAGCTATAATGTATACACAGAAGACCTAGTGCAGAACTTTGCTTCAGTCTCTGAGTGTGTGTTCCTTTGCTCAGTTGATTTAGACGGCCCTGTTTTCTTAGTGCCACCCATCTCCTCTGTCTCTTCTTACCCTCTTTTTACCTCCCCTCTGTAGGGTTCCCTGAACCCCAGCAGAAGGATTTGTGGAGACATCCCATTTAGAGGTGAATGTTCCAAGGTCTCTCACTCTCTAGATAATATCTGACTGTGGGTCTCTGAATTTGTTCCTATCAGCTGCAGGAAGAAGCTTCTCTGATGATGACTGAGACTTACACTATTTTTGGGTTATCTTTGTCCAGTTTGATTATCAAGGGAATGCTAACCTCATAAGAACAGTTTTAAAATGTTCCTTTCAATTTTCTGCAAGTTTTCTTCATTTTCTTTCAAACAGTTTGAAAGTGATTTGCACCCATTTTTTTTGCTTAAATGTTTGATAGATTTGCCAGTGGGGCCATCTGGTTCTGAGCTTCTCTTTCTTGAACATTTTTTCCCTGAAATTTATTCAATTCCCATACTATTTACAGGTCTGTTTTGACTTTCTGTTTCCATGATTTAGTCTTGGTAGAGTGTATATTTATATAAATTTCTTCATTTTCTAAGTTAACCAGTTTTCTGGCATGTAATTATTAGTAGACATCTCTTGTAATGCTTTTCATTGATATTCTATCAGTTGTAATGTTTCCTCTTTCATTCATAATTTATCTTTCCAAATCTTGTGTCTTTTTTCATAATTCACATTCTTGTTAATTGTATTTATATTTTTTCCTTTGTGAAGAACTAATTCATCTTTTACTTATTTCTTCTCCTTCTTCTCCTCCTTCTTCTCCTCTTCTTCCTCCTCCTCTTCCTCCTCCTCCTCCTCCTCCTCCTCCTTCTTCTTCTCTTTTTTTACACTCCAGTCTTTATCCCCCTCCTGGTCCATCCTCTGATAGTTCCTCATCCCATACCTCCTCACTCCATCTCCAAGAGGATGTCTCCACCTCCTACTCCCACCCCTCCACACCTCCCCACTTCCTGAGACCTTGAGTCTCTCCAGGGATAGGTACATCTTCTCTCACTGAGTCCAGACCCAGCAGTCCTCTGCTCTATATGTGTTGGGGGCCTCATGTCAGCTGGTCTATGCTGCCTGGTTTGTGGTCCAGTGTCTGAGAGATCTCAGGGGTCCAAGTTAGTTGAGACTTGCTGGTCTTCCTACAGGGTCACCCTCCTCTTAGCTTCTTCCAGCTTTTCCCTAATTCATCCACAGGGGTCACCAGTTTCTGTCATTAATGTCACATGTTATATATAAATACATGTATATATCATGTGTCTAATATATTTTAGTTATATCTTTAGTTCCATGATTTTGAATAACTTTTATGGTACAATTAAAATCAATTTCTTCTTTTGGTCTTCCTTCTTCTTGAGTTCCTTGTGGAATGTGGGTTGTTCTTCCTGTATTCCAAACTT
>NC_045030.1:104964177-104966861 GCF_008632895.1 Mastomys coucha | reverse complement strand
TGTTTTTTGGAGGGGAAACTGAGAATGGAGAAATTTACATGTAAATAAAGAAAATATCTAATAAAAAATCAATTTCTTCACTACTTTTATTGTACTAGAGCGTTCTGTATAGGGCAATATACTTAACTTACTGGTGAATTTTATGATTTCTTATGTTGCTGTGTTACTGTTTAGTATCCTTTCTTCTCAAATTGAACAGCTCCCATTAGCATTACTTTTGTGGCAAATACAAAAATGATGAACTCCTTTGGCACTTGTTTGTCTGTGATTTATTTCATATCTGTGTATGTACAAACATATATAAATACAACTTGCTCTGTGTGTGTGTGTGTGTGTGTGTGTGTGTGTGTGTGTGTGTATGTGTGTGAATACAGTTTCCAGGCTGACCATTCTTCATAGGACAACCAACAAGGAGGCTCATCCCTGGGAGAGAACAATTCTCCTCCTCTCAGCAGTCATTAGTTCATTGTCTAGGAGAGAGACCCTAAGAAATTTCCCCCTTTCCATATTAACATGTCTATTGATATTGCCACTGTTCTGGTCTTTTTTATACAGACTTTTATAGGAGAGGTTGCTTCACAGTAGACATCCTGGTGTTATGGTGCTCACAGTCTTCCCTTTTCCCTTCTGCAATGTTCCCTGAATGATAGATGGAGGAGCCGTGATATATATGTATCCACTGAGATTTGGCTCACAACAATCTGTTGATCTCTAATTTGTGGCCACCTATGGTTTTCTGTGATGGTCTCCATTTGCTGTAAGGAGAGACCCCTTTCATGAGACATGGTAGCTACACTTATCTGTGGGTATAAGGATAAGTTTTAGAATGTAGTAAGGAATTACGGTGGTCTAGTAAAGTAGAATCTCACTTTTTAAATTTTAAAGCATTTAGCTGAACAAATAATGATTATGGATGGGATAGTACTAGAAGCAGAATTTTCAGTGGACATCTTTCATAAGACACATGTACAAGTAGAACAGAAATAATTTTGCTTGGTTCTGACAGTATAGTTGCCTTGCTTGTTCTACCTTCATAGAAGGATCTAGCTATACATCTAAACGTTTCTTTTTCCTACAAAATAAAATATAATAAGATAAAACAAAAAATCACATTGATGCTGAACCAGGCAACACAAAAGAAGGAAAAACACCCCAAGGGCAGGCATGAAAATCAGAGACCACTTATTTACACACTCAAGAGTCTCTTAAAAATACTAATCTGAAAGCTATAATAAATATGCAGAGGACATGGGTACAGTCCTGGTGTTTGCTGCTTCACTCTCTGTGAGTTCATATGACCTTTGCTCAGTTGATTCAGAGGGCCTTGTTCTCTTGGTATCCTCCATCCCTTCCAAATTTTACAACTTTTCTGCCTCTTCTATGGGTTTCCCTAAGCTCTGAGGGGAAATATTTGATAGAGACATTCTATTTAGAGCTGTGTATTCCAAGGCCTCTATCTGTTCCCACCTGCTGCATGCAGAAGAAAGCTTCTCTGATGATGGCTGAATAAGATGCTGATCTATAAGTAGAGCAGAAAATCATTAGGAATACTTTTATTGATTTTTTTTCAGGCCAGTAGTATTGGTCTTATCCTACATCTCTGGGCTATCCAGTCTCTGGTTTCTGATCACGCATGCAGTGGCATGTAGAGGTTCAGAATCATTGTCTTAGTTAGGATTTTACTGCTGCAAACAGATAGCATGATAAAGCAACTCTTATAAGTACAACATTTAATTGGGGCTGGCTTATAGGTTCAGAGGTTCAGCCCATTATCACCAAGGCAGGAGCATGGCAGCATCCAGGCATGGTGCAGGAGGAGCTGAGAGTTCTACATCTTCAAATGAAGGACACTTGACTTCCAGACAGCTAGGAGGAGGGTCTTAAAGCCCACACTCATAGTGACACACTTTCTCCAACAAGGCCATATCTTCTAATAGTGCCACTCCATAGGCCAAGCATATTCAATCCACCACAATTGTGGAGTGGGCATTAAGTCAAATCAGTCATTGTTTCTTTTTGTTGTTGTTGTTACCTGTTCACTCTACATTCTGCTCACAGCCCCCTTCCCGGTTACCCCTCCCACAATCCTTGTATACAACATATAAAACAGTACACACACACACACACACACACACACACACACAGATAGACAGAGACAGAGAGACAGAGTAGAAGAATAAGCAGGAGAGATGCATACAGAGATAGTATGTGTGTATGTATACATCTTAAAGGAAGTTAAATCACTTGAACTGAAATTGCTACCAACAATTCTGTTCTTTTAAAATAATTTCAAAATTGTCATGTTGTCAATGATTTCTGACAACTTAATTACAATAAGGTTTGGTATATATTTTATTAAGACTCATGCTGAGTCTTTTGAGTTTCATAATTAAAGATTGATATTTGGAAATTTTCTACAAATATTTCTTTGAATCTCTTTTCTAGCCCTTTCTTCTCAGATTTCATTTTGTATACTCATTCACTTGCTTGTGAATAAATCACTTTGGCTATTTTGTTTATTTGTTTTCTTTTATTTGCATGTGACTGATAATTTCAAATGACCTGTTTTATTTTTGTGGATTCTTGATGCATGCTTAATTTGTAAGTCTAGTTTTATTTAAACTTTTATTGCATTATGATGAGAAAAGTTACATGATTTCAATTTATCTGAATTTGCTAACATT
>NC_045030.1:104959831-104961088 GCF_008632895.1 Mastomys coucha | reverse complement strand
GGGAGTGGAGCTTCCTCTGGGTGTTGTAGGACTAGCTGCAGAGCTTGCACCCAAGGTCTGCTCTGGACACCAGCCCAAACAAACCGGAAGTAACCTAAGTCTCTGGGCTAATGGAGTTCCTGTGTCTTAAGTCTAGTTATAATATTTAGCTTCAAGGTTTCTGCTTGCCTGCCTTTAAAAGTTTATATCTTCCTTGAAATTCTCACTTTTTTTGCACATAGCTCTCTGGGCACATTAAGAAGTTTTATAATGAAAATTTGTAATATTTTGTTTGGTAAATGTAAAAGAAATGCACTAGTTTTTTTTCAACCAAAAGGTTAAATATATATAAAAAAATCATTTAAAAAAATCCCCTGTAAAATAGCTTCTTGGCAGAAATGCAAATTCTTCCAGGGTCAACACTTCTTGAAATCAAAATATGTGCTCAAGGTTGCACTAGGTGCTCAAAATTGCACTCTTCTTATCTGCTACACCTCTTCAAATTAGCCAATCATGTAAGAATGTGAGGCCTTGCTCTGACCACTCAGAGTAACACACAGGTCACTTTTGCTTTAGAAATAAAACCTCAGCAGGACCCCTGCTGCGTGTGTTTGCTGCTTTAGTTGACTTGACAATGAACCCTCTTGCAGAAGAGAAACTTTTGCCCTGCCAACATTCTTTGGATTGTTCTGTCACTTCCTTGGGACTTCGGACCCATTCTATCAAATAATCTACAAGTTTATTTTGCATTAAAGTTGATTTATGACTTTCTTCTAGTTCCCATTTGGATTGTATTTCCCTTTTCTTTATTATCTTTGGCTCTTTATTTTAGTGTCTATGCATTAGTATTTTATTATGTATTAGTAAAAATTGCCACCTCTTCCTGTCTTCTTAGATTGGCTTCAAAACTTCCGTGGAACTCTGAAATCTTTAGTCCATCATACCACGTTGTTTGTTAGTGGTCCTTGGGTAATTAGAGTATGCCTGGTCCTGTCAGCACTCTGGAACATGTCAGTCAGAAATTAATTACTCATGCAAATCAAAACAACCCTGAGATTCCACCTCACACCAGTCAAAATGGCTAAGATCAAAAACTTAGGTGACAGCAGATGCTGGCGAGGATGTGGAGAAAGAGGAACTTTTGTTGGTGGGATTGCACGCCGGTACAACCACTCTGGAAATCAGTTTGGTGGCTCCTCAGAAAATTTGATACCCGAGGATCCAGGTATACCACTCCTGGGCATATACCCAGAAGATGCTCCAACATGTAATAAGGAC
>NC_045030.1:104954073-104959820 GCF_008632895.1 Mastomys coucha | reverse complement strand
ATGTTCATAGCAGCCTTATTTATAATAGCCAGAACCTGGAAACCACCCAGATGTCCTTCAACAGAGGAATGGATACAAAAGTGTGGTATATTTACACAATGGAGTACTACACAGCTATTAAAAAAGATGAATTCATGAAAAAAAGAAGTTAATTACTTAAGTAATACCCAAGGAAGCTAGAACAGTGAATGTATAGTCTACTCTTTCCCCCATTCAGGAGAAGCTGGGAGCTGGCCTTTACTACTTATTCATTTCATACTGTGCCATGGGAGGAGCTACAGTAAATGCTACATTCTACTTCAGGCTGCTGCTTGTTCTTCATCTCCCCCAGTGAACTTTAATTAATCTGAGATAGATGAGATATACACTATCCCCTTGTTTGGTGTTAATTATACAATTTATTTTCTTTGGTCCTTCAGGAGAACTTGACAGCTGGAATGTGCCCTCTGGGCATGTGATGTTGATGCAATGGCAGGAGTGGGAACTTTGTATTTGATCCAGTTTTAATGTGGTTGCTTTGTATTCTCTAAGGGTTCAGGAACTTCAGGTCTTTTCTAGAATTCTTATAGAGGAAAGAGATCCATATATTGCTGATGAAGTAACATGTTCATGTAGTAAAGATGGTTCAGCATTATTCTGTCCTGCTATCTTAATGTTACATACACTTAAAATCTTATAAATATTCTTGAACTTTGTTCTGTGGTCTTATTACAATACATGAACATTAGTTTGAGCAATTGTTTCCATTTTGTTACTTGGTAGGTGGAAATGGAAGCCAAAATTATTGTTGGATAATTATTCTTCACCACTGAGATTAGACCCTTCGAGCACATTACCATTATTCCATTAATGATGTAAGTGGTTAGAATGCACACTATTTCTCAGTGTGTGCAGAATATTCTTCTATTGTGTTCTTTTATTTGATTCTTTCTTCTCATTTGGGTGCTTCTCTTGCATTTAAACATCCATCCACAATTGACAATATATTTGATTAGAGATCTTGTCTTCTCTTCACTGTCCTTCCTCTCTTTTATTTTTTCCTCTCATCCATTGAGGCTTGAAAACTCCTGCAAGATGCCAAGTGGTGGTGGCACATGCCTTTAATCCTAGCACTTGGGAGGCAGAGGCAGGCGGATTTCTGAGTTCAAGGCCAGCCTGGTCTACAGAGTGAGTTCCAGGACAGCTAGGGCTACACAGAAAAACCCTGTCTCAAACAAACAAACAAACAAACAAACAAAAAACAAAAACAAAAACAAAACTCCTGGAAGTAGTCTGAAGCCATTATAGAGGTGGCTTGGTTTCCTTTATGGTTCTCAGGAATCATTGTTCTTTACTTCATGGACTTAGAGGAATCAAACTTTATCTGACCACAAAGCATCCTCCCTGAGGACTAGCTCTTATAGTATCAGAAGGTGTTGTGCAAGCTGTCAGGGGAGAAAAACAATCAATGGTCCTAGCCAGCTGTGATGCCTATAAAGCACAACAATGAATAGCATGGTAAGCTGTCCCCAAGGGTACAATAGTGGTACAATCTTGGAGGTAAACAAAAGCTATCTAATTGGATTTAAGGCCAGTTAAATAAAAAGGAATTGACACCTTGTACTGTGAACCTGTCCAATTACCCATGCTTGGTAGACACTCAAGAAGAGTCTAATATTACCACTTTCCTAAACTACTCTAATTTCTAACTGCTTTATAAATATTCAACCTTATACTCACACAAAAAAACATTTTTGATGAGGGATGAGAGCAATACTTACCTATGAGTACAAGGATAAGTATTTAGAATGCAGCTACAAATTATTCTGTATTAAGATATTTTCTGAGTCCCATGAGTTCCCAATAATATGGTCACCTGCACAAGACCTGCAAAGACCACACCAGCTGACATGACAACACCAATGGTGAAAAATTTCACAAGATCTCACACCTAGTAGGAGAGCTGCAAGTAATCAATGGCTGCCCCAAGTGTAACTTTAATTTTTCTCAAATCCCATTTTTAATGCTGGTTCTTAAATGCTTTAACCTCCCTTGTAGCCCACTGATCACCAGAGGTAGTAGAAAACAAAGGATATAGGGTAAGTAGACCTGTTTAGAAAGGTTCTTTGGAGCAACCCCATTTGTCTGGAAATCAGGAGTTCAGATCACAAGTTAGCAGTCAGCAGCAGGTCAATCCACTTGCAGAAACTTCATGGATACACCAGCAGACCAGTTCAGTAGAATCAGGTTAGCAACTACAAATGACATGACCTAGCAGAAAAACCAGGCCTCAACTATGCAATGTAAGGCAAACCAATACATGTGTGTTTTTAGCAAAGAATCCTGCACCTCATGTCCTTTCATGTGCTTGCTTTAGCAGGACATCCTCTCTTCTGTGTCTGCTTCAGAGAAACATTCCTTCACGACTCTGCCTTAGCCTTTTATATCACTTAATGAAATGTTCCTTCACGTGTTTGCTCCAGCAAAACATCATCCAACTGACTTTCCAAAGAACCCTTCAGTTTCTACTTCAAGGGAGATCCCAAGCCTAAGTGGTCAGCTCTAAACATACACACACACACACACACACACACACACACACACACACACACACACAGACAGAGTGGATTTGGTTTAATGCTTGTATTGTTAATTGGGTTCCCAAAATTGCATGAGATTCCACATATAAGACATTGAGGGTCCCTGCCCCCAGTTGGCTTTGATTGGTAAATAAAGTTGCCACTGACCAATGCCAGGGCAGAGAGACAGAGGTGGAACTTTAGCATTCTTGGTCAAGGGGACCAAGTGAGAAAGGAGAATCACCATGTTGGGAAAGGAATAAGATCCAGACTTGAGAGCTGCAGAAGACAGAGCATACCAATCATGTAAGAGCCAAGGAAGAGTGGCCCCAGCACAGCCCCGGACATTGCTTCTAGGATAGGAAAGATGGAATACAGATTTTAGTAAGTGAAAGTCAGGAGTATCAGAAGGGAGACATTACCAATGTGGAAGTTTGAGAGTGGCCCAGCTATTGAACAGTTTAAGCCATATTAAAATATAAGGCCATCTGTGTGTCTTTCATTCTGGAATCCAGAGCATTGGGATGGGTATCGAGGAACTTGCACTGCTGCTGTTGCCACCTGGGCAATTTGAACAGGCACTAATCACCTGTATATGTATATGTATATGTATATGTATATGTATATGTATATGTATATGTATGTGTATATGTATATGTATATGTATATGTATATACCCACATAAATATTGACATATACCACCCAATGCAAAAATAATCAATGATGATGATTATGATGATGATGATAATTATAGAAACAATAAAAATTTTGTGGTCAAACCAGATTGTCATAATAACAGATTTTATATATAAGTTAATATAAAATGTAACAAAAGTAAAGAATAATTGAAATATGATACTTATAGGGGCTATAGAGACAACTTAATGATTAAGAATGGGTACAGATCTTCCATAGGACCTAAGTTCAGTACTCAGGACCCACATCAAGCAGCCTACAACCTCTTATAAATCCTACTCCACAAGTACTTGCATGCATATGTATATGTGTGTATGTGTGTATATATGTGTATAGATGTGTATGTATATATGTATGTATGTATTTATCCATCCATCCATTTAGTGGCACAGAGAGAGACACATAATTAAAAGCTCAGAACTCTAGAGGCAAAGCCAGGTAGATCACTGTAAGTTTGAAGCAGTCCTGGTCTATAATAGTAAATTTCAGGACAACCGGTGCTACATAAAGAGACCCTGTCTCTAATAATAATAATAATAATAATAATAATAATAATAATAATAATAATAGAGAGGCAGACAAAGTGATGATCAGAGAAAGATTTGACAGAATGAGTCAGAGATAGGATCCACCTAAACCTCAAGAGAGCAGCACAGGAAAGAGAGGCTACCTAAGAGAGCTGCGTAGAGAGAAAAAGGTGTTGAGGGAGGCAGTTTTACCAGGATAGTTTTACAGAAACAAGTTGCAGGTTAAAAAAGAATGAACAAGAGAATGACAAGGAGCCAGAAGTTTAGAACTGATTGCCAGAATTAGTTTGAGGCCAAGTAGAGTAATTTTGTCAGAAACTAAAAGAAGCTAGTTGAATCAGTCAGATTGGAGAAGGGTTTGAGCCAGAACAACTGAGTTGAACCAGTCAGCCAGAGTTCAGAAAGAGCTAGAAAGGATGAGTTTATTCAGCAATAAGTCTTAGAGGCTGAAACATTCTAGGTTTAGATTAGATTGTACAGAGACTAGAAGTTTCCAGGCCTAGGCCTAGGGAAAGTTAGCACAGAGATAGAAATGCTCTGGGGTCAGCCCAAGCTATGTATTTGTACAACTTGAGTATGGCTCTCATCACATCTCATCATCTGAGAAGAAAAAAAGCAACATTTCCAGGAATGTCACGGAGTATATGGACCACAATCCAGAGCAGGCCCTGGGGCCAAGAGTAGTTAATTATTTTCAAAAGAAAAGAATAAAAGGGGTCCAATGACCCTTGAGGGTCAGTGGGACCACAGAGTTTTTTGAGTGCCAGTGTATTGGTTTATGCCATGTGGTTACATTGACCAAGACTGTGGTGAAAGCATATGGCATTTGATCTCTTTGATATCATTAGCAAAGATGGCAGCCAAGTCACACGGTTACCTCCATCTTAATGAGGTCATCAGCCCAAGTTGATGGCAAATCATATTGTTGGTTTCTACTCATGGAGAGCTCAGTTCCATGGTAAAGTTTACTTATCCCTTATTAAGGCACAAGTCCCTGTGGGTTTACATATCTCACAGATTAAATGTGAAATGTTACCCCTCCCCTTTAAAGATACTTTAGTTAGGTTAGTATGAACATATGAGAAGATGGTACCTATGGCCTGGTTAGAAAGCCCAAAACATCAAAAAAAGCAAAAACAAACAAACAAACAAAACAAACAGAAGAAGAATTTCATGGTCTCAATACAAAGAAGTAGAATATATCTTAACTGTTACAGTAATCAATGTGAGTGCTCTCTCTCTTAGATAGCTTCTAGAGAGAGGGAAAGAGAAGAAACTTAACCATTATCCAATTCTTAGGTTAAAACAATAGTCTGCCTAGCTCTCTCAGGGTTGCAAAAGTGACAAAGGAAGGATGGGAAATACAAACACCTTGAAAAATCCAAAGGGTTATCCGTCTCCAGGTGAAGACTAACTTCCCAAATCTCACTAAGGAATGTCCCTCCATAGTCACCAAACAGATTACTTAAAAGGAGAAGTGTCTAAAGAAACTTTTCTTGATAAAGAGAAAATAATAAAATTACTGAAGCTTGGATTGGGGAAGGGTATTGGCCGTTCAGCAGTCAAACCTTCCTATCCTGCCATTGAGAAATATACTTTAAAAAATGACTTTCTTTGGGTCCTGTATCATCATCATGATAAGTGATTTTAGATCTAAATCTTGCTTTTCCAGTGTAATGGTGTGTCTAGGACTTGCTATGGTGGGAGAGTTGGGTTCTGATGATGGCAAGTGACCTTGGTTTGTGTTGTTTATTTTCTTATGCTTGCCTCCCGGCATCTGGTTAACTCTAGTGCTACTTGCCCTTGCTAAATCTGACTGGAGCCTGTCCTTCCTGTGGTCCTGGCTGTGTTAGAACTCCTCAGAATCAAGCTGACTTTGTGATCCTGTGATTCTGGGGTCCTGGGATCCTGGGATCCTGGGCTTGTTAAATCACCTGGGAGTGTGGCTTTCTCTGTGAGTTGTGGG
>NC_045030.1:104949310-104953194 GCF_008632895.1 Mastomys coucha | reverse complement strand
TTGGAGTTATTTAAAATTTATATTGAGAAAAATGTATGTATTTTCAGTATTGCTGTAGACAAGCATCTGTTAAATTGATTGTTGTTTTATATCAAACAACTCTTATAATACTCATTTTTTTGTTATAATATTTTATAAATTTTAAGGAATATGACAAAAAAGATATTGTAGGAACTGAAGGGGGGTCTCTGGAAGGAGTGGGGGTACAAAAGGGAAACAAGAATGTGATTTAATTCTATTTACTTAAAATATGTTTTTAAATGTTAACAAATTCAGATAAATTGAAATCATGTAACTTTTCTTATCACAATGCAATAAAAGTTAAAAAAAAAAGATGGAGCAGAGACTCAGGGGACAGCCAGCCAATGACAGCCCCTATTCAAGATACATCCCATGTGAGAGAGCCAACCCTTGGCACTATTAATGATACTCTGCTATGCTTGCAGAGAGGGACCTTGCATAACTATCTCTTGAGAGGCATCATCCAGCAGCAGATGGAGGCAGATGCAGAGACTCACAGTCAAACTCAAGTGGATCTCAGGAAGTCTTGTGGAATTGTGGGAGATGGCATTGAGCAAGCCAGAGGAGTCAAAGACCACAAGAAAACCTAAAGAGTCAAGAGTCAATTAGCCTGGTACCATGGGGGCTCACAGAGCCTGGGCCACCAACCAACATACAGAGCTGGACCTAGGTTTCCTACATATTTGTGGCAAATATACAGCTTGATCTTCATATGGGACACCTAAGTGAAGCAGGGTCTGTCTCAGTCTCTGTTCCCCGCTACTGGATCCCCTTCCCTACCTGGACTGTGTGGTTTGGCCTCAGTGGGAGAGGATGTGCCTAGTCCTGCTGGGACTAGATTTCCCAAGGTGCGGTGGTACCCAAAGGGGGGCTTTCCTTCTCTGGGGAGAAGGGGAGGAGGTAAGGGGCAGAAAGATTTGTAAGGGTGGGACTGAGAAGAGAGGGGTAAGATATGATTGGAATGCAAAGTGAATAAAAAAATAAAATATTGGAAATAAAAAATATCTTCTCTTACAAAAGTTTCCAGGTGTTCAGTCCTTATGCAGAAGTCTGATGTAACAAACAACTAATTGCACATTTTGATTTGACGAACATGACTTATGTCAATATAGATATAGAGAAGACTTTATCTTTCTCTAGTGATCTAATATAAAAGTTCTGGTACACAGTCCAGCCAGCAGCACAATTATGCTTCCCCTTTGTAAGCAGGGCTTTTGCTACTCCTAACGACAAAGAACTTTCCTCACTAATTTGGTAATGTTCTCCATGAAGTTGTAGTCAAGGAGTTCTGATGGCTGATTTCTGAATTTAACACTGCCTTGTGAAAAGCATTTCAAGCCCTTAATCAAAAACAATGGCTTTCCCCAGAGTGTACATCTTGTAGTGGACAACTGTAGCAAAGAAAAGATCGATCTTGTTAATGCTTTTGACAAAGGCTGCCCAAGGTTCTTTGGATGATTTTTTTAAAATTTTATTTATTTATTTATTGCCTATTTTCTTCCTCTAGTAAGAGCAAAACTGCCCCAGTTACATTCTTAATTATGCTATAAAGAATTATGGAATCACTAACAGTCTTACCTTTTGTCTGTTACAGATGTTACCTCACTCACATTGCATATTCCTAGGAGGCATGCTGTACTCACAGGAATGGATATCTTATGTTCTGCATCTTTACTATCTGTTTTACCTTTGCTTCTTAGATTTACCCTCCCCTGAGGTACTCTAACAGGCACACCTTGTACATTGCCATTTTGGCCATCTCCAAAGCAGTTACAGTGGTCTGTGCTCCAAACTCCTGTGAGAGGAAGGAACGGAGAATAAGAAGTTAAATATATTTTTCATAGGCAGACAGATAGGTAATCATGATAGTTAACTTCTAAGGTAGTTGGCTTCTTCTCTGTCCTGACTTGAAACAAAAGCCTGGCAGTTTAAAACGATGGCCTTGTGGGTTTTTCTCCTACGGATGGATTGACCTAACAAATTCAAGGTCTGATCAAGACATGTTTACAAAACACTTTTCAGTCAATAAGACATCCCTTTTTCTTCAAAATGGCCAGTCCTAATTTAAGAAAAACCCTTCAGATTTTAAAAATTCCCAGCCTTCAACGAGAGGGCCTTTTCTATGTGCTTGTAGTATAAGTGTGTTTCTTTGGCCCTAATAAAAGCCTTTCTTCACTAGTAAACAACAACAACAATAACAAATCTATTTCATTGTGTTAATATTATTAAGTTTCAATAGCTCAATATTATGTTAGAAAAGACATACATACTCATAGTTAAGCACAAAGACTGATAAAATAACTTCCTGCACCAAAAACATTAGCATGTATCTAGATTTACAAACCTTTTCCCCTCTCTTTTTCATAATGAGTCTGATTAGGCAACAAAGATCAGTTACAGAGACATCATTAGAAATCTATTGTTCATTTTAGCCTTTCATTAGGTCCAGTAGACAAGGCATATTCAACTTGTCTAAGATCTATAAAAATAATAGAAACATATGAAAAATCTCAATTAATATTTTCTCTACTAAACTCAATGGTTTCTCATGCCATATAAATTATCTCAGAAATAAGTTCAACAATTTTTATAATCTAGGCTCTTATCACAGGTTTCTTCTTCACACTTCCTATGCATTGCTGCAATATTCATTCATTTTATTACTTGAAAAAAAATCTGTTTTGTTTTGCTCTGTAATGAGCCAAATCTTCTATGAATATAGAGATTCCTTTGAATAATGCTGAATTGCTTGATAGTGGTTTATAAATAAAATTTAAAACTAATAATTGTCAAAATATTTGTTACACTCATAGATTTAACCCTTAAATTACAAGATATTGGTCTATGCAGTGGTGATTTCATTATTAGAACTCTATAGTTCAAAAATAAAAGCAATACCCAAAATATATTAAGAACTCAAGAAACTAAACATCAACAAACCAAATAATACAATTAAAAATGAGCTTCAGATCTAAACAGAGAATTCTCAACAGAGGAATCTCAAATGGCCAAGAAACACTTACAGAAATGTTCAATATCCTTAGCCACCAGGGTAATTAGAATCAAAGCTACTTTAAGATTTCATCTTACACTTGTCAATATCACTAAGATAAAAATCACAAGTGACAACTCATGCTGGCAAGGATGAGGAGCAAGGGGAGCACTCCTCCATTGCTGTGCTGTGGCATTTCATCAGAAAACTGGGAATAGTTCTACCTCAAGACCCAGGTATACCACTTCTGCACACGTACTCAAAAGATCTTCCATTCTCCCCACAAGAACACTTGCTCAACCATGTCTATAGTAGCTTCATTCATAATAGCCAGAAACTGAAAATAACACAGATGTCCCTCAACTGAAGAATGGATGATAAAAATGTGGTACATTTACACAATGGAGAATTTCTCAGCTGTTAAAAAAAAAAAACTATGAAATTTGCAGGCAAATGGATGGAACTAGAAAAATTTATCCTGAGTGAGGTAACCTGTAGAGGAATTTTGATCCAGCAGCATGGCTGCTCTGACAAGGGATCATATCCAAAGACCGTCTAGGTTTGTAGGATTTGTTGGAATGACACACCTTTAATCCCTCGGGCTGGAATACACCTTTAATCCCAAACAATATAGGTAAGGTTAGTTTGCAGTAGGGAGCACCTATGTTTGAAAGTGCTATCTCATTGAGAGGCAAAGTGATGTATTAGCAAAAGAGTTAACAGAATGAGTCAGAGATAGGATTCACCCAACTCACATGAGAACTGACAGGAAAGAGAAGTGAATTAAGTGAATTAAGAGAGCAGTACAGAGAGGAAGGATCTCTCTCTCTCTCTCTCTCTCTCTCTCTCTCTCTCTCTCTCTCTCTCTCTC
>NC_045030.1:104944309-104949024 GCF_008632895.1 Mastomys coucha | reverse complement strand
TTGGTATCATACACACACACACACACACACACACACACACACACACACACACACAACCAGTCGCAGGTAGGGGGCAATCATGGAGAAGGAGGTAGGCATTGGATTGGGAAGCATTGGGTGAGAGATTCAAGGAAGATGCTAGTGAACCAGAGGGTTTGAACGTCAAGCCATAATGTTCCTTAAAACTTAGAAATGTTCTAACAAAGTGATATTTAATTTACTTTCTCCTTCTACTTCTTTTCACTCTGTAGACCAAGCTGGCAGGCTATCAGCCTTTGTGGACTGTGAGCTTGCTTTACTTTGCTCAACTTAACAGACATATTTTTGTTTGTTTTTGGTTTTTTCTGCTTGCTTGCTTGCTTGACTTAACATGGTTTCCCCTTTTATCTGACCAGAGTTCCCAGACTGCCCTGTGGGAATCAGAAGAGAGGCCAGAACCAAAGTCTCTTTGATAAAGCACCTCGACTGCATACTAGCCCATTGTGATGGACTGATTGCCTTCCTGCCCAAGGCACAGATCTTTTCAGCATGAGAAGATGGCCCTTTCTCCCTCCCTCTTGACCCATTTACTCTTCCACTCAATAAAATAAAGTAAATATGTGAATGAAGTTTCCAGTTATTTATTTGTTCTATATCTGTCTGAGTCAGCTGCTGGGTGGAGCCTCAAAGAGGACAACTTGTTCATGTCTGCAAGCATGTTAGAGTATCATTAATAGTGTCAGGGATTGGTGCTTGCCCATGGGATGGGTCTCAAGTTGCACCAGTTATTGGTTGGCCATTCCCTCAGCATCTGCTCCCTCTCCCATGCCTGTGTTACTTGTAGACAGGATAATTTTTGGGTTGAAAGTTTTGTGGGTGGGCTGGTGTCTCTATCGCTTCACTGGGGTTCCCGCCTGGCTACAGGAGGTGGACTCTTCAGGTTCCATATCTCCAGTGTAGTGAGTCTCAGCTAAGGACACCCCCATTGGGTCTTAAGTACCTCCTACATCCCAGATCTCTGTCTCATCTTAGAGATTCCCCAACATCCTCACCCTCATAAGTTGCACACTTCCATTCATTCTCATGGACATCTAGCCATCTCTCCTGTCCTTCCCCACACCTGATCCTGAACCCCTTATTCTCTGACTCATCCCCCTCCATCCCAGTTCCCTCCTTCCATCTGCCTGTTATGACATTTTTATTCCTCCTTTTAAGTGAGATTCAAGCTTCCTTGCTTGGGCCTTCCTTTTTGTTTAGCTTATTTGGGTCTGTAGAGTATATCATGGTATCTCTATTTTATGGCTAATACCCACTTATCAGTGAACGCATACCATGCATTTACTTTTGGGACTGGGTTACCTCACTCAGGATGATATTCTCAAGTTCCACCCACTTCCTGAAAAATTCATGATGTCTTTCTTTTTAATAGCTGTATTCCATTGTGTAGACATACTACAGTTTTTTTTTTTTAATCCACTCTTCAGTTGAGGGACATCTAGCCTTTTTTTCTATTTTCTGGCTATTACAAATAAAGCTGCTTTGAACATAGTTGAGCAAGTATCTTTGTGGGGTATGGGAGCATCTTTTGGGCATATGTCCAGGAGTGGTAAAGCTGGGTCTTGAGGCAGGACTATTCGGGGACAGTTTTATAGAGACAGCTGAAGATAGAACAAGCCAGAGAATGATAAAGAGCCAGAAGATTAGGACATATTGCCAGAGTTAGTTTGAGGTCAAGCAGAACAATTCAGGTAGAAGGTAAGGGAATCCTATTGAATCAGTCACCTTGGAAGATTAGATTGAATGGAGGCTAGAAGCTTCCAGGCCTAGGCCTAGGGATAAAACAGAGAAAGAAATGCTCTGGGTTCAGTCCAAGCCATATATTCACACAGCTTGGGTATGGCTTTTGTCGCATTTTTTCATTAGAAGAAGTCAAAGAGACATTTATCAGCCAGCCAGAGTTCAGAAAGAGCTAGAAAGGGTGAGTTTATTTAGCAGTAAACCTCTGAGACAACTATTATATCTGGTGAATAAAAGTTACTTTTACAGTAACCCAGCCCCAGAAAGACAAACATGGTATGTACTCATTTATAAGTGGATATTAGCTATTTAGTAAAGGATAATTATGCTACAATCTATGGATCCAGAGAGGCTAAGTAATAAGGTAAGATCAATGGAGGATTTATGTATCTCCCTGGGAAGGAGAAATAGAAAGGAATTTGTGGGTGGACTAGGGTTAAGTAGGGATAGGAGCAGAAGGGAATCACACAGGGGGATCGAGGAGAGAGAGGGAGAGAGAGAGAACTGGGAGAGACAACTGGAATTGGGGGTATTTGGGTAGTAACATAGAAAGTGCAGTGGAAAGCCCCTGGAATCTACAAGAGTGACCCTGAAAAAGACTCCTAGTAATGGTAGCAGTGGGACCTGGACATCAATCTAGCCATATAACTGTCGATCTACAATTTGTTCTGCCTGCAAGATGTGCTGGGTAATGGTGGCATAGAACTTGTGGGAGTGACCAACCAGTAACTGGCCCAACTTGAAGCCCATACCACAAGAATGAGGCTATGCCCAACACTGCCAGGATCCAGAGGCTGTACAGCCCAGAGACCCAGGGTAGAATTAAACAGGATTGCTCCGCCCCCAAAGTCAATGACATTTTGCACTCCTAGATCAGTGCCTAGCACAATTGTCATCAGAGATGTATCATTCAGCAATTGATGGGTTCAGAGGCAGAGGCCCATAGTCAAACATTAATCAGAGCCACAGGAAACCTGAAGATGGGTAGGAAGGATTGTAGAAGCCAGAGGGGTTGAGGACACCATGAGTTCACTACCCACAGAATAAATTAAGCAGGGCTCATAGGGACTTACAGAGACTAAAGTGACAAACACAGATCTTGTATGGGTCTGAGCCACGTCTCTGAATATATGTTATGATTGTATAGCTTTGTGTTTTTGTGAGATTCCTATCAGTTGGAGTGGTGTGGTGGAGGAGGAAGGAAATCTCTGACTCTATTGACAGTTTTCCTCCTAATGAGTTGCATCATCCAGCTTTGATGTGAAGGTTTGTGTATATTATTATTATTGTGTCTTGTTAAGCTATTTATGGTTGATATCTCTGAGAGGCCTTCTCTCCCGCTCTCTGTCTCTCTCCCTCTCTCTCCCTCTCTCTGTCTCTCTGTCTCTCTCTGTCTCTGTCTCTGTCTCTGTCTCTCTCTCTCTCTCTCTCTCTCTCTCTCTCTCTCTCTCTTACTCTCTAAGGAAATGGGGGAGGAGTGGATCTGGGGAAGCAGGGTAGGGATACTAGGAGCAATGGAGGAAAGGCAAACTGTGGTCAGGATATAATGAATGAGAGAAAAATTAAAAAAGGTAAAAGATAAAAAAGTAAAAGCAAGAATAGATTAATGGGATTACATAAAATTAAAATGCTTCTGCACAACAAATGAAATAATAAAAAGAAGAAACAGCCTACAGAATGGGAGAAAATGTCTGGCAGATATTCAACAAAAGAATAATATCTAGAATACAATGCAAACACAAAAAGAACAAGTGAAGCCATTCAGTAAATGGACATGTGATCTGGAGGGACATATCTCAATAAATATATGGGAAAGTGTTTGACATCTTTAGCCATCAAGAAAATGCAAATCAAAACTTCATTGAGATTCCATGTCATCCCAGTCAGAATAGTTATTATATTCTATTCTTTAAATGCTAGCAAGGATTAGGGGGAATTCTTATACACTGCTGGTGCAAATGTAAATTAGTCCAGCCTCTATGGAAATTAGTATGAAGCTTTCTTTAAAATGAACAAGAGATCAACCATTCAGCCCAGCCAAGTGACTCCTGTGTGTATATCGCCAAAGAAAATAGATTTAGCATATAATAGAGATACTTTCATACACATGTTCATTATAGTACTATTTACAATAGCCAGAATAGAGAGTCAGTCTACATGTCTATCAATAGATGAGTGGAAAAAAATGTTATATATGCACAGATATATAGACTTAGATAGCTTAGTTAAAGATATAGATGTATATCTGTGTATATGATATAAAGTTTTATTTACATACAAGGAAGAATTAAGCAATATCATGAGTTAAGAATTTGGGTAGAACTAGAATTTAGCAAAATCAACCAGACACAGAAAGTATCATATTTTTTTCTCATATGTAGAACCAAAAAAATGGATGACCTGAAAATAGAGTATTGACATTTAGGGAAGGTGACTAGGGGGAGAAAGAAGAGGAGAACAAGAGAAAATAGCAGACAGAATTCATCAGAACAACAGAACAAAGCACAGTGGAAGCACACAAGGAAAGAAATGCATTGGGAAATGACTTAATTTGTATAATTAATAGTACTGAATAATTATAATAAGATAGCTTTCACAGAAATTAAATTAAATTGTTTATATGGTTACATTAATTGCCTCCATCTGAACATACCAATTGACAAAAAGATAAGCAAATAATATATTGACCAACTGTCTAACCCCAGGCTCTGCTCTGGGTTCCTGGAACTGGCTATTTTATATTTCTGGCTGGCTACAGTGGCCCTCCATGTCCTTCTAGGTAAAGGTTATACACCATACATTTGTATTAAATGCCCGCATTTTAAATTCTAAGATTCTCCAGCCTTTCAATAGCAATTTTGGCCTGCCACAGGCTGGCCGATCTGGGCCTCCCTCAACCCGCGGGAGAAACGGGGGTCCTAGTCAGGTCGACAAGGCAT
>NC_045030.1:104937109-104943896 GCF_008632895.1 Mastomys coucha | reverse complement strand
GGCTGTGTTGACGATTGGAAAGACTAATCTGGAACACGTCTGAGTTAGGGGATACCAGCGACTGGTATGAAATCCAGGAGGCACAGAACTCCTTTTGGGGTCTTATAGCCTCTTATCCTTTATCGGGATTTTATCCCCGATATTTTGGATGTGACTGGAGTAGACAAGTGTGCGTAGCATTGGCCAATGGAAAGCTTCCTTCATCCATAAGTGCCTCTCTGATATATCCACCAATGTATTTTAAACTTGCCTTGATTTGTGACTTTGCTTTATAAAATTATAAAATTTCATGAAACTGCTCCCATGTAGAAACATGGCATTTGGGTAAGCTAATAAGCTAAGTCTGTGTTCCCAGGCCATGGTCACTCAAAATAGCTCCAGAATAAACCATTTATTATTTCCTTTAAGATAAGAGTATGTTTATTTGCATCAATAATTTCAAGGTGGACTGAAGCTTTTCCACACTAACCATAGTAAGGACATAAAAAAAACTTTCATTTGTCTGACTTGCAGAATCTCCATTTCTGTAAATTTATTCTCAACTAGATATCAGAGAACTGTTGAATTTAAGTCTCATTGAAACCTACCTTATTGGGAACAATTAACAATTGTTCAGACAACAATACTAAAAAATTTTGATACCTTTATTCTGCTTTCAACTTAAAAGTTGTAAATAACTTCTGGCAGACACCATTCAGGAGGAATTGCGGTGGGCAGGTGAGCTTCCTGGATACAATCCACCATCTTGCACAGTTGTGATAGATGTATCTCAGAGAGGCATAGCCCCAAAGAGTTTGGCCCTGGATTGTTTTTTGCTGCAGCTATTCCTTCTCATGCTTGTCATTGCTATATTCCTCCTCTAACATGGGGTGAATGGGTGTGGGGAGATACTCACTGCCTATAGTCTGGCGTGATTGCTTTATGGGAAACAATCTACTACTCATTGGGCAATTTCGCTTCAGATCAATACAAAGATGAACTTTCATAGAATATTGCTGTTTAGATGAATTAAAGATTTTAATGAATTCCCAATTTGATTTAAATAGTTTTAGGAAATTAGCGTAGTTGATAAGGAAGATCCAGGAGATAGTTTAGGCTGTTTTGCCAGGAAAATATAATGAAGATAGAACTCAGAGTAGAATGGGCCCCTTCTTTATGGAGTAGTTAGAGTTGTATAGGTTAGAAAAGGAGGGCAGTGAGTTTCTATGCATTACATGCACATAGTTGTACTTGTAGAAATGAAATAGCTTTGAGACACGTTAATGATCAAAGAAAATATTCATGTTAGGTTGGATCTGAGTTCCTTGATCTTGTGGTCACAAGATTTGATGTGCACCATAAAAAGAAAGGGTTATGAACAAAGAGTAAATGATCCTATTATGAGCATAAGAATAGATGATTAGCTAGTTTAGCTGAATAGGGTTTCAAAAAATAAGACATAAGATAAAATGATTTGTTTCTTGGTAAATACAAATTGTCATGAACTACCGTAGGTGAAAACTAGCTACAATAGACTTGGCTTACTCAACTTTTGTTAATCAATGACAAAAGAATTATTGCTTTGAGGTTAGGATGAATTTATGGAAAGAAAGGTAGATGGGAAATGTTCAGTTAGGTATGGTTTTCAAAAGAATACATAATCAGCAATCATATTGTAATTTCCCTTTGTATAATGATTTTAATCTGTTTTTAAAGAATATGTTTTTGTAGTGATTGTTTTTGGAGAATATGGAACTTGTGGCTATGAGGTGAGTTTTTTGTTTTTCATGTTAGATACTAGTCTAGTTTATTACAGAAATATTTTTTTCAAAATTTAACAGATAGTAAATAGCTAAAAAGCAAACAATTCAGATGGATAGGTGGTCTTCACAAATCTCAGAGAGCTACAGAATATGGTATTTAAAGATTTGTTTTTATTATTAAAAAAAACTTTTTTGACAATGAGACAGGTCTGCTCCTGACAGCACCCTTATTCTACTTCAAAGAAGATGACGCACATCAATAACCTCCATATGGAGTTTGCTTCAAATGTGTCAAGGTAGCAACTGGGCAAGAAAGTGCCCTTGCCTCAATTGCAGACAGAATATTGTCCAAACTGAACAAACAAGATGCAGGAAAGTTGATTCCCAAGATTTGCAATGGCAAGGTAGGCAAGTCCTTCACAATTCCTGCTTCACACAAAAATCTGTCATGGGCCAGTCTGTACTGGGCCAGAGGGCTGAATAGGAAGGAATGCTCCAATGTTATAGAGACAATTTGTGAGTGACTGTTCAGACAGCTAGAAACCTGTACCATTTTGATAGTTTTGGAAGCTGCTTGCTCTCCATTTCTTGCATACTCAAGTAATATTTCTTCCTTCTCAAGTCTTTGATATGGTTGAAGATGAGATAGTTTCACATTTAAGCTTATATTGTTAGAATTTTGAAAAAGGTCTTTACAAGGTATAATAGAAAATGATTTAAGTCTAGAACTCTAAATTATCAAAACAGGATAGATACTAGAGTACTTTTTCCAAAGTTGCTAAATTCAAATGCACTATACATTGTACATGTAATTCTTACCTGATGATTCTCACAATTGTTAATACTGTATATAATTTTAATTTAATTAATTAACATTATAAACACTGCTTCCCCTTCTGGTCCCTCCCTCACAGAGTCATGAATATGATCTTATTTCTTAAGTGAGAATTTTTGTCTTAGGTGGTATAAAAAGGATAAGAGAAAAAATAAAGTGTGAAGATTTTGAGTATGCTTCAACAATAAGATGTGTGTGTATGGGGGGTGGGGGAGGGGTGTGAGGGGGTGAAGGGTGTGGGGGGTGAAGGGTGTGTGTGTGTGAGTGAGTGTTTCCCCCTTTTCCCTGGCCTCAGAGAATCAGGTTTTGTTCCCTCAGGAAAAAAGTCTGCTGTGTGATTAATCATCACCTCCACATCTCCTCTTCAGTACTTAACCTGTCAAAGCTGGCTTTTGACATACTTTCTCTTGATTCCTGGAATATTAACTAAAAAAGACTTTAAATTAGGGTTCTTATGAGCCTTTGTTTATAGAAGTAACATTTTCCAAACAATGAGATAAGCTTCTGTCATCAAAAAATGAACAGCCTCTACCTTAGACGATGTAACAAGATTAATTCAATAGTCTGGAGTATTTGCTTTGGTACTAATATTACTTTCATTCATCTTCACATTGTTATTTTATCCCATATAGTCTTCTGTCACTTAAGGAAAAGCAACATTTTCCTATAAGGTCTGTCCCAACTATTGCCACTAAATTTAACCAACTTCTACATATGATATCCTTTACTTGATTCTGTTGAGTATAGAGCTAGTAATAACCATGGAGATATATTTTGCTATACCTTTAGTCTACAAAAAAGGACACAAGCCATGATTATGTAGCTTTCTGAGTATAACCAGCTAGTTTTATTGATTGGATTTTATAAGTTCTGAACTTCTAGGAGGGTTCAAGGACTAAAAACTAATATCAAACTTTCTGTGTTACAGTTGATACATGGATCTTGTTCAGAAGCTCATAAGCTACTGCTTAGCTTGTCTCACATCAGAGAATTCAACTTACCTTGAAATAAGTGGATAAAGGGAAACTAAGCAGAATCATTCTCAGACTACACTCTTTAATCTCTGTGTTAAAATTTCATAATTCCCTAGGAGACAAACCTTTGGTGTGTCCGGAAGGAAGTTCTGGATTTGGTTAATAGGAGTGTATAGACATGCCCTGACTGTAGATGGCATCTTTCTGTGGACTGAAGTCCTGAGAGTAATAAAAAGGAAAAACTGAACAGGCATTTCTCTCTATTTCCTGACTTTAGATGCAATGTGAACAGCTGCCTCAAGTGTCTGCAACCAGGATTTCCCTTCCATGATGGACTGTACCCTAAAACTGTGAACCAAGAATAAGTCCCTCTTTCCTTACATTCCTTTGTTGGGTATTTTATCAGAGCAATGAAGAAAATAATAAATATTATGGATTTATTTCCTATGACTTAATGCCTTCTGTCCTTGGATAAAACAGAGTATTGTAGGGGCTAGTGAGATGGCTCAGCAGGTAAGAGCACTGACTGCTCTTCCGAAGGTCCTGAGTTCAAATCCCAGCAACCACATGGTGGCTCACAACCCTCTGTAATGAGATCTGACGCCCTCTTCTGGTGTGTCTGAAGACAGCTTCAGTGTACTTATTTATAATAATAAATAAATCATTAATAAATAAAAAAATAAATAAATAAAAACAAAACAAAAAAAACCCCAGAGTATTGTAAAAGAGATAGGCAGTTCCTGGTTTCTAAATGATGGCATTATTGCTTGTCAGATAAATATTGATGCTCTCCTGTTTTCATGAACAATTTCACAGGTTATCAGCTTCAAATAAGAATATTCTGTTATGAGGGTTGAGACACAGAAACATGATGACTCTGTAATCACAACTTAAGATGAACAAACAAACAAACAAACAAACGTGGAGATATTTAAGCCACAATGATTAACAAACATCCTTTTATCCTAGCTACAATGTTATATACATACAACAAAATTCAGGAATTAGATTTATATATGTGAGGTTTTTGTATAATTATATCATTCCTTTGACTAACAGTCCCCTGTAAAATATATTATGCATATTCTGAATTCATAATCATATAATAGATATGTATCTGCCTTCTTAGAAGTCCATATTCACACAATTATAAACCCTATAGTAGTGAAAATTAACAGACTACTGTTATAAACAACATGGATAAAACTGCAATAGAGTGGGGGTTGCTCTTGGGAGAAGATATAAATAAGTACATTCTGTAAAATTTTATTATTATTATTTAAAGCATATACAGTTAGTATTTGTGCATGATTTTCAGTATGCCGGTTTTCTTTAAGGACAAGTGGGAAGGAAAGAATTGGGATAAAGGGCACAAGAACTTTCAAGATACTGGAAATGATCTTAACTGGCATCATGATCACATGGTGTGTTAAATGTGTCATAACTTATCAAGTACCACATTGTGATTTATGGACTTTATTATGTGCATATTCTAGTAGTCAAGTGAAATACTTTATTAAAATTATATTGAATATAATATAGTATGGAAAATATTTATTCTTTAAAAATGTGTAAAAAAAGTTAACAGAAAGTCTGAAAAGAGATTTGAGATAGTGTTAGCCCATTTTTTGCATTTACATTGGCATATGTAAATCATAGACATAGCTCCTTTGTTGTTTATTTAGCAATAACTAGATATCTTTATTGGCTTATAGATTACAAAAATAGATGAATGAACATAAAATGCAGGTTAGTGTGTCCAGGAGAGGACTTCATGGAAGAATGTGCTTGGAATAATGAGAAAGAGAACCAGGTATGGATGAACTTGTTAAGGGACTGGATACCACGGAGTGGGACTGAGATATCATTTTAGAGTTAAGGTGTTATTTTCCATTTGATGTTGCTTCCCTTTAGTAGATAGGAAAAATAAGCCCGACTCACACTGAGAGTGGGGTTTTGTTTATAGTAGGTAAAGAGGATTTAAAAAAAAACAAACTAAACTTAGTTTTACTTTGAGAAACACCAATCTAAGACAAAGAACACATTACCTTCTGGAGACTGGGAGAAGTGGTGTAAAAGATCCCTCCAAATTGACTCAGTTGCAGCAGCTAAGAGGGCACTGGTTTTCACAACACTCTCCTAAGGCATGATCAACAGATCAACACAAAGCACACACATTCTGTCTTATAGAGCATGTGTACTCATTTGTGTAGTAAACACAAGTCCCTTTTGCCCAGTTTGGGCGAAATACTTGGTCCTGAACCTCCTACTTTTCTATTATAGTAGCATGTACATTTTGAAAAGAGAGATGTGGAAAATGTCATGGGTGCATGTCAGTGTGTAGCCTCTGAAGGAATTTCAGGGCACTGGATCACTGAATGTAAAACAGTAATAATTACCATCAAGAGTGTGGAAGGATTTCAAGTGTGGCTGCAGATGACAATCTGACATATTTTTTCTTCCTTTCCAATGCTCCACTGAATTCCTGGATTACAGCTGAGCTTTAGCCCAACTTCTGTGGCAGCACTCCAAGAAAATAGAGCAACTGAACCTTCTTCCTGGCCAGAGTGTTTGGTCTATGGGTGAATCCTCAAATATACACTTACAAACCTACTCTTTGGTGCAGCCCTAAATAGCCCTGACCTACAGGAGGAAATCCAGTCCTTCCTGTTTAGCCACCTCTGTCCTTGTCTCCCACCCATACTCTAGCTCTAGCCAACAAGGATAACTGGCAGTTACACAACCTTCTATTTTATTCTCGTACTTCTAGACCTTTCTTGTTGATGTTCCCCAATGCTACAATGGCCTTGCAAAGCATGAACTCTTTCCATTCCTCTGATCACTTAAAGCTCAGCTCCTCTGACTCTTTTTCAGCAACTACCTCCAATCCAAGATACTTCAGACAAAACTGACATTCACTACTTCTGTGTTTGTGCTATATGTAAATTGACTCATGCTGGTTTCCATCAACTTTATCTGAGACGTGTTTATAAAATAGAGCTAAGAACTCCTTCAAAGTCAGATGGTGTGATAAAAAAGTACTTATGTTCTGGGCTCTGATAAAAGGATTCAAGCCCGATCTCTTTCCCTTGTAGCTGCCTGAGTTTGTACAGTCAAACTCACTTCCCTGTGCCAGTTTTCTCATCTTTAAGATGAACACTATAGTTCATCTCTGCAACTCCTTCTGTGGGTATTTGGTTCCCCCTTTTAAGAAGGAATGAAATGTCCACCTTTTG
>NC_045030.1:104919405-104932229 GCF_008632895.1 Mastomys coucha | reverse complement strand
AACCAGAAAAAGGAGATATCATTTGAAATGTAAATAAAGAACATATCTAATAAAAATGAATAAAAATAAAAATAAAATGAGAAAAGTGAAACACTAGGCTGTTACCTAGTAAGGGCTCGATAAAGGGTTGGCATGCATCACCACTGGTTGAACCAACCCTAGAATGCACTGACTGCAAGCTCCATATGGGAAGAAATAATCAATTTGTCCTCACAGCAATCAGTGATGCATCTTACAAATATCCAGCATTGTGCCTGAAATGGGCATATTCTCAAGAAATAATATGTTGAGTTGGTGGAGGCCTTAATGACTCTACACTTATCATAAATGCCGCCCCATCCTCTATTAAGCCTTACCAAGGTGCTTAATACCTCACAGAACAACTAGAAAAACTTCAAATGCAGCATCACTGAACATCCCCTTCCACTAATTCTTCTACCTTATCTCCGTGGTTCCTTTTTGCGAATTCGATTCCCCTAATAAGTTCGAACTCTACAGTAAGCCTGGCCTTTCAGTCAGAAGTGGGAGTGGGCGGGAGGGGAAGCCTGAGCGGGGCGTGGTCACCACATTGCAGAGCTTGAGTGCGCCTGCGTAGGATGCGGCAAAGCTAGGTGCTCTTAGGCTTTCCTTCATTGCTAGCTACTGCTTGTGTAAAAAGACCGCCTTTCTCACCAGCTCTCACTTTCGAACCGCACAACTCCCGAGTATCAGGCTTTGGCTCTGTGCCGAGGTGCCAACACACCTCTCAGATCCTCCCTCCGACAGATCGCTGACCTCCGCGTTCGCTTTCCTGTCTCCTGGAACCATGTCTCTGGTAAGCCAGAATGCGCGCCAAGGCAGCGCAGAGACCACTGCAGATTACAGCGACTGCCAGGGCGACATGCAGGCTACTAATGCCTCCGGCCCCCCCACCTCCATGCTAGTCCTCGAGGCTCCCCAGGGCCCTGGGATTCCAAATGACCCACAGGGTGCCAGCGCTCCCCAGGACCCGAGTGACATCGAGATTCTCATCGACGAGCAGTCCCGACGTTTGGGGGCGCTCAGGGTCCACGACCCTCTAGAAGAGAGGTCAGTTGCTTTAGT
The DNA here is from genome assembly GCF_008632895.1 of Mastomys coucha. Taxonomy (NCBI): domain Eukaryota; kingdom Metazoa; phylum Chordata; class Mammalia; order Rodentia; family Muridae; genus Mastomys; species Mastomys coucha. The sequence continues at coordinate 104,931,146 of NC_045030.1, read as the reverse complement.
GAATTTCATGCGCATGAAAAGCCAAAGTGAGGGGTCTATCCGACAGTCAGAAATGCTGGAGTTTCTCAAGGAATACTCAGAACACTTCCCTGAGATACTCAGACGAGCCTCAGTTCATCTGGATCGGGTCTTTGGGTTGAACCTGAGAGTCCTTGATCCTCAGACGGACACTTACAACCTAATCAGCAAACCAGTTTCCCAGACCACTGAACGGCTAGTGGAGACCCTGGACATACCAAAAGCGGGTCTCCTGGCCTTGGTCCTAGGCCATATCCTCTTGAATGGCAACAGGGCAAGAGAGGCCTCCATTTGGGACCTGCTGTTAAAGGTAGATATGATAGATGAGCCTCAGAGGATCAACAGCCTCTTTGGGAACACAAGAAACCTCCTTACTACTGACTTTGTCAATATGCGATTTTTGGAGTACTGGCCAGTGTATGGCACTAATCCCCTTGAATTTGAGTTCCTGTGGGGGTCTAGAGCCCACAGAGAAATCACAAAGATGGAAGCCCTGAAGTTTGTAGCAGAGGCCCATGATGAAGAACCCTGGAGCTGGCCAGAAGAATATAACAAAGCTCTGGAAGCTGACAAAGCAAAAGAGAGAAGCCAGGCTGCTGGCTTAGAGTTCTGGTCAGAGGACACTATGAATGAAAAAGCAAATGAATTGGTCCAGTTGGCCATTAGTGACGCTGAGGAGTTGCTGCCTATCCATCAAGATGAGCTATTTGCTCACACTGGCAAAGAATTTGAGGATGTGTTCCCAAATATCCTCAGCCGAGCCACTCTAATCCTTGATTTGTTTTACGGGTTCTCTCTGATTGAGGTTGATACCAGTGAGCACATCTACCTCCTTGTCCAGCAACCAGAATCAGAAGAAGAGCAAGTAATGTTAGAGAGCCTGGGCAGACCCGCCCAAGAATATGTGATGCCAATCCTGGGTTTGATCTTCCTGATGGGCAACCGTGTCAAAGAGGCCAAGATCTGGAACTTACTCCAGAAATTTAGTGTTGATGTAGGGAGGAAACACGCCATCACCTGTAAGCTAATGAGGCAACGCTACCTGGAATGCAGGCCGCTCTCCTACTCTAATCCCGTTGAATACGAGCTGCTCTGGGGTCCTCGGGCTCATCTTGAAGTCACCAAAATGAAAGCCTTGGAATATATGGCTAAGTTCTACGGAAAGCAGCCACAGGACTGGCCAGAGCAATACAGGGAGGCTGTGGAAGATGAAGAGGCCAGGGCCAGATCTGAGGCAACAGCCATGTTCTTCTTTGGCTCCATGTGAAGTCTGTTGTTTCACTTTACTTTAGTGGCATCTGTTAAAAGGGCATTTGGGAAATGGGCATTAGGGTCCTAAATCAAAAGATGGGAGGGTTGGGGTAAGGAGTACAGCTTTTGCTTATTGTGTTCCAATTCCAATAGCGTTTCTTCCTTTCTAATATACTCTTTAATTGTCTTCACAATCAGTGTTTATAACTGAAATTGTTCATTTTCTTTTCCTGTCTTGTTTCAGTATAGAAGTTCAGATAGCTGTGTAACATGTATTGGTAATATTTATGTATTTGAACTAACCAGTAAAATAAGCTAAATAACAGTAGTAATATACAAAGCCACGTGGTTGGCCTCCTTTTGAGTCTATTGTTGTGTTAACAAACTAACAAAAATTAAAGACTTCTCTGTATTTAATTTGGTGTTGCAGAATGTAGTAAAAAAAATAAAAGTAAAATGAATTAGATGCCATGCTTATGTGATCATTTATTCAATAAACATTTGTCAGGTAAATAAGGCCATTTGCCAGGGCTAGAAGGGTAAAGAAGCCCTATCTGGGCCTCAGAACTTCCTCCTCAAGGAAGAAAGGTGTGGAAATGAACCAGTGGGGTGGGCTGGGGTGGGGTGGGGTGGGCTGGGGTAGGGTGTGCTATCGAAGTCCACAAGCATAACTTGATGGGAGGGTAGTGAAGAAAGCAATGGCATACAAGGAAAGCCGGGAAAGGATCAGGAGTGTGAAGCAGGAGACCGGTGAGGGTATAGTCAAGGGAGGTGGGAGGAAGGACAAAATGGAATGAAAGGCTGGGGACACGGTATGCTTTAGTGATATCTCAGAAGTGATACCTGAGACTGAGGTGAGTGACAGAAGGAGGAACTGGTGAATATGTAGGCTGTGGATACAACGCCCACAGGGGTTTTGAAGGTCTTCCAGAAAAAGACAATGCTGAGGTCAAAAGGGGAATGGGAGAGAGAAATCTGTGGCAGGGGCTAGCAAAGGCCCCATCACCCGAGAGTGACTCTTAGGAAACAGTACTAGGCTTCTCCAGCACAGCTGGGGCTGGGATCATCAGGCAGATGTAATCCACACCCTAGACCCCTTGCTAGCGCTCTTTATTTTAACACTCAAGCTGTTAAGGTAAAAATTAGCATTTTAGGTCTCTTCGTCCTGATTCTTCTGAAAGTTTCTAACCCGGCTCACAAACCTTCTCTCGAAAGCCTGAAGGTAACAGTTTCCGACAGGCATTCCTGGCACAAGGATGGATATCATTGGGAAAGTATCCTCTGAGTAGGGAAAGACAGTGACGCCTTCTAGTATGGCCTGCTGTATGCTGCCTCATCTCCTGGCATCCTCAAGCTTTCTCCCCTTTGCATCCTTTTAATTATCAGAGGTTTCCCTAAAGTACTACCTCCTAGCAGAGGGCAGAGAGTAAGCAGACATTTCTTATATTTTTCTTAGTCCCAGAGAGGTAACAGCACAATTTCCAACTCAGGAATTGGACAAGGGGAGGAAAGATTCACCCTTTTGGCCCCCAGGTCTGACCTGCGGCGTTGCAGGAACCCAATTAAGAGCAGTCAGCTTGAGAAAAAGTCTGCGCAGGCGCACTCTGCGGTTGCCAGGACGATATAACCCAGCGGGTCTCACTTAATCTCCTCTGTGGTAGCATTCCAGGAATTAAATAAGTGGCGGGGGTTGGGGTGGGATTTCTGATGAAGAGAAAATTAATACCTGGAGAGCCTGAGCTGATAGAATTCAGGGAAATGGGGTGAAGTGGACTTGGGGTGGTGGGGGAAAGGAAGAGTATCCAACTCTGAGAATTTGGGACCGTGGTCCTACCCATGCAATAAACTGCAAGAGTGTCTTCAGCTTTCTTAGGCCCTAAAAAGTTTATGATTGCAGAGTGAGGGAGTGAGAGGAGGCAAGCTAAGGTGTCAGGTGTTTCTTGTGACTTTTTGAATAGTGCAAGGTCCTCAGACACATCAGCTTTTCAGGCATGTCCAAGATATAAACCTGCCAAGGGAAAGCTGTGGCATCCGGACAGACCAACAACCATTAACATAAAGCTGCATTTGTTTAGTACTAAATATGTGCCAGGAACTGTGCAGGACTGTTCCCAAGCTTAACTCTAATTGCTCCCTCCGTTCTTAAAGAGCATCTTAATGTTTCCATTTGACACCAAGGTAGACTGAGGTTTAATTAACATTCCCAAGGTCACACAGCCCCCGGGGAGACCCAAGCTTCCAGTGGAAGGAGACCTTTAGATCACCTATGGCCTGTGTTATGTTGCCACTCAAATTTGCTGACTCTCAAGATACAAGAAGAGTTAGCATATGGCCAGGCTGTAGAGGCAAGACAATTCTCTCCAAAGGAGGAAGGGGGTGAGAGAGTAAGGCTGGAATTTCCCCAGGCCCATTCTCGTGCTGTCACTGGGGCTCCACTGAACTGCACTGAATAGAACAAGCGTTTGTGTGTACTCTCCCTATTTCACCCTGTTATTCTTGCTCCGACTACTCTCTCTGTAAGCCTAATCTGCTGCTTCACACCCAGGAGAGCCAAGAATCATCATTTCTGGACATTTAGGAGTATTTAGTGTTTTTTTTTCCCCCCAACTCTGACGGAGCAGTAACCTAACAAAACTTCCCACTTGTCCAAATCTGCTCAAAAATATAAAAATAGAAGTGGAAAATAGCCCTATGGCACAGATGCCACATGCAACTTTCCAGCAAGAGCAAAAGTGACATTTGCAGGGCAGGTGCCTATGGCAAAGGGAAAGATGTAGTATCTCTGAGATAACCAGGAATTTCCCCCCTTTTAGGAACCAAGTTAGAATACCAGTGGGAGAAACACTCAACAGTGGAAAGGAATAGCCATAAGCAAGAGTTGTAGAGAGCACTGCAAGAATTACCCTATGGCCACCAGTCATCAGGCCTCAAAATCCCAGCTCAAGTATCCTCATTGCGGTTAAGTACATTGAAAAACTGGGCCTTGGGAGAACGCTAAGTTGGTAAAGTACTTGTTTTGCAGGTATAAGGGCCTGACTTTGATCCCGAAGCACTCATTGAAAAGTCATGCTAGTAATCTCTGTACTGGGGAGGAGGAAACAAGAAGATCCCTGGTGCTGGCTGGCCAGCCAGCCTAGCCTGATTGATAAGCTCTAGGCTAAGGAGAGACCCTATCTCAAAGGACATGGACAGTGTTTCTGAGGATGACATTGAAGGTCGCCCTCTGGCTTCCACAAGCATGTGCTCATGTGAAGCTAAATGCACATACACGCATGCACACCACACAAATGGACACCCATAAATAAAAATGGGAAATCTTGCAAATGAATACCATTAACACACACCTACTATGGATGTTTTCACCAAATTATGACTTGATGAATGGGTGTTGGTTAGATCATTGTCCTATATTCACTTGCCACCTAGAGTTACCTTTGACCTATGACTGGGATCTTTCCTAAAGAGATAACTTGGTGAGAATATTCATTTTTAGTATTTGAGGCCCAAGAGAATACTTTTCTTTTACTAGATTAAGGAAGCCATTCCTGATATTTGTTCTCAGTTTCTACCCTATGTCTCCTTTCCCCCAGATCTACCTGTTCCTCTATTTCCCTTCAGAAAGAGCAAGTCTCCCAGAGATATCAATTGAATACAGCATATGAGGTTATAATAAGATTAGGCACAAACAGTCACATCAAGGCTAGGTGAGGCAACCTAGTAGGAGGAAAAGGGTCCCAAAAGTGGGCAAAAGAGTCAGAGACAATGCCCACTCCCACTGCTAAGAGTCCCACAAGAACACAAAGCTATACAACCATAACATATTTGCTGAGGTCCTAGTACAGAGCCATTCAGGCTTCATATTTGTCTCTGAGAGCTCCTATGAGCCCAAGCAAGGCTTCTTAAACTCTTTCCACTCACCACTGTTTATGGGCTAAGAAACTTCTACATAACCCCAATTATATAAGCATATTAAATAGGTATAGACAAATCAAACATATTGATAATACATCATAACATTTTTTCTTTAAAATAAGTTCACTGATATATGTATAATTTTGCCATTAAAGGCAAAAGTACCTTTGTGTACTAGTAAGATAGATGTGCTTGTTTATTTTTCCATGAAGAAATTCTAGCTGAGAACTGGAGATGTAGATCTCCTGGGTGCAAACCTAGAATTTATAGAACCCTGGATTCTATCTGTAGCACAATATAAAACAGGTAGGTGGTGGTGGTGGTGTGTGCCTATAATTCTAGAACTTTGGAGGTAGAGGCAGCAAGATCAGAAGTTCAAGAACATCCTTAGTTAAGTAGGGAATTCAAAGACAGATTGGGCTACATGAGATTATGTCCTAAAAATAAAAATCAAAGCCAAACATTTGATAGTATAGGAGATGGAGCATCTTCAACATTTTCCAAAGCTGATCAAAATGTTGATTTAATAGCTAGTCATCAATAGCTAGACTACCACTTCACATAAGTACATAGTGCAAAGTAGCAGTAGTATGTTTTAAGAGGGTTGAACAGGTGGCTCAGTCACTAAAGTACTTGTCATGCAAGTATAAGCATCTGAATTCAGAACCTCAGCACCAACATTAAAAAAAAAGCCAAGTGTAGTGACATGTACCTGAAATGTCACCATTGGACAGTTTGAGACAGGAATATCCTGAAGCTTGCTGGACCCAGTCTAGACAAATTAATGTACATCAGGTTGAGTGAGAGAGTCTGTCTCAAAAATAATTGTTATAGTGGAGAGCAATAGAGAAAAACAATTGCTGTCAACCTCTGCTCCTCCCCCTACATGCACATACATACCCACACACATGCACACCAGAACCATGCATATATACATGCAAGAAATATATCTAGGGCCATTTCACAAATTGTTTGGAATTCTGTCTTAATACCAAGCCAATTTAATTTTAATTACCAATACCATTTTAATTAATGGTTACATTTTTATAAAACTCAACTCAGAAACTCAATTACTATTTTCAACTCAATCGTTCTGGGGCTGGAGAGATGGCTCATAGTTAAGACTGTGTACTGCTCTTGCAGAGGACCAGAGTTCAGTTCCCAGAACTCATGTCAGGTAGCTCCAGCTCCAAGAGATCCAAAGCCTCTCGCTTTTGAGAGTACCTGGACTTGCATGCATTTATACAACACACAGACACAGACAAGCATGCATATCATTTTAAAAATAAAACTAAATATTTAAAAAATAAAATATTTGGGGCTGGTGAGATGGCTCAGTGGGTTAAGAGCACCGACTGCTCTTCCGAAGGTCCAGAGTTCAAATCCCAGCAACCACATGGTGGCTCACAACCACCTGTAATGAGATCTGACACCCTCTTCTGGTGTGTCTGAAGACAGCTACAGTGTACTTACATATAATAAATAAATCTTTAAAAAATATTCTACTACAATCCAAAAAATGCACTGGCTTCATATGTACATAATGAGAAATAATGGCAAGAAAATATTAATATTAAAAGTCTTTGTTTACTGTAATAGAACTATTATGCTTCTATAAGAGCAGAAAAGTCTGCTCTTCATTCCAAGAGTAATCTCAAGCTTTGTTGAAGTTTTTCAGGATGCATTCTTGATCATTGCATGTTGTAACAGCATGCACAATGTAAAGTACACTTTGTATGTTCAGAACCAAATCTGACATCATGCGGTAAAACATGAACAAGTACTGCCAGAAACTCTTCGAATTCATTTTGTTTTTCAGTTTTAATCACCCAGGCTGGTCTTAAATTTGCTATGTAGCTGAGAGTGAACCGGAACTTCTGACTCTCCTGCCTTCACCTCCTGTGTGGTAGCATTACATAGGTGTTCCACCATGCCTAATTTATGCTGTACTGAAGACCCGACCCAGAACTTCTGATATGGCATGCTAAGCAAACACTCTACCAACTTAGCTATGTCTGCAACCCTGTGTTTAATTTTGAATCAATTTGTGTTGTTATACATTCAGAAACCTTTACTGCCACCAAACTTTTAGAAACCAACACATTCAATTACAGGGTCCCATCTCAGAGTTTAAGAATCTGTGAAATGGAGTGGCCTATAAGCATTTTTTAGGTTCAGGTATGGACATCCTGGTCTGCTATTTTAGGTTCAGGCATGGACACCCTAGTCTGCTTAGTCATGGTTTCTATTGCTGTGAAGAGACACCATGACCATGGCAACTCTTATAAAGAAAAGCACTTAATTGGGTTTGGTTTACAGTTTGGTCCATTGTCATCATGGCAGATACCATGGCCACATGCAGGCAGATACAGTGCTACAGAAGGAGCCAAGATGTCAGACAGCAAGGGGGGAGGGGAGCAGGGGAGAGGGAGACAGAGAGGGTGAGGCAGAGGGAGACGGAGAGGGAGAGAGAGAGGGAGAGAGAGGGGGGAAGGAGAAAGAGAGGGAGACTGGGTCTGGGTTGAACATTTGAAACCTCAAACCTACCCACAGTGACACACTTCAACAAGGCCAGATCTACTCTAATAAGACCACATCTTCTAATAGTGCCACTCCTTCTGAGGCTATGGTGACCATTTTCATTCAAACCACCACACTGTACTCCCTGGTTGCCATGGGCTTGTAGTCATATCATAATGTTAGGCTTGTAGCCATATAAAAATGAAAAACTAAATTTAGTCTAATCTCAGAAGTCCCCATCCATTCTATCACAATCTCAACTCCTTTTCAAAGTATGAAGTTCAAAGTCTTTTCTAAGACTCATAGCAATCTTTCAACTCTAATCCCCTGTAAAATCAAAATGAAAAAGCCAGATCACATACTTCCAACATACAATGGCACAGGATCTACATTACTGTTCCAAAGAGGAGGAAAGGGAACATAGTGAGGACAAACCAGACCAAAGCAAGACTGATAACCAGCTGGGCAAACTCCAAACTCTACATCTCCATGTCTGATGTCAAGTACTCTTCAGATCTCCAAGTCCTTTCAGTTTTGTTGACTGCAATGCACTTCTTTCACCTTGGCTAGTTCTATTTCCTGTTAGCATGTTGAGTATCCCATGGCTTTGACATTTCCAGCATCTTGGGGTCTCCAAGGCAATCTAGGTTTCAACTTCACATCTTCATATAATGGCCCTTTCTAAACCTCCATGCACATGTCTGGCCTCAGTGGCTTTCCTAGTCTTGGAGGGAAATTCCTTAATAATTTTCTTATATTCTTGACTCTACAACCTGGGAGAACCAAAGTAGCCAAGGTTGGCTCCTTGTTGGGTTGGAACATGGCCCCGTATTCAAATACATTTTTACCAGCTTCTTGTTTTTGATGGTTTCCTTCACTGCCTAAACTTAATGGAACTCTCTATATAGACCAGGATGGCCTTGAACTCTGAAGTCTGCCAGCCTCTGCCTCCAGTGCTGAGATTAAAAGTGTGTACTATCACACCCATCTCTAAGGGTCTTGCTCCAATCCCTTTATTCCATTTAGCTTCAGATTTTTCTTTAGTCTATTTATCTACCTGAACACAATGCTTAGGTCTCTCACACTTCCCAGTGCCTCTTTTCTTCTCAAATTGTACATTTTGTATTTTTTTTCTTGCTCAACTTGATCCCTTTCATTATAGATATGCCCAAGACTAGCCACTAATAACCATGCAACACAATCAGTAGTATGCCATCTGGAAATCTCCTCTGCCAAAGCTGTTATCCACAATTCTTCCATGCTCCTATTATTATGGCCCATAGAGTCCCACTTAAAGCATTCAAAAGTTTTTGTAATTCAAAGTCTGAAAGTCCACATTCCTCCTAACAAAAGCATGGTCAGGCCTATCACAGCAATACGTCAGACCCTGGTACCAACTTCTGTCTTTTTACAGGCAGTCAATCTCCAGACAGAAATTTCTTGCTAAACAGAGCATCTTTTCCCACTCATTGAATAATCAGTGATGTTTTAAGGGGTTCATGGGTAGCTTATTTTAAAAAACCATCAATTGTCCAAGAAACACTTTGCATTTCTGTGATGGTGACTTCCCCTCTAAGGGTGTACATAGTTAAGAAGTGATTTAGGATGGATATGGCAGTTAATGCCTGTGATGTATGCCTCAACTGTCTCTCCTGAGAATGCTCAGGTTGGCATGTGCTGATCAGAATAGCCCAGCACCCTTCTGTCCTCTCTGTACCTACTTCACCTAAGAGATGGAGGATGCAAAGAAAGGATACAAGGATCACCATTGCTTTGGCTATTCTCTTCTACTTAGAGATCCAGTTGTGGGAACAGTTCTGGATCATACTCTGGATTTGGATGGGGAGTACAATGCTAAGGAAGGGAGATTAAGGACAGGCAGTTTTGACATAGTTATTAAGATCAAACCATCTTTTTAATTTTCTTTATTTACATTTCAAATGTTATCCACTTTCCCAGTTTCTCACCCTCCTGAAAAGGCCCTATCACATCCCTCCTCCTCCTGCTTCTATGAGGGTGTTCCTCCACCCACCCACCCACTCCCACCTCTCCACCCTCGATTACCCTATACTGGGGCATGTATAGAGCCTTCATAGGACCAAGGACCTCTCCTTCCATTGGTGCATGACAAGGCCATCCTCTGCTACATATACAGCTGGAGCCATGTGTACTCCTTTGTTGATGGCTTAGACCCTGGGAGTTCTGGGGGGGGGGTGCTGATTGGTTGATATTGTTGTTATTCCTATGGGGTTGCAAACCCCTTTCAACTCCTTTAGTCCCGTCTCTAAATCCTCTGTTAGGGACCCCACACTCAGTCCAATGGTTGACTATTAACATCTGCCCCTCTATTTGCAAGGCTCTGTCAGGGCCTCTCAGGAGACAGCCGTATCAGGCTCCTTTCAGCATGCACTTCTTGGCATCCACAATAGTGTCTAGGTTTGGTAACTGTATACAGGATGGATCCCCAGGAGGGACAGTCTCTGGGTGACCTTTCCTTTATTCTCTGCTCTACACTTTATCTCTATATTTGCTCCCATGAGTATTTTGTTCTACTTCTAAGAAGGACCAAAGCACCCACACTTTGGTCTTCCTTCTTATTGAGCTTCATGTGGTCCATGAATTGTATCCTGGTTGTTTGGAGATTTTGGGCTAGTATCCACTTATCAGTGAGTACATACAATGTGTGTTGTTTTATGATTGGGTTACCTCATTCAGGATGATATTTTCTAGTTCTATCCATTTGCCTAAGAATTTCATGAATTTATCATTTTTAACAGCTGAGTAGTACACCATTGTGCAAATATACCACATTTTTTGTATCCATTCCACTGTTGAAGGACATCTGGGTTCTTTCCAGCCCCTCGCTATTATAAATAAGGCTGCTATGAACATAGTGGAGCATGTGTTCTTGATATATGTTGGAGCATCTTCTGGGTATATGCCCAGGAGTGGTATAGCTGAGTCCTCAGGTAATACTGTGTCCAATTTTCTGAGGAACCACCAAACTGATTTCCAGAGGGGTTGTATCAGCTTGCATTCCTACCAGCAATGGAGGAGTGTTCCTCTTTCTCCACATCTTTACCAGCATCTGCTGTCACCTAAATTTTTGATTTTAGCCATTCTGACTGGTGTGAGGTGGAATCTCAGGGTTGTTTTGATTTGTATTACCCTGATGACTAAGGATGTTGAACATTTCTTTAGGTGCTTCTTAGCCAATCGATATTCTTCAGTTGAAAATTTTTTGTTTAACTCTGTACGCTACTTTTAGTAGGGTTATTTGGTTCTCTGGAGTCTAACTTCTTGAGTTCTTTGTATACTTTGGATATTAGCCCTCTATCGGATCTAGGATTGGTAAAGATCTTTTCCCAATCTGTTGGTTGCATTTTTGTCTTATTGACAGGGTTCTTTGCCTTACAGAAGCTTTGCAACTTTATAAGGTCCCATTTGTTGATTCTTGATCTTGCAGCACAAGCCCTTGGTGTTCTGTTCAGGAATATTGCCCCGTTCCCATATGTTCAAGGTTCTTCCCCACCTTCTCCTCTGCAAGTTTCAGAGTATCTGGTTTTATGTGTAGGTCCTTGATTCACTTGGACTTGAGCTTTGTACAAGGAGATAAGAATGGGTCTATTTGCATTCTTCTACCTGCTGACCATCAGTTGAACCAGCACCATTTCTTAAAAATGCTGTCTTTTCCCCTCTGGATGGTTTTAGCTCCTTTGTCAAAGATCGAGTGATCGTATGTGTGTGGGTTCATTTCTGGGTCTTCAGTTTTGTTCCATTGATCCACCTGCCTGTCACCGTACCAATACCATGCAGTTGTTATCACTATTGCTCTGTAATACAGCTTGAGGTAAAGGATGGTGATTCCCCCAGAAGTTCTTTTATTGTTGAGAACAGTTTTTGCTACCCTGGGTTTTCTGTTATACCAAATGAATTTGCAAATTGCTCTTTCTTTCTTTCTTTCTTTTTTAATTTAGATATTTTCTTTATTTACATGCGAATTTCTCCATTCCCAGTTTCCCGTCCAAAAAACAAAAAAA
>NC_045030.1:104916914-104918093 GCF_008632895.1 Mastomys coucha | reverse complement strand
TCTTTCTTCAGAGACTTGAAGTTCTTATCATATAGATCTTTCACTTGCTTGGTTAGAGTCACATCAAGCTATGTAATATTATTTGTGGCTATTGTGAAGGGTGTCATTTCCCTAATGTCTTTCTCAGTCTGTTTATCCTTTGTGTAGAGGAAGGCCACTGATTTGTTTGAGTTAATTTTATAGCCAGCTACTTTGCTGAAGTTGTTTATCAGCTTTAAGAGTTCTCTGGTGGAATTTTTGGGGTCACTTAAGTATGCAATCATATCATCTGCAAATAGTGATAATTTGACTTGTTCCTTTCCAATTTGTATCCCTTTGATCTCCTTTTGTTGTCTAATTGCTCTGGCTAGGACTTCAAGTACAATATTGAATAGGTAGAGAGGGAGTCGGTAAACTTGTCTAGTCCCTGATTTTAGTGGGATTGCTTCAAGTTTCTCTCTAATTATTTTGCTGTTAGCTACTGGTTTGCTGTATATTGCTTTTACTATGTTTAGGTATGGGCTTTGAATTCCTGATCTTCCCAAGACTTTTAACATGAAGGGATGTTGAATTTTGTCAAATAGTTTTTCAGCATCTAATGAAATGATCATATGGTTTTTTTCCTTTTGGTTTGTTTATGTAATGGATTATGTTGATGGATTACTGTAAATTGAACCATCCCTGCATCCCTGGGATGAAGCCTACTTGATTGCTGTGAATGATCGTTTTGATGTGTTTTTGGATTTGGTTGGCAAGAATTTTATTGAATATTTTTGCATCAATGTTCATAAGGGAGATTGGTCTGAAGTTCTCTTTCTTCATTTGGTCTTTGTGTAGTTTAGGTATAAGAATAATTGTGGCTTCATAGAATGAATTGGGTAGTGTACCTTCTGTTTCTATTTTGTGGAACAGTTCGAAGAGTATTGGTATTAGGCCTTCTTTAAAGGTCTGATAGAATTCTCCACGGAACCCAACTGGTCCTGGGCCGGTTTTGGTTGGGAGACTTTTAATGACTCTTTCTATTTCTTTAGGGGGTTATGGGATTGTTTAGATGGTTAATCTGATTCTGTTTTAACTTTGGCATCTTGTACGTGTCTAGATAATTGTCCATTTCATCCAGATTTTCCCTTTTAGTTGAGTATAAACTTATGTAGTAGGATCTGATGGTTTTTTTTTTTTTTAATTTCCATGGTTTCTGTT
>NC_045030.1:104911028-104914727 GCF_008632895.1 Mastomys coucha | reverse complement strand
CTGCCAATCCATGAGCATGGGAGATCTTTCCATCTTCTGAGATCTTCTTCAATTTCTTTCTTCACAGAAAGTCTCCCACTATTATTGTGTGGGATGCTTTAGTAAAGTTTCTTTTAAGAATGTAGATGTCCTTACATTTGGAGCAGAAATGTTCAGAATTGAGAGTACTTCTTGGTAGATTTTTCCTTTGATGAGTATGAAGTGTCTTTCCTTATACTTTTTGGTAACTTTTGATTGAAAGTCTATTTTATTTGATATTAGAATGACTACTCCAGCTTGTTTCTTGGGACCATTTGCTTAGAAAATTGTATTCCAACCTTTTACTCTGAGGTAGTGTCTGTCTTTGTCACTGAGGTGCATTTCCTGTGTACAGCAAAGTGTTGGGTCCTGTTTACATATCCCATCTGCTAGTCTATGTCTTTTTATTGGAGGATTGAGTCCATTGATGTTAAGAGATATTAAGGAATAGTGATTGTTGCTTCCTGTTATTTTTGCTGTTAGAGATGGAATTAAGTTTGTTTGCCTATCTCTTTTGAGATAGTTGCCATCATACTTCAAACCTACCAAACTCAAGGGACAATGGCATAACTATACCCAAAATATTGCAGGATCCTATGACTAAAAAGACTATATCCTTGGGGCATCTAGAAAACAAAATCCAAAATATCTGCTGGAGAATATCAGTATTATTTTCCCAGTCAAAGCCAGTTAATAAAGATTGAGAGAATGGACTATTTGTTCAAAAGCATAGCTTCCAATATAAAGCTACAAAAAATGTGAGAATTGTTAAAACATGAGGCAAGCAAAGGTCAAAAATAAATATCCATTAACTGGTCAGAAAAATGTAGATCTACTAATTGCCTGACAATTTAAAATAATTTTCTTAAAGGTCAGTGAGCTAAAAAAATAAAAGAACTAGATAGCACATCAAAAGAAATCATTAAAATGATATGAACAAAATGGGAATATCAATACATAGAAATGATTAAAAAACATACAACTAAAATAAAGATATCACTACACATGTGCAATCATAGACTTGATATAGCAGAATAAATACCTGGGAAACTCAGTCAATTCAGGAGTGGAGTATATCCAAGGGACTTGTAAAAATTTATAAGGCAAACCATATTGTGCATTATGGTAGTGCATATTAAGGAGATAGGAGATAGTGAGGGGCATAAAATCTATGTAGTTTTTTGAATGAGAATAGCCTCCATAGGTCCATATGCTTGAATACTTGGTGCCTAGTTGGTGAGATTGTTTGGGAAGGATAAAGGGGTGTGGCCTTGTTAGAGAATGTATATCACCATGGGCTTTGAGGTTTCAAAAACCCATGTCTTTCTCAATTAGCTCTCTCTCACACACACACTTTCTCTCCATCTCTGTTTCCTGTTTGTGGATCAGATATAAAATGTCTGCTACTGTTCCAGGGCAATGCCTATCTGTCTGCCTGATCCCATGCCACGATGATCATGGACTCACACTCTGCCTTGGTCTTGTGTATTACGTTAGCCATAGAAAAAAAAATGCTGGTACACAAATTGGTACCCGGAATGGGGCATTAATGTGATAGATCTGACTATGCTATAGGGGACTTTGTACTCAAAAAGCACTTGAACACTGTAAGCAGACCTTAATGGGCCATCCTAGTAGAAACTTGGAAGACAGTAGTATTGAGAGTAATGTATACTATGGAGACCCAGCTCAAGAGGTTTTAGAGTGGAACAATATCAGAAATTAGGCTGGAGCCATTCTTGTGATATTTTTCACAAAGAATATAACTGTTTCCTGCCCTAGTCCTAAAAATTTGCCTGAGGCAAAATTGAAAGCTAATGAATTAATTTCCTTGACTGAGGAGATTTCAAGACAGCCTAATATTGACTCTGTTACATGTAAAAAAAAGAGCAAACAGAACAAAGAAAGATATAGAATGTATAGTTTAGTAAGAAGAACACCAGGATATTTCATGTTAGAGCCAAGGCTTATGTTGAAAAAAACAGGAGAGGCCAGATGCAAATGAAATAAAAGGAATAGTGCCATGGAGCTAATCCTGCAACTTGTGAAAGGAAAAGGAATGAGGAATTTTTGCTAAAATGAAACAACAAATTAAATCTTAAGCAAATGTAATTCAAGCAGGGGCCAGGCTTGATCCCAAGTGGGCAAAGGAACTTGGCAGCATTGGCCATGTGATTCTGGCTTTAGAGTCATAAAGGATAAATGAGAAAGGAGGATGTGGAATATTTTTTTCACAGTTAAGAAGAACTGCTGAGGTCTGGCATGTGAGAGGGGAATGAGTCCCTGCATGGAAGCTCTAAGATGCCATTCCAGGAAACTGTGAAAATGTAGCCTGGATTACGCTAGAGATCCAGAATGTTGGCCATGCCAGAACCATGGGATGTCTGTCAGGGAGAGCTGCATGTAGGGAATAGAATGAGCCCAAGAGAGGAAAGCATGTAACTGCCAGCAAAGCTGGAAGGACAGAGCTGTCGAAGCCCTTTGATTACCAGGTGTGGAGCTACAGAATTTGTCCTGCTAGGTTTTGGTCTTGTTTTGGTCCAGTATTTCTGCACCATGACACATTTCCTCCCTTTTGGAATGGTAATGTATGTTTTGTGCCATTGTCTGGTGGAAATATATAATTTTCATTTTGACCTTACAGGAGGTTATAATTAAGAGATTGCCTTGAGTCTCAAAAGAGACTTTGTACTTTTAAATCATCTTGAGACTGAAAGACTATTGAGACTTTTGGGTTTGGACTGTATGTGTTTGCATTGGTCATAAACCTATGAAGGTGTGTGGAGTACAATATGGTATTATGGGTAAGAATGGCTCCCACGGCTCCCCAAGACTGAACCACCAAGCAAAGAGCACATATGGGCTGGACTTATGCCCCTGCATATATGTAGCAGATGTGCAGCTTGGACTTCATTCAGGTCCCCCAACAACTAGAGTGAGGGCTGTTGTTCTATTACCATGCTTGCCTTCCTGCCTGCTGCCATGTCCCCAGTCATGGAGTTCAAGGACTCTAATCTCTGAAACAGTAAGCACCAAATAAATGCTTAATAAGTTTCCTCAAGGTGCCCTGAGCAGATCTTGGGTGCAAGCTCTGCAGCCAGTCCCACAACACCCAGAGGAAGCTCCACTCCTAGGTGCTCTAACACGCCAAGGATCAGAGGTGAGGAGGACACAACATCTGTTCCAACACCAGGAGTAACTGGGACCAGCGGGACCAGGCACACAGGAACTCCATTAGCTCAGTGGCGCAGGTTCCTTCTGGTCTGTCTGGGCTGGTGCCCTGAGCAGACTTTGGCGCAAACCCTGCAGCCAGTCCCAAAACACCCAGAGGAAGTTCCACTCCCAGGTACTCTAACAAGCCCAGGATCACAGGATCCTAGAATCACAGAATCACAGAGATAGCTTGACTCTGAGGAGTTCTGACACAACCAGGATCACAGGAAGGACAAGCTCCAGTCAGATTTAGCAAGGGCAGGTAGCACTAGAGATAACTAGATGGCAGGAGGCAAGCATAAGAATATAAGCAACACATACCAATGTTACTTGGCATCATCAGAACCCAATACTCCCACCATAGCAAGTCCTGGACACAGCATCACACTGGAAAAGCAATATTCAGATATAAAATCACTTATCATGATGATGATACAAGACTTTAAGAAAGACATAAATAGCACCCTC
>NC_045030.1:104904611-104905297 GCF_008632895.1 Mastomys coucha | reverse complement strand
AATGAACTCCAATATCTAAAAATTGTTCTTATTTTGGGCTTGTACCACAGTAAGAGCCAAGATTTTAATCTCTACTAAATACCAAACAAACAAACAAAAAAACTTTATATATTTATGTTCATTTAAGAAAATACTAGTAGTGATGTATTATTTTTACGTATACAGTTAATATGTTTGGAGTTATTTAAAATTTATATTGAGAAAAATGTATGTAATTTCAGTATTGCTGTAGACAAGCATCTATATAAGACTGTTCAATTGATTGTTGTTTTATATCAAACAACTTTTATTATACTAATTTTTATTGTTATAATATTTTATAGATTTTAAAGAATGTGACAAAAGAAGATATTGTAGGTATTGAAGGGAAACAAGAATGTGATTTAATTCTATTTACTTAAAATATGTTTTTAAATGTTAATGAATTCAGATATACATATGCATATTTATACATATAATTGTGTGCATTATTATAGTTTTTTAGATAGACAGTTAATAGTGTGATTCCTTGCGATCTTTTCCCAGACATCCTTTCTGTTATTTTACCACCTCTCTCCTCCTTCTGTATTTATATCTTTCCTTTTCTAATTAGATCCCCCTTTTTCCATTTTCCTCATTCACTTGTACCATGCCTTACATTTTTGATTGAACTCAACAGAGAATCTATTCAATCTGGACTTTTTTTT
>NC_045030.1:104901951-104904381 GCF_008632895.1 Mastomys coucha | reverse complement strand
ATTACATTTATTTATATTGGACTAAATTTTTCCTAGACTAATAGTTTATCAATTTCATCTTCTTATAGAAACACTTTCTTTCCCTGATCTATTGTATATGTTTAAAATAATCATTGATAATTTCAAAGTAAGATAATTGAAGTACTTATTACTAAGTATAAATTTATGTTTAGAAACTTTATTTGAATATAATATAGCGATACTAAATATATCTATGCATGCTAGAAATATGTTATTTTCCACCCTAAAAATCTTAACATAAAGAAAACTATATTTCTAAGAATTGTGAAATGATATTTTCACAAATTTACTAATATCTTAAAGAATGCTGACAAATGACAGCTCACAATTGCTTACATTCTCATTTTTTCAGAGAAATTAAAATCGCTAAGAGTTAAGAATTCTAATCAATATATGAAAGTGAAGGAACAAAACCTCTATATACAAATTTTTTTTTTTTTAAGAAAAATAACATATACTTGGTAAGGAAATGGACAAATGGAATGAAAATGTGTTTCTTAAGGAAATTGTATAATTTTGTTTTAAGACATAATAAGAGAGGAAAAATTAGGTGAAACTAAATATATCTAGAAAGTTATGAAAAGTTTACAGTAAGGGAATTTCATATGTTACAAATCCAATAAAGTGCTGATATAAAAGTAGACTTTAATTTGGTTTTCTTGGATTGTTTGTCTGCTTGTTAAAGTAATTGTAAAATATTTTTCTTTACTTTAAAAACACCTTCCTAGAAAAACAAACTTTTGTGTTTATCATTTACTTTTAAATGAGATAAGGCTTTTTAAATTTTGTTTTGTTTTCATTTGGCAATTTTGTTTTCCTACAATAAAACCTTAAATGATTCTTCTTGATCTGAAAGTGATCATAAAATAGTTTCTTTTACCTTGTGAAAAGACAACTATTAAAATAATTTATATATAATATATGCTCAGTTGCATCAAAAGCATTGCCAAATTTAAAAAAAAAAAAAAAAGAAAGAAAAAAAAATGCTAGTCTATCCTCACTGACTCTCCATCCTAAGACCTGCCTCTGTTCTTCACCCTTCAGCTCCAGCCTCCTAATTTTAAGTGAATCTAGCAGAACCAGTGTGAGAGAAAAGATAACAATTCCATGACAGCCCAAACTTAAAGCTCTTCTTTATATTTGTTCAATGGTATGTGATCCAAACCGGGATGATTCCCCTCATGACAGAGAGTGTACAAATACATAAAGCTGTCAGATACAAGACAATAAAATACCTCAAGAATGGACTTCAAAAAGCATTCCTTCTTATTGGATTTTTTACGTTGGAACATGGTCCAAGAATGAAATCTTGTGAAGAGATTTCTGAGTGCTTGTGAGAGAACTGAAAAAAAGAAAGAAAGAAAACCAAACCCAAGAAAAGAGACTAGTGACATCGGTTTCTTTAAAAACACAAGAATTTTTTTGACTATGCTTTCATAATGCTTTCATGCCTCCTCCCAGGTTTAGCAGATAGGAGTGAGTTTCAGTTGTTGTTATTCATGTGCCTCTATGGAAAAATGTGCATTTGCCTTATGTGGTTTGTTCATGTGATTGAATGCCTTATTCAGGTGACTCTGCCTAACTCTCACAGTGTAAGTTTGCTAATACTATGGATAAAGCTGGCTATTGCATGAGAGTCTACCTCAATTATCAGCTCTATTCTCCCAGGTCTCACTGGCTCTAGAGTGAAATGTAAATAATTAGAATAACCAATAAAAAACAAAGGTGGGAGGGTGGGACTGGGGAGAAAGGAGGGAGGAGCTGGGATTGGGATGTAAAGTGAATAAATAAATTAATGAGACAAAATAAATAAATAAATGATCAAGGTAGAAAAAATATTTAAAATTAGAAGAACCCATTTTATAGTTAGAATATACTTTAAATTACTGTTTCTTTTCTATGTTCTTATCTGACTGCTCCTTTATCAGATATCAACGTTTTAAAATTTTATTTTTGTTTAGCCTATTTATCCACATGCTCACCTAAGAAGACTAAAATTCTTCCAGCTTTGGTCAATAACTTTTAAAAACTGTAAAGTAGTTTGTTACAAGAGATCAGTTTCCCAAGAATCTGAAGATTTAAAAAAGAAAAAGCTCCATATTTGTACAATAAAATGTTCATAGACATTTGTCAATACTATTGTATAAGAGGCGTCTAGTATAATTCTGTCTGTTGTAATCTCAGCTACTACTTTAAGCACTGTATATGGCACAGAAAGAAACAATTACAATGTCAAATTAATTTTCATCAAATATTTCTGGTTTTTCAAAACAGGCTCATCACATACAACCCAAGCTGGTCAGGAAATTTCAATCCTCCTTCCTCTGCCTAGTGCTAAAATTACAAGCATCTGCCTCTATGTCTGAATTTCATCAGATGTAGCTCTTATCTTTAGGTTTTCTTTATTTA
>NC_045030.1:104898169-104901941 GCF_008632895.1 Mastomys coucha | reverse complement strand
GTGGTCTGGAACATTCCATGATGGCCTTGGATTTCCAGTGCTCCTTCTGAATCTGAGGCCAAAGTACAGGGGTTACAGGTATATGCCACAAAACCTGTCTTTTAAGCATGTTGTTATCTAAAAACAGCTTTTATTTCACTTTTGTTTTTATTTAAAATGTGTTGTCAATTATCAACCAGACTTTTTCATGACTACACTGCTTGCACAGTTATGAGATCATACCACTGGACCTAGTAATGATTTTTAACACTTTGATGGATAAATAGACAAGTTCAGAAAGCTATTAGCTTTAGATCAAACAAACAAAAAAATTAATTACATAGAACTGACTGAATTGATGAATGATGCTAATAGCTTTGCTTGAAATGTTCTATTGTATGTCCTTTTCTGGATATAAAGAAATTTTTCATTTTCTCTTAAGTATCCATATTTATACCAGCTTAATACCTTATACTTTTATAAATATCAATGAAATATTTATCTTTTTTCTGCACCTGGCTGTTCCAAATTTTAGAAACTCATACTGAATATTCTTATTTGCATTGCAATATTAATTTTTGAGAAAGTTCAATAAGACTCTATCCTCCTTATAACAAGCTATAATTGAATATGTTATAAAACCAATGTTTTTATTGGAATGTCAGATTTTAAGAATTAAAGATGACTTTCTGGATTCAATGTTTAGCAAACCCCTCTTAGGAAAATAGCCCTGGTTTGCAGGGAGCACAGTTGTATAGAAAAGTAAGATAAAATTAACTGGCAGAACCAAAAAATACGCAACATCATAGAGATCTTAGGAAGAAAGAGAGTGTGTGTCACTCAAACCAAAGCTTTTACAAATGAAGTCCATTAGTGAATATTTGGCTTGGAGCTCTAACCTTGAGAGGCTTTTAAAGGTCTACTCTGATATTACTAACAGAAATTTCCAGGAAAACAAACTAAAAAGGCCTCTAGGGCCAGTTGCCTCTTCCCCCCCTTTCTCTCTCTCATATGTGTGTGTGTATGGTTTTAGGTAAAATCTAATATGATCAAACTTACTTTCTGTACACAATTTTATTTGTTGTTTAATGCCTTGGTCATCTTTGATCAAAAGAGCAGGGTAATTGTAGTGAAAATTTTATGTCATTAGAAAACTATAGTACTTTCCATTATTTCTCATTTCTGCTTTCTTCCAATTTCTGATTACAGTTATACAAACCAATATTTTCATTTTCCCCAATATCCTGACTTGGTATTAGTCAATCTCTTTATCAAAACCCTGCAAGCTAAAATTGAACAGCTTAATATAAACTTCAGAGAAATACTGCAATTAGATGCTATCACATAATGTAGGAAGGACATATAACACTGAATCTTAACATTGGACGTATTCAAGCTACGATTTGAGAGATCAGCCCACTATGCCACTTAAAGATATTTAGAGCTTAAGTCTAAACATCCCTCTGAATGAGTTCTTGAATAAAACCCAGGTTTCCATTATTAACCTTGTTCTAAGTTAATTTTAGATGTTTCACTCATTGAATACCTTACTTCTCCTATTACCTTTCATCTAATTATCTTTGTGGTACTGGGTACTGAACTCAGGACTTCCCGCACACCAGGCAAGAGCTCTTCCACACAGCTTTATCTGTAGACTCCAGCTAATACTTTTTACTATAAAGTATCAAGAAGTAGTTGGAGTGTTCTTAGTGAAACAAGGCTACAGAATAAGCAATTGAGTTATATTGTACAATAACAAGAGGGACTAAAAGATTCTCTGCTTAAATAAACTAAGTTAGGCTCCTCTGGGAATGATTAGTCCCATTCTTGCACAAGCCTTCCAAGAGCCAAGTTTAAGCAAGAATCTTCTTAGTGTTTTACTATCTTATACACACACACACACACACACACACACACACACACACACACACACCCTACATTGGCCTAGAATCCAGGACATAAAAGATAAATTTTTACTTTTTATTTAGGACTTGGAATTAAGTGCTATATATTCCCCTTACATAAAATCATCACAGAACACCACATGAAAACATAAGACACCCTAAATTAACTGATGTCACATTTTTTATTGTATTTGTTATTAGATCTTTGGTATACTGCATGGTGTGTGTGTGTGTGTGTGTGTGTGTGTGTGAGCGCGCTTGTGTGCCTGCTAGCATGCATGTGTGCCATATTCATTCCTCTCGAGATTCTACAAGTTAGAACATGGTGCCAGGACTCTGAGATCCATACTTGGATCTTATAAAGGTGTAGTACAGAATGTTCCCTGCTCAGCCATCTTGTAGGCAAAAAGGTCAGGTGTCTTACTAGGAATTGAGATGCCCTATGGGCACAGCAGTTTCAACAACAGGGTTGGGAATGTGGGCAAATTCAATCATGCACTCATAATAAGCTGTTCACCACAAGGTTCCCACACTCTCCTCCTTCACCATGAGAATTAGGTATATTCAAGGGGGGATCATGCTCAGAAGTGTGATGTGGACACTCAGCAGAGGCTATTCAAAGAGTAGGGATATGTCATCAAACTTCAGGTACTCATATTTAATAGCAGGCACCCCACCTCTAACTCCTGCTGTCTCGTTCTTCATCTCTGCCAAAGCAAACAGGAGACAAGATGAAGTCAGGAGTCAGGGTTTGAACAAAGTCCTGTGCTGTTGTTGAGCCGCCTCTTCTCTCTAGCTAAGAGCCACCTTGTCCAAATTCCAGGATTCTTGTTCAGCCACCCAAGATGCCAGACCCATTATCAGTTCTGAGTGTCAGTGTCCAGACCCATAATGGCTTAATCTGCCCAATAGCCTGTTGCTATGGCAATTCTGCAAGAGCTTTACCCGGTAACTGAAATGAAAGGCAGCAGGAAACTTGGGGGGCTTAGGAATAGAGGAAAGGGGGTCCAATTATAATTTGAATGTCTTAATTGCACTAATTGATACACATGTGATTTAAAAGGCACAAACACAGACCAGAGCAACAGGGGACATGTTTAGGACCAGCAAGTCGGAAAAGGCTCATTTCTTTGTAGAAAACGCCACGGAGCAATGCAAAAGGTAAGGGAGGTACAAAGAAATGAGGACTCAGAGTGAACTGGGTGAGTGCCCCTGGATGTCCCACTGAATGTCCTTTAACATTGAAGATTCCTGGTGCTACTTGGGGCCTATTGAAAGAGAGGCACTCAGAATGGCTATCCCAACAACAGAACAGAACTTCTCTGTCCTAGAGGGCTAGAACACAGGCCACGGAGTTTACACACAGAACCAGAGCTCAGCTACTTGGAGCCCAGGTTAGGAAAGGGTTTCAGCATTCACTGGTTGTTCTGCTCACACCTCTGCAGGGAAGACCTGCCATGTTTGTCTCCTTTAAGCCAATATTTTGGACTCTATAATCAGCTTAGGTGTCTAATGGCTCAGTCATGGCTTAATTGGCCCTCATCTCTGGTTGCTATGGTGATGCAGCCAGGAGCTCTGCTCACTAAGTTAAAATAGGAGAGAACTGAAGTGGGAGAGGACAGAAAATGAAACCGGCCAAGACTGAACACAAGAAATCGTTAATTACACTAATTGACAGCCTTTGGTGACTAAAAGCCCATAAGCATGGGTGACAGGACCAGGACAAGGGGTCTGGACGATAATCTGGGCATCAAAGTTAAAGGACCCATAAGACACGATGGAGAAGAAGTCCAGAGGATGACAGAGGATCTCTGTAGCTGCTCGGGATCTCTGGTATGAGTTTTAGAAAGATCCTGACATGGAGTGGGGTCAGGAACTTCGCCTGAGTA
>NC_045030.1:104896501-104897814 GCF_008632895.1 Mastomys coucha | reverse complement strand
GAGTTCCTTCTGAACTGACTCCTTCCTGCATAGTGTCTGGAAGTGAGTTTCAGACAGTTTTCCCCGGGACACCTTGCCTGGGGACATATGGTGCTAATTTGCATGGTTTTAATAGCCTCTTGGCAGTGTGACATGCTACAAAGGAATGTTTCTCCATGAGGGAATCCCATCTCCAATGCTAGATTCCAGGCTACTGGCAAGGCTGGGAGTGAGCCCAGGGTCTCACAATGAGGGCATCTGGGCTGTGTCTCAGGTACAGGGCTGCAGTTAGATCACTTGCCCCCCACTTCTCATGCAAACTTCCCTGGGGAACATGCTCTCATCTAGGTGTCAGGGGACATGCTGGGAGCAGGGTGCTGTGTGACTTTCAGTCCCTGATCCTGACCACAGAGGAAGGTTTCAGACTCTAACCAGGATGCTTTTCTTTTGTGTGTGCCTTTTGTTTAATTAGTTTAAAAAGTACAAGCTCCCATCGAGCATTTTTTTGTACATTCCTTGCTTTGGTTGACTCTCCTCTGGCCTTGTACACTCAGAACACCCACATTAGTGAGTCTCATTTTCCCAGCTGTGCCCCTTTGCCCCCAGTGTTCCTGCATTTCACTTCACTATCCCATGTGATCTACTGTCTGCTCCACCCCTCCATGAAAACCTATGTTCATTTTCAGACAGTGATACAGGAAGTCCAGGCTAACCCTGAATTCACTGTGCAGCCGGGGACAGCTTTGGAGTCCTGATCTTCCTGTGTGCACTTCCCAAGTTCTGGAGTTACAGGTATGAGAGGCCACTCCATGATCCCAGAGGCTTTGAAAGGGTTCCAGGAAAGAACCATAGAAACCGTGTCCCAAAGTATCACAGAATGAGTCAACACCAACAGTGAGGAGAAATTGGAGGGACACTGGAATATACTGGCTCATATGTAGAAAGGGCAGGGGAGATGGCAGGATTACTTTAATACTGACCTTTGACTTTTCAGAGTTTCTGGACCCAGGGGAGCTGGGTCAGAGTGAAGAGACTTTCCCAGTGGACCAAGGGAATGTTCTAGGGAAAGAGGAGACATGGCCCAGGAAGCCTCCCCTTTGCCAGGCCAAGCTTGAGTATCTGGAGCAGGGAAATAGCAGAGCAGAATCTTAAGTGGATACCTGGAGGAGTTTGGGGCTGGAGAGAAAAGGGAAGGCAAAAGGGGAAGTGAAAGTGAAGGGGGAGAGGGAAGAGGGAGAGGGGAGGACAAAGAGAAGATAGGAGACTGAAGACAGAACCCTGTTCACCTCTGCCATATTGCTTTAAGAAATGCCAGACAGGATCTTGAGACATGG
>NC_045030.1:104895896-104896238 GCF_008632895.1 Mastomys coucha | reverse complement strand
AAGACAGAACCCTGTTCACCTCTGCCATATTGCTTTAAGAAATGCCAGACAGGATCTTGAGACATGGCTCAGTTGGTAAAGTGCTTGTTATACAAGATTGAGGAGGACCTGAATTCAGTCTCTAGCACCCAAATAGAAGCTGGCCTTAGTGAATGCATGTTTGACCCATGCACTGTGGAACAGGGTCACAAGGATCCCTGGGACTTGGTGGCCAGCTGTCTCACTTAACCAGAAAGCTCAGTGTTCAATGAGAGACCCTCTCTCACACAATAATGGGGGAGTTGAGTGAAGGAGACACTGGAGGTCAAACACACACACACACACACACACACACACACACAC
>NC_045030.1:104894820-104895878 GCF_008632895.1 Mastomys coucha | reverse complement strand
TGTGAGGGGACATAAAGTCCTGCCTACCCACTGAGAAGCTATAGCTTCTATCTGTGTGGTTGCACACATTCACAGAGAGTGTCTCTCAGGTGAATACCAAAGTCATCAGCGGAGAGAGGAGCCTGACGCCCTGTTTGAGGGTTTGTTGCCTATAGCCTAGAGCACTGACTGGACATGCCCTCCCCTCCTCCCCGTGAGCACAGCTGAATAGCCTTCACCTTCACTACCTGCAGAGAATCACTCAGTTGGGTCCTGTCACGTGGGTGCAACTTCCATGGCCAGTAACAGGATGCCATTTTCCCTTAATTTACACAAGGGAAGACACTGACCAGGTCTGTGCCCGACTGTCACCACACTTACTTGGATGTGGGCATTTGACCCTGGCCCCACTAGTCCTTTAAAATCCAAACTCAAATGTCTGAATCAGGTCTCTGTGCCAGCTCAATGTCTCTAGCAGTCTGCCCTCTCCCTAGAGCCCTCAGCTGTCCGTCATTCTTCTATGAAGGACAATGCCAACACAAGTTCTACTTCTGACACCTGACTGGCTTCTGGGATTTCATGGATCCTGTCCCACAGATGCACAGGTGTGTGCTCCATCAGCTGCAAGAATGGGGTGGCCCACGGATGGCCCTGTGCTCCGCAGAGTGTCCAAAGGATCACTCACAGACAAGGGGAGAGCTTGGTGAAAGAACACAAGCCCCTCCTGTGTCACCTAGACGAACTGCAATTCCATTTTCCATCTCTACATCTACCAGGAAATTGCATTTGAAAGCAGCATCTGCTGTGGGGTCACAGGGTGTGCGTGCGCATCATTACTGAGAGGCTGAGTGTGGGAGTAGGGCTCGTGACCCAGGCCTGTCTCTGTAGAAAGCTCGGATCTGTTTGTTAGGGAAAACTCTTGCTGCATCCTGCAATAGAGGGCAATGATCGTGCACAACGGAGAAAGCCAGGAAAAGCGATTTTATGAGGTTCACAGGCACAGCTACAAAGGATTGCTGTTGGAGAGGCATCTGCACATGCACAGAGACAATGGGCAATGTGTCCCTGGGGGAGAACCA
>NC_045030.1:104870619-104875930 GCF_008632895.1 Mastomys coucha | reverse complement strand
TATTATAATATGGCAAAGAGGTATTTTTTTTTACTTTTTTATTATTAATGATTTTTTATTAATCATTCCATTTATTTACATCTCAAATGATACTCCCCTTCTCAGTTACTGCTCTACAAATCCCTATCCCATCTGCCCTCTTCCCACTTCCCTTTGCCTCTATGAAGGTGCTCTCCCATCCATCCACCCACTCCTGCCCCACCACTCCAGCATCCCCTTAAGCTGGGGCATCAAATCTCCATAGAAACAAGGGCCTCTCCTCCCATTGATGTCAGACAAGGCCATCCTCAGCTACATATGTATCTGTAGCCATGGATCCTTTCCTGTACATTCCTTGGTTGGTGTTCTAGTCCCTGGGAGCACTGGGTGGTCAGGCCAGCCAACATTGTTCTTCCTATGAGGTTGCAGTCCCCCTCTGCTCCTCCAGTTCTTCTGCCAGCTCCCCTCCCTGGGGTGCCAGAGCTCAGTTTGATGGTTGGGTGCAGGCATCCACATCTGCATTGGTCAGTTGCTGGCAGAACCACCCAGGGAACAGCCACACCAGGTTCCTGTCAGCAAGCACCTCTTGGCAACAGCAACAGAGTCTATTTGGTGTCTGTAGACAGGATCGATCCCCAGGGTGGGGTGGTCCCCAGACGGCCCTTCCCTTCAGTCTCTGCTCCATTTTTTGTCCCTATCTTTCCTTTGGACAGGAATAGTTTTGAGTTAAAAACTTTGAGATGGGTGGGTGGCACCATCCCTCCACCAGAGACCATGCCTATCTACTGGAGGTGGTCTCTAAGGTTCTATCTTCCCTTCTCTGTGCATCTTCTTAAAGTCATCCCTTTTGGGTCCTGGGAGCCTCTCACTTCCCCGGCATCTAGGATCCTCCAGTAGCTACCTCCAGTTCCTCATCCCCTACTGCTACATATTTTATTCAAGTTCTTGACCCTCTGTAACTCTTTCCCATCCCCTCTAGTACCTGATCCTGCCCCCTTTTGCTCTCCCCCTCCTCTCTCCCTCCCATGTCGCCCTCCCTCCCCCTCCTGCGATCATCTTATTCCCCCTCTTTGTGCAGGACTGAAGCATCCATACCTTGGTCTTCCTTCCCTGTAAGTTCCATATGGTCTATGAATTATATCTTGGGTATCCACAACTTTTGGGCTAATATCCACTTATCAGTGAGTGCACGCCATGTGTATTCTTTTGTGTACTGGTTACCTCACTCAGGATGATATTCTCCAGATCCATCCATTTCCCTAAGAATTTCATAAATTCATTGTTTCTAATAGCTGCGTAGTACTCCATTGTGTAGATGTACCACATTTTCTGTACCTATTCCTCTGTTGAGGGACATCTGGGTTGTTTCCAGGTTCTGGCTATTATAAATAAGGCTGCTATGAACATGGTGGAGCATGTGTCCTTATTACATGTTGGAGCATCTTCTCGATATATGCCCAGGAGTGGTATAGCTGGGTCCTCAGGTAGTACTATGTCCAATTTTTTGAGGAACCGCCAAACTGATTTCCAGAGTGGTTGTACCAACTTGCAATCCTACCAGCAATGGAGGAGTAATTTCCTCTTTCTCCACATCCTCACCAGCATCTGCTGTCACCTGAGTTTTTGATTTTAGCCATTCTGACTGGTGTGAGATGGAAAATCTCAGGATCATTTTGTTTTGCATTTCCCCGATGACTAAGGATGTTGAACATTTCTTTAGGTGCTTCTCAGCCATTTGAGATTTCTCGGTTGAACATTCTTTGTTTAGCTCTGTACCCCATTTTTAATAGGGTTATTTGGTTCTCTGGAGTCTATCTTCTTAAGTTCTTTATATATTTTGGATATTATCCCTCTATCAGATGTAGGGTTGGTAAAGATCTTTTCCCAATCTGTGGATTGTTGTTTTGTCCTGTTGACAGTGTCCTTTGCCTTACAGAGGCTTTTCAGTTTTATGAGGTGCCATTTGTTGATTGTTTATCCTAGAACATGAGCCATTGGTGGTCTGTTCAGGAAAATTTCTCCTGTGCCAATGTGTTCTACTTGTAGAGGAAAGAGTATATTTTAACGTTACAAACTATAGTCTATTATTGTCAGAAGTCAAATCAGGAACCTAGAAGCAGAAACTGAAACAGATACCATGGAGAACTGCTACATACTGGCTTGCTTTGCATAGCTTGCTCTTATACAATCTGAGACTACCTGTCTAGGAATGGGACCCCTCAAGTAACATGGGTCTTCTCAGATCAATCACTAATTTTAAAATGCCCCCTGTAGATTTGCCTACAGGCCAATCTGTTGGAAGCATTTTCTCCATTGAGATTCCTTCTTTGCATATGACTCTAGCTTGTGTCCGGTTGACAAGAAACTACTCAGCACATAAGCATATAAGAACTATGTTTTGAAAGCCAACAGAAGAAATTTATGAAATAAATCTAACTACTAAAAAAGGAGAGCAAAGAGATTTGACACAGTTTAAGTGAAACTTTCTATATTAATATTCCACTCAGTTCAAACTCTTCACTAAAAGTTGTAACATTCCTGGCATACTACCAATATCCACACTACAATACTCAAACATGAAATAATATATATGTAATATTTCAGGCAGTATTATCACATTATGACTATGGACACACTTTCTCTTTTGTGTCCTCTACCACTTTAGTCATGTCAAGTGAAATATGTATCAGGGAAGAAGCAGTGTAAGGATGGATGCTAGCAGCTCTCCATATCTTCAGGAGGCATGTAGCTCCATCCCTAGAGCACCAAGGTCTACAGATACCTTTGAAATAAACTTTTTCTGTAATATCTATATTCTCTAGCTATTCTGGGCCATATGGACAAGAGACCTTGAGAAGAGAATGAAGGCTTGGCAAATATATCAAGGAAAGTAGAACATGTTTCACAGATCCTAACAGTGTAAGAACATTTAATTTCTTAAAGTTAGAAATTGGAAATTCCCACCAAAACCATATTGTCTTAGTTATTTTCCCTTGCTGTGATAAAGAGAAGGTTTCTTTTTCTTTTGGCTTACAGTTCTAGAGGGATACAGTCTACAATGGCATAAAAGATGTACCAACAGGTAGGAGGGCATGGTAGTATGAGCAGGGGGCTGGCTATTCACATTGTATCTACATTATGAACTATGGATGCTTGCACTCACATTTGCTTCTTTTTACTCAGTATAGGAACTTAGACTATGGAATGGCTCTCTCCACAGTGTCTGGGACATTGAATTGCTAGAAATATCTAGGTCATATCAAGTTGACACTTAATGTTAACCATCACACACTTTATAAAACATTGGGCAACATGCTTCTGGATATCTATTATTCTTGGGTCATGATTAAATTTTCATTTAGATACATTAATTCAGATCTCAGCCCTTTAGGTGCCATCATGTCTAACTTATAGACACACTAACTGTAGCTTAGCAAGACAACACATGAAAAAGAGTGTTTTCAAATCAAATTTTCAAAGACTCACATAGAAATCATTAGGAAATCTTAATCCTAACTATTAAAAATATAACTTCTTGGACCTCCACTCACTCAGCCCATACCCAGATGCAGCTTGATCCCCAGGTGTTCTGACACATCTTTCTTAAAGTCCTCTATCATCTACATGAGATGGGATTTTAGATTAAAATCTTGCTTTTCAGGTGTATTGGGGGTATCCAAGGCTTGCTGTGGTAGAAGATCTGAGTTCTGATGTTGCCAAGTAGTATTGGTTTCTGTTGTTTATGTTCTTGTGTTTGCCTCTCAACATCTGTTTATCTCTGGTGGTAACTGACCTTGCTGTCTCTGACTGGAGTCTATCCCTCCTACGAGCCTGTGATCCTGTGGTCCTGGATGTATCAGAACTCCTGGGACTCAAGCTGCATCTGGGTGTGGGCTGAGTGGGTGGGGATCCAGGCACAGGCTTTGCTCCAGGCACAGATACAAACCAGAAGGAGCATGGGTCTCTGGCTTGGTGAAGTCCCTGCATCCCCTGGGTCCCCAAGGTCTCAGTTAGTGTTCTAATTTATTGTATTAATATCTACATTTTGTTTTTCCTATTGACAGATACTTGAATTATTTCCCAGTTTGTGATCAGATGAAGCAAGATTCTATGAATACATGTACATGTCTTTACATGTTTTTTTATAAGTCAATTCATATCATATAACAAAAACCCCAATAAATTAGGTAGTGTATGAACAATTGAATTTTACCACACTCTAAAGACTATGTTATCCAAGATAAAGGTACTGGCAGTTCAATATAAGATGCAGTGTCACAGTAAGGTCATAGCCTCTTTCACTGTAAGTTCACATGATGAAAGTGGTGAAAGTCTCCTTTATAAGGGCATTGCCATAGTAGGATGTTGGATCTGCCCCCAACAGTCATACTTTAGGCTTCGTCCCTAAAGTGGTGCTTTTTGGGAATTAATGGAGACTTTAGGAGTTGGCCTAGTGGGACAGAGGTTGTGATAGTAAATGGGATTAAAGTATCCTCGCCCTTTTCTTTCCGATTGCCTGGCCATGAGGTAAGCAGTTTTGTAATGTCTTTTGCTTCTACAATGGTGCACCTCTTTACCACAGACCTTACCAGTGGGACCACTTTATCATGTACTAGAACCTCCCAAACTGTGAGCCATAATAAAGCCGCATGATATAGTCATTGCATTCACGAAGTGACATAGCTACAGCTATTACACAAGACTTATACATGACTGGACGCCTCAGCATTTTATTGTGGATTGATGAGAGGCTAATGCAACTCCACTTGTCTCTGAGGAACCGTTGGCAGTTAATAATTGTTGAGGAAGGGGATGCCATTTTCTTTAGTGGTGTAGCCACTGATAATCAAGACTTTCTTAAGAAACTAAGCACTCACTCCCACTTGGGAAAGAAAGTAATTAAACTCAGTGATTTACAGCCATAAAAAGGAAAGAGATGAAAATGGGAGAGGGACTTGGTGGGAAGAAAGATCTCAGGATAGGGAAAGTAATGGGAGAGTTCTGTGGTGGATGAAAACAACATATGAAATTGCCAAACAGTAAAAGAAGAACTAATTGAAATTAAAATAGCAACTTATCTATCAAATAATGATTGATGATAGCAATAAATGGTATTGCTAGAAAATACAGTCTTTATAAGTTAATGCCAGTATTTTGATAAAGTAGCAGAAAGTCAACACTCCAGAGGAAGCTCCACTCCCAGGCGTGATGACACACCCAGGATCAGAGAGCAGACCTAGGGCACAAGCTCAGCAGTCAGTCCCACAACACCCACAGGAAGCTCCACTCCCAGGCGCTCTGTCACACCCAGGATTAGAGGTGAGCAGGAACC
>NC_045030.1:104867489-104870609 GCF_008632895.1 Mastomys coucha | reverse complement strand
CCAATGATCTCTCTAATTTGGTAATTGGAGTAATAAGGTTGATTTTTTTCTTTTTGGTTTTTCCTTGCCTTTTTCAACCCTCTAGTTCCCTAATAACTTTTTCAACCCTTTGGTCTAAAATTAATTGACTATAGTGTTCATTTATATTTATGTCCCCTGTCCTGTTCATTGAATACTGACTGGTCTATCTATATGCTAGTACCACACTATCTTCATTACTAAAGTTTGGTTAGTGTAATAAGAGAAGGAGAAAACCCAATCATTACTATCTCTTCCCATATTTCTCAGAAGAGAAACACAGGTGAGAGAAAATAAATTGGTATTATATAATCTAGTGCAGAAGAAATAGGAACAAGTTGGGAGTTCATTGACCCATGTTTCTGTATATACCATGAACTGCAATCAGAACACATCTCTAGCTCATCAGTTGATGAGCATACTATCCTAAAACCAGGGGATCTGCTTGTAGAAGCAGTGGGTGGTAATTTTCAAAGCTTGTTTTCTGCCTGGTTAAGTTTCAATTAAAGTTTATAGACACTAAAATCTGAATTTCAAATAATCATCGCATGCCATGAAATATTGTTCCTTGATTTGTTTCAAGCATTTGAAAATGGGAAAATTAGCTAAGTTTGGTATCACATGACTTTAATACTAGGACTTAGTTGATGAAGAAGGAACTGTCAGGGATTCAACCTAATTGTCAACTACATGAAAAAAGCTTAAGGCCAGTTTAGGCTTCATGAGACCCTGTCTAAACAAAAACAAGCAAAACACAGATAAAAGGAGTTTTAGCAAACAGAATGTATACAAAAGTTGCTAGGATAGTTTTGGCCCATTGTTTGTGGTTTGCTGACATTTAATCAAAGGTATCTGTGATCATATCAATACTATATTGTCTAGACTTCTGTAAATGTACCAGAACCATAAAATTCCTAGATTTTTAATTTTGTTGTTTCATGATCATTTGAACTATTCTATTATTTTATGTTTCTGTGACAACCTAGTAATTTGTTTGCCAATTCCTTTTAAAATCCTGATGATATTTTTCTTGTCATATATCTATAGGATCAAGGATACAACTTAAGTATATACAATCCTGAACAAACGTGACAGCAATATCACATGGTAACATGAAAGGGGAAATTTTCATGAGGCCTCAACTCTAAAGAACTACAGGTAACTAAGGAATACTGAGAACAGGAGAGATTATCTTCCCCAAGAAAGATTTCTCAAATTAGTTATCCAAATCTAAATGGTCAGCCTTGAAATTATATACATACAAGTAACTTTATACAGACTGAGCAGGTTGCATGCGCATGAACACACATACACACATGTGTTGTTATAAATATATAACAACAAATATGTATGTTTAACAACAATGAAAGAAATAGAGTTCATGAATTTGAGAGAGAGCAAGAAGACAATGGAATGGGAAGAGTTTGAGGGAAGAAAAAGAAGGTGGAAAATTATGTAATTGTATTTTAATTTTAAAAATTAAAAAATAGAAAAGAATATGTAGTCTTTTAAGTCATAACCATATCATTCTGTTTTTGTAAATTTTTACTTATCCTGGAAATACTTTCTCTAATTTTCAATGTAGTAGTCTAGTGAAAGGTTAGTAAAAGTTCTAACATGAATGTTATCTGTGGTATATTCAGTTTCTATCCCATCTACTTGATTATAGTGTCATAGTTTGCAATTTTATATACATAGCACAGAAACAAATAAGACTGAGTGTAGAGAATTATTATTACTAATTATTATTGATTAGAGAATTATATTGAAAAAAACGGGGCATTGGTTGATTGTCTTACAGCCTCTAATTTGACCAACAAACCCTTTGATGCAGTATATCTTTTATATGTATTCTTGTTTTAAATATGTGTCTATCATTTTAGGAGACATTAATTTTCATTATAAAATTATGTACTATATTTACATATATTACTTTACTTTTGACCTGGTATCCTATGATATTGCTATATTCACTAATTATTTCAGTAAAATAATTTCAATTGATTATTACTGTCAGTCTATACAATGATGGCATCTAAAAAGGACATCCTTGAGAATTTCATACAATGCTTTCTGATAACACTCAATTTCCATTTCACTCATTGAACTATGGTCTTATCCCAAGATTTTCATATATGCCTGTTATCATATGAAAGGCATTTTCTCCTATTTTCATTTTTGTTATGGTAATTAAATAAATAAAGGGCTATTGAACTTCCTGTAACTAGTATTATACTTTTGGAGAAGAGAATCTACAATTATTCATGTTAGAGCTCAGCAAAATTAACCTACCTAAAGTCCAAGATTTAGCTTGTTCTCTTTTACCCCTTACCATTTACCAATGGAACTCCAGTACAATAACAGTAGAAAGATACAGGATCTATCTCACAAAAAATAACAAAACCCAGACACAGTAGATGAGACATGAAACATAGACACCAGAAGAGAAGTGAAGATTTTGACATGTGAAGCTATGACACACATTTTAATATAGACTGGAACTTAGTCGGACTGATATAAATTCTCACATTTATACTGCTGCTTGAGGCCATATTAATGTCTGTGGAACATGTTAACCCCTGAGGTCATGTTGATGTCCATGGTCTGTGCTGTCACTGGAAATGACATAGATGTCCATGATCTGTCCTGTAGCTGGTTGTTATGGGCAAGAAAGCTTCTTTTGCAGGGCATTGATGACTCATAATTGAGAATAAGAGACATTAAAGACTTCTGAAACAAACCCTTTCTCTTTTCAAAAAGAAGCCAGTCAAAACAGAAAGCTGAAGTGGAATTTTTTAGCTTCTTTGGAGACTCAGTTGTGACATGTGATGTTTTTATGGAAGCTGTCTTATGAGGGGATGTTTTGCTGAAGCAGACATGTGAGAGTACACTCACAAGGGTTTGGAAAGAGTATAAATATAACCCAACAAATAGTGAATGACACTCTTGCATTGGTTCACTGTGCTTTGCTAGTCTTTGCTGAACTTCACTTGTCATGACTTCATAGAGAGAAAAGGCACCAAAGAAGTTTTCATGATAAGTTCTCATGATAAGCTGGTTTATCCTACTTCCATGAACTCATGAAGATTCAGCAGAACCTTG
>NC_045030.1:104863282-104866155 GCF_008632895.1 Mastomys coucha | reverse complement strand
AGTGCATTTGGTGTTTTGATTATGTGACGGGAGGAATTTCTTTTCTGGTCCAGTCTATTTGGAGTTCTATAGTCTTCTTGTAGGTTCATGGGCATCTTGTATGTTCATGGGGATAGAGGTAGAAGTACTTGGAAAGCAAAAAGAGCCAGTGGGAGAACAACAGGGTTCAGACTTGGTGTCTGAGATTGGAAGCAAAGTAGTCTTGAAAACAAACTACTACTCTACCCTGCTCCATGCACTTTCACTGCCAGGTGCTTAGAGTACTTCAGTAAGACAAGGGGATGGAAGGGGGATGGAAGGTGGTGATACAGGGACAATGAATTAGTGTTCACCTAAGTGCACCACCAGAGGATTTGCTTGGGGCTACACAGGCACCTTCAGACTTCCCAGTCTTTGTACAGCATATACCTGCTAACACTGGTGGTCATGCTTATAATGAGTTGACATGGATTCCAATAGAAATGCTAGAGTTAAAGCGTTTTAAAGAGGCTATGGTATTGTATGGCTTACATTCTCCATTTGTTAAAGAAATGTTAAGTAACTGGGCTACGCAGCATAGTTATTCCCAAAGATTAAAAAGGATTGGTGTCAGCTGTGGTAGAAGCTGGTCAACAATTACAATGGTTGTCATGGTGGAGGCATGAAGCTACAAAAATAGAACAACATAATATAGGAAGGAAGATAAATGTTACTAAAGACCAATTGCTTGGTGAAGGGTGATATGCTGACCTAAAAGAACAAATTCGGTCTGATGTTGTCATAATTGAATACTGTTAAGGTTTTAAGAACTTGGAATATGATTGAGGAGCCAGAGGAGGAAAATCCATCCTGTTTACTAAGGTAATATACGGTCTACAGAAGCATTTGTTGACTTTTTTACAGATTGGGAAAATAGAGCCATATCAGACCCTGAAACTAGACAGTCATTGATAGAAATCTTGGCATTTGAAAATGCAAATACTGAAGAGAGCAATCAGACCATTGAAAACAAAGGGAACTCCAATAGTCGAATGACTAAGGGAGATGACTGGAATTGGTTCTCAGGGGCACAATGCCAATATCATACAGCAAATCATAGCTAGAAATATTAAAAATAAAAATGCTCAATGTTTTAATTGTGATGAATTTTGTCATTTTCAAAGAAATTGTAAGGCTAAAAGATTCAGAACTCAAAATATCAGGTACATTGACTCTAGAGAATACAATAATCATTGAAGAGAACAACCTGGTTCTGATTGCTATGAGCCACTAAGGCTTCCAGAGTTTTGTAGCTGCAAGGAAAAGGGAAAACAATGGTCAAAGGATTTCAGGTCTAAGAGAGACATATGAGGTAACCACTTGCTATTGGGAATTGAACCAAGGGTCCTGTCAACTTGAAGCCCCACTGCAAACAATATGAACCATTTTCATTTGGTCAGTCAGGAAGTACCAAGCAGCCATGAAAATCAAAACTAAGTACTACTGATCTTATATGTCCTACAGAAAGGAGTACAGCCTTGGATCTGGCCACAGATATGCCTATTACACTATACCCAAAAGTTTAATGTTACAAGTTAACTACTGGTGTTTATGGTCCTCTGTAACTTCAGAGACAGTAGGAATAATCTTGGAAAGAAGTGGATTAACTTATCAAGGACTTATGATGCACCCAGGTATAGTAGATGGGGATAACAAGGAATAAACAAACATCATGGCATATGTGAAAAAATGAAATGCAAATTAATGCAATGGATAGAATTGCTCAGTTGTTGTTTCCTTAAATCAAGGGTAAGGCATCTCTAGTAGAAAACACAGGAGCTTTTGGGAGTACTGGAAAACTGTGTGTTCTGGCAAACAAAGGTCAGTGATCAGAGACCCAAATTAATGGTGCTGAAATAGAAGGTTTAGTGATGTTTGTATACTTTCCTAAAAGTCTTGGAATTCAGATTGGCTACTTCAGAAGTTTTACATACAATTTATAGGAATTGAACTAAGACAATATACTTGATGGATTAACTGTCTGGAACCAGAAGGGTAAACAGGAAAGTCGGGACCTTACATAACTGACCTACCCAAAAATTTATAGGGAAGGGATCTTTTACAACAACAGAGTACTCAAATTAATATTCCTGAAATTCCAGGGATAGCAAATGAGGAAATTGGGGGTGATGTGGTAGATGTGCATGGGGAAGGAATTGATATGGCTGATTGAGAACAATCACAATTTGTGTCTATTGTCTAAACACAGGAAAGCACAAGGGTTGAGTTTACAAATTTATAAAAGGGGAGAGTGTAAGAGCCTGAGGAGATGGGGAAACATCAAGAAATCAAAACCTTCTAGATACAATAGGGTTGGTGCACATGTGAGCTCACAGAGACTGAGGCAGCATGCACAGGGCCTCACAGGTCTACACCACATGGGATCCTAGAGCTGAAAGGGGAAGAGGATATATGCCTGCATCCCTAACCCGGAAGCTATCTCCAATTGATAGCCACTTGCAAATGCTATTTCCGAAGGAGTCTCACTGAAGAATCAAACCACTCCTAAGGTGCATCAACTTTAAACCAGGACAGACAAGACTTAGCTACTTCAGTGAAACAAACAAAACCCAATGCCAAAATTGGACAACTTCTCTGCAAGTTCTTGATCAAAGAAGTTCAAGAATCTTCTAGAGAGAATAGACCTTGGGCACAAGCTCCACAGCCAGTCCCACAACATCCAGAGGAAGCTCCACTCCCAGGTGCTTCGACACACCCAGGATCAGAGGTAAGCAGGAAGCAACATCTGTCCCAACATTGAGAGTAACTGGGACCAGCGGGACCAGACACACAGGAACTCCACCAGCCCAGTGACTCGGGTTCCTTCCGGTCTGTCTGGGTTAGTGTTCTGAGCA
>NC_045030.1:104852216-104861983 GCF_008632895.1 Mastomys coucha | reverse complement strand
CAACAAAAACAACAGGAAGTGACAATTACTTTTTCTTAATATATTAAATTGAAAATTAATATTACCAATATATATCCTAATCAATGGAAAACCAGTAATATGAGGAATTTGAAATTTGTTGATTTTCATCCAATGATCTCTATAATTTGGTAATTGGAGAAATAGGTCCAACATTGTACAACTATATACACTGTCAAAAAAAAAAACCAAATTTATAAAAGGGAACATTGCTGATATACCAACAGCCTTGCTCCTAAAATGCTTAACAAACAGATCTGTATGGCAAGAGCAGTGGCCCTTAACAAAAGGTAATTGAAGGTACTTGAACAACTGGTATGAGAGAAGCTATAGGCTCAACATATTGAAGAGTCTACCAGCCCATGGAGTCTACCAGCCCATGGAATTCCCCTGTGTTTGTTATAAAAAGGAAAACAAGTAAATGAGGAATAATAGTGGATTTAAGAACAGTTAATAGAGCAGTTCAAGCAAGTCCTTAACAGCCTGGATTTCCTTTACCATCTGTGTTACCAAGATCATGACATAATAATAATTGACTTAAAAGACTGCTTTTTCACAATACCCTTGCATGAGCGGAATAGGGAAAAGTTTGCTTTCTCAGTACTTACTCTGAACAACAGTGGTCAACTAAAGAGATACCACTGGAATGTGTGAGTCACCTAGGACTCAATGTGGGTGACCTTAGCCGAAATGCCAATAATCTGGATATGGAACCTGAACAGCAAACCTCCAGTAGTTGGGCCCCCAGTAGAGGGATGGGGACACCAATTGTGATGGTTTCTATATTTTTATGCCAGAGTGGCATTATTATAAGGTGTGGCCATGTTAGAGTAGGAGTGTCACTATGGGTGTGGGCTTTAAGACCCTCATCCCAACTGCCTGTAAGTCAGTCTTCCCCTAGCTGCCTTCAGATAAAGATGTAGAACTTTCAGTTCTTCTTGCACCATGCCTGCCTAGATGTTGCCATGCTTCCCACCATGATGATAATGGACTGAACCTCTGCACCTATAAGCCAGCCCCAATTAAATATTGTCCTTTATATGACTTGCCTTGGTCATGGTGTTTGTTCACAATAGTAAAACCCTGACTAATACACCAACCCACCTTCAAAATTTTTAACTCAGAATTGTTCCAGTCTACAAAAAAGGATGCAGGGACAAAAATGGAAAAGAGACTAAAGGAAATGCCATCCAATGACCAGCCCAACTTGCAATCCATCCCATGGGCAGGCACCAAACTCTGACATTATTATTGATGCTATGTTGTGCTTGCAGACAGGTGCTGAGCATGGCTGTTCTCTGAGAGGCTCTACAGCAGCTGACTGAGACAGATATAGATATTTATAGCCAACCATTGATCTGAGAATGGGGACCCCTGTGGAAGAGATAGGGGAAGGATTGAAGGAGTTGAAGGGGATGGCAAAAAGGCATAGGAAGACCAAAAGTGTCAACTAACCTGGACCTCTGGGAACTCCCAGAGGGTAAGACACCAACTAAAGAGCAAACACAGGCTTGTCCAAGGCCCCTGGCACGTATGTAACAGAGGACTGACTGCCTTGTCAGGCCCCAGTGAGAAAGGTTGTGCTTAATCCTGTAGCAACTTGATTCCCCCAGGGAAGG
Organism: Mastomys coucha; assembly: GCF_008632895.1. Lineage (NCBI taxonomy): Eukaryota > Metazoa > Chordata > Mammalia > Rodentia > Muridae > Mastomys > Mastomys coucha. The sequence goes on along the minus strand of NC_045030.1, from coordinate 104,860,346 downwards.
GGGATGCCCAGGGTGGGGCACCCTCCCGGAGGCAAAGGGGAGGGAAGAGGGCATGGGGAGCTCTAAGAGGGAGGCAACATTTGGGATGTAAATAAACAAAAGCATTAATTAAAAAACATCATGCTAGTTTTCAAGAAAAATTGTAAGCATTTTGATGACACACAGAAACAGTTAAAAAAGACAAAGCAAGTTTCAGAATTAACCCTGATATTATGTGTACATTTTAATTGTGTGATGAGGGCTATAAAATAATTATAACTAATATATTAAGGGCTCTAATGAAAAAAGTAGAAAAACTGCAAGAACAGATGGGCACTGTAGGCAGAGAGATGGATATTCTGAGAAGGAATTTAAAGAAATGTAAAAAAAATCTGAACACATTGAAAGAAATGAAATGCCTTTGATGGACTACAATTATCCCTGACACAACTGAAGGAAAATTATTGTGCTTGAGACCAGGGCCATACAAGCTTTTCAAACTTAATTTCAAAGGGACAAAAAAATGAAAGAAAAAGAAACCAGAAGAGGACATCTGAGAACTGTGTGATAATATACAAAAACAGCATAGCATATGCAGAGTTTGAATAACAGAAGGAGAACAGTGCAGAGGAAATATTTGAATAAAATGAGAGTATGTTACAAAATGAATGACTGAATCCAAGCAACAGCCACCAGCTACCCAGAGACCAGCAAGTAAGAATTTAAAAAGAAAAAGAGCATTTAGTTATATCATATTTAAGGTGCAGAAAACAAGAGAGAAAGAAAACCTTGAAATAATCTAAAAATAATAGGAACATATTCCATATAGAAGAAAGAAATTAGAATTATAGTGAAAAGCTTGTCAGTAAACACATAAGCAAAGGGAACTGAATTGTTGCAAGAAAGAATGAACTTAGAATTTAAAGTATCCTTCAAAAATGAAAAAAGAGTTTCAGACAAATAAAAATTAAGAAATTCATTGCCAATAGGCATATCTTGAGAAGCCTTAATTCAGATTCCTCAGAAGAAATATATAGGTCAGAGATTAAATATATATGAAGAAAGAAAGGTATTTGAAGGGAATAAATGTATAAGTAGATTATACTTGTTTTATTGATATTTGCTCTAGAAGTCAACTTTGCTCAGAATAATAATAGTAATTATATATTGGTAATTATAACCCATGTGTATTAAAATGGATGTCAGAAATGTTATAAGCAATGGCAAGGACAATTTTTTTATATATTTCTGTACCACATGTGAACTGATACATTGGTATTTGATGGTAGGTTTGCATTATTTCAATGTATATATGATAATAATAAGCACTGAATATTTTTTAAAAACATATTTTAGTGATATGCCAAGAGAGCAAATGAAGTAGAATCACCTCTGTTAGTAATAAACACAGCAAACACAAAATATGTAAACTGAATGAATTGAGATGAGCATGAAGATAAAACATCTTGATCTAATTGACACAGAATACTTGATCAAAATATCAGAATAAATGCATATTCTCTTCAAGTTCAGATGATAAATTTAGCACCATATATGACATAGGCCACTGTGCTGCATAGTTTTATGTCAAGTTGACACAAACTAATGTCATCCGACAGAAGGGAACCTCAGTTAAGAAAACGCCCCCATAAGATCAGGCTGTAGGCACGCTTGAAGACTATTTTCTCAATTAGTGATAGATGGGGTAGGGCCCAGCCCATTGTGGGTGGTGCCACTCTGGGCTGGTAGTCCTGGGTTCTATAAGGCAGCAGACTGAGCAAGCTATGAGGAATAAGCAGCACCCCAATGGCTCCTGCTTCAGCACCTGCCTCCAGGTTCCTGTTTAAGGTCCTGTCCCGACTTTCTTTGATGATAAACAGCAATATGGAAGTATAAGACAATTAAACTATCCTCCTAAATTGTTCTTTGGTCATAGCAATAGAAACCCTAACTAAGATAACTACAAAATATTCTTCAATAAAAACAGAAATCAAATAAGGCATATTCTCATACCTCAATGAGTTAAACTAGATAACAGCAATAACACGATGCCTAGAAGATCCTCCTCAGTATTTTGAAACTGAATACCACACTTTTAAATGACACACGAGTCAATGAAAACGTCTCAAGAGCAAGTAACAATACTTTGGAACTGAGTGGAGTCATAATTTATTAAAATATACACTATGCAATAAGTCAGTTCACATATTAGAAAAGAATAAAAATCTAAAATCAATAATGTCATTATAAAACAATAAAGATTTAAAATAACAAAGTCTTGATAAAACAAGCCAAAAAGATATAGTAAGCTTACAACAAGCAGAAAAAACTCTAAAACTTAGAACAGATATCAATGAAATGAAAACAGTGGAGAAAAATCAATGAAACCAAGAGCCAGGTCTCTGAAAAATCAAAGCTTATAAGCATGGATTAAAAAGAAGCACAAATTGCCAATATCAGATATGAAGAAGAGGTTAGCAGTACTGATCTCATAGATATTAAGAGGATTCTTTGGGAGGATAATGTACAACCATTCCCAAATATTTGATAACAACAATAAGGTGAACCAATACCTCACAAAAAGATAAAGCATAAAACCTCACACAAACGGGAATGTATCATCCAAATAGATTTATACCTAAGAAATAAAATTAATGAATCATTAAAAACCTTGACAAAAGAAAAGCTTAAGATGATTGCCTCTAAATTCTAATATTTAAGAAAGAAAGTAACTTCCAGAGAGAGAGAGAGAGAGAGAGAGAGAGAGAGAGAGAGAGACAAAGACAGAGACAGAGAGAGAGACAGACAGACAGAGACAGAGACACAGAGACAGAGAGTGACAGTGACAGTGACAGACAGACAGAGGGCATAGCCTGATGCCATCTTTCAGGATGTTTTCTGAGCCTTAGATATAGTATCTTTTGGGTATGGCTCTATCTTTTGGCATTGGGCACACCACAATCACCTATTATCTGCATTTTGACCTGTTGTGGATCTCAACCACAGTCTCTGACTTTGTTACCAAAAAAAAAAAAAAAAGTTTCTTTAATGAGGGGTGAGAGCTACACTTATCTGTGAAAATCAGACACTTGAATGATATGTCTCCCATAGTCTCAGCCATTTGAATAATTAGTCCCCATTTGCTGCCACAATTTGGGTGGACTTAGGAGGTGTGACTTTGCTGGAGATAGTATGTGAATGGAGACAGGCTTTGAGGTATCAAAAGCCACACACCACACCCAGTTCACTCTCTCTGTTTCATGCCCACAGTTCAAGATGTAAGACTTCAATTTCCTGTGCATGCTGCCATTACTGATGCCTGCTGTTATGATTCCCTGCCATGAAAGACTCATGCTTCTGGAAATGCAAGGCCAAATAAACCCTTCCTTTTTTTAGGTTTCTTTGATCGCATTGTTTTCCACTGCAATAGAAAGTCAACTATCATAGTGGTATAAGGATAAGTATTTAGTATACAGTTAGAAATTATATTGGTTTAGGAAAATGCCAGTAGTAGATTCTGTGCTAAGGTCTATGATGTCTCCAATTGGGTAGCTGTATAGGTTGGAAGTACCAGGAATGAATTTCTTCCAATTTAGCAGACCTTAAGTCTAGTTAGACAGTTGTTGGCTACTTCCAAAATAATGTTACCACTATTGAACTACTGAAGCCATATAATTGGAATGGTTATTGGGGGGGTCTTTATAGATGGATAGAACTATTGATTAGCTACTTTCTTCTTTTGGAAGCTTGAATAACACCTTCCAATATTATGAGAACTAGTCTGCAGAAAGGAAGACTTGTAGGTCAGTAGGTCAGTTCCTGTTTGATTTCTTCAGGTTCCTTGTTTGAAGTATGCAGTATCTTCAGCAACATGGTCTTCAAGTTCTGGGAGGCAACTAAGAGCAATGGCTATAGTCTGTATTGTTTTGTGAACGTTTGGGATGCCTCAACAGCCCAACAGCTCAATGGGGGGGGGGTTCCTATGCCAGATACTGAGATTTTGTTAGTCCATGGTTCTCAGAAGCAGCATTATCCAGTACTGCATAACTATATATATATATATATATATATGTATATATATATGTATATATATATATATATAACATTTTTATGAATATAAGTGTTTTGCCTGGATGTTTATCTGCACACTATGTGTATGCTTGGTACCTGTGGAAGCCAAAATAAGGCCTCAGGTTCCTGAAACTGGAGTTTAGAGAGGATTTTGAGCTGCCAGGTGGATGCTGACATCTAAACCCCAGTTCTCTGGTAGAGCAATAAGTATTCTTAACTGTTGGGCCATCTTTTCTGCCTTTATCTACCTATCTGTCTGTCTGTCTGTCTGCCTGCCTGCCTGCCTGCCTGCCTGCCCATCAGTCCATCCATCCATCCATCCATCCATCCATCCATCCATCCATCTATCTATCTATCTATCTATCTATCTATCTATCTATCTATCTATCTATCTATCTATCTCTACAGACTGGTGCAAACTCCTCTTGTTATAATGAACCTAACTCTGTAGAAAAAGCATTAATCCACTAACTATTCAAGGTTACACTGACAATTAAAGCTCTAACACATGAAGTAGTAGCACATATTCAAACTATAGCATTGACTGGAGAACTAATAACAAGTGCATAATCTTGACCACTAATGAAAGCACATGTATAATAAAATTTTTGAAAGAAGTAGATGGGTTCCCAACTACCCTCTCATATTAAGGGCACTAACTCTTCCAACTCACTCAAATTGAATCTTCCTTCTTACCTATCATATTAATCAGCAGACAATTCTAGATGCTAACAGTAACATCGTTTGCCTGTTCAGTGTTGTGCCACTTAAAGACTGAAGCTCTGGAGTCTTGCTTGCCAACAAATATATCCTTTAAACCAGTGGACAAATATAATATCTAGAGTTCTCTCAGTAAGACAAGTAAGGGGGGAATTTAGGTCACATGCATCTTGACAATTATCAATTTCCATTGACAATCTGAACTAATTTTAGCTAGCAGATTTTCCATCTTTCATGTAATGTTGCATCTACAATTTCTTCTACTACAAATAAACATAAAATAAGATACATGTTCTCTCCTGAAAAATATTTCTTATTAAGTGAAGGTTAAAAGTCTGAGGTTCAGACCAGATAAAATAGTAATGTAACCAAGATTATATCAAGGTGATATTTCCAATCCTAGGAAGATAGATGTATATCTTTCTATTCTTCCTATTAAATACAATTAAATACTCTGCATGGCACACACAAAACTAATATAAAGACAATTCATGAAGGGTAAAGACAAAAGGCATGAAACTTGAAAACAAAGGAAAAGACATGAGTTCCTGTACTTCTCTTCCCTCCCCCACTCCTTCTTTCTCTTTATCTCTCTCCTTCCTTGAGAGAGTATTCTGGAAGCCACTTACAATAAGGATCTAGGTTAGAAATTAGAACCAGAAGTTGTTTGTGAACTTTTTATTTATCTATCACAGGTCATAATACAACATAGCATCCACATAGATGAGATAGTGTTGACTAAAATGAAGATAAGAACGTGAAATATTGAAACAAATGTCTGAAATTAGTGATAATGATGATGATGATTGATATTTGTGGGATATTATGGACAATGAACTCATTTAAGCTGCAGAGACTCCTATAAAATAAGTTCAATTGTCACCCAAGCTTTACGATAAACAAACTGAAGCATAGAATGGTTATGTCATTTCCTAAGGTCTCATGGCTATGAATTAGGGAAGCCAGACTACAACACTTATTATTCTGGCTCCAGAGTGATTGCCAGCAACTTACAGGTAGTATGTTTAACTTCAAATTTGAATCCAGCCACAGTAGAAACAAAAGAAAAACATTCTCCCAGATTAAAGAGAATGTCAGAGGTTACTCCATTTCTGTTTCTTTCCTTAATGTTGAGAGAATCTTTCTAGGTGTTTATGAATATAGCATCATCATGCCCAATATGCCACTACCATATCCAGATCTTATCACAAATTAGGCATCATCATCTTATAATCTATACCCACACATTTTCTCTGTCCAATTTTGTTCCCTTTTCAAGTCTAATGGCCCTTTCATGGTGGTTGCTTATCAGTTATCTACAGTATGATTCATAACAGTAGCAAAATTACAGTTGTGAAGTAGCAATGAAAATAATTTTATGGTTGGGGTCATCACAGCATGAGAAACTGCATTAAGGGGTCACAACATTAGAAAGGTTGAGAACCACTGTCTTAGATCAACTCTGAACAGAGAAAGACTTAACCTTCTCTAAACTTGTTCCTTGCCTTTTAGCATGTGTTCAAATACCCCCTAATGGATGAGAGAATCATAGATTCCATTAGATAAAACTCACTGATGCTTCTAATATTCTTCTTTTACATGCCATGGCTCCAGGATTACACTTACCATTTGCTCAAAGAAGAAAATCCTTTCTGAACTTGGGCTCTGGAAATATGGGAGAAATGATCTAGTAGGTTATCAGGTTCCTCACAAAATGCTCAGTTTGTGTCTCTCTTCTCTGTCATTCCAAGCCTTATTCCCTTGAGATGGGGTTGCTCACCAAAGTCTAACTCATCACTTTCTTTTTCTAATTTATTTTTCATTAGATATTTTCTTTGTTTACATTCCAAATGATATCCCCTGGTTTCCCTTCTGGAAAAAAAAATCCCTATTCCTTCCCAACTCCCCCTGCTCACCAACTCACCCTCTTCGGCTTCCTGGCCCTGGTGGGTTTGCAGCCCCTTAGGAAGAACAACAATATGAACTCATCACTTTCAACTGAGATCACTAGCCAGCAAGCTGCCAGGATCCATCTCTGTTCCACAGCACTGAGCTACAATAAACTCCCATGCACTTTTAATTTTTTAAAATAAGTATACAAGGAATTAGATATCATTATTGCATTTTCAAATTAAAGTGTATTTTAGTAAATTATTTCTTCTGCCCATGCAATTTTTAAGTGAACTTAAGTTTTCATTTCTTTGAAGTAAAATGTCTAGAAGTGAAACTTCTCTGGGTCACATGGAAAGTATTCAACCTTAAAAGAAAATTCAAAAGTATTCACCTTATTAATGGGTCATTTTGTATTTCCCTGAGTAATATAGGACAATTCTAGTTCTATGCATACTGGCATTGATACTACTAATTTTTACTTTAGATGTTCTAATGTATGTGTAGTAGTATCACACAGATAGCATTTCTCTAAATGTATACAGATGCTGAAAATATTTTCATTTGCCTATTTTCCACCCATAGTTCTTCTTTAATGGAATAAGTTTTCATGCCCCTTTCCTACTTCCTTTTTTAAATAATTTTACAATTTGAAATTTCCTTATATATATGTACATATATATTAAATATAAGCTCTTTGCTGTGGTTTGCAAATACTATGAATCACTTTGTAACTTGTCTTTTTATTCTCTGTAACAAAGACTTCTGTGAAGCAAGTTGCTTTTTCAATTGATTTAAGTTTTATTGCATTATACTGAGAAAAGATACATAATTTCAATTTATCTGAATTTGTAAACATTTAAAAACATACTTTAAGTAAATAGAATTACATCACATTCTTCTTTCCCTTTTGTACCCCCACTCCTCCCAGAGACCCCCACTTCAATACTTGCTATACTTCGTTTTTTTACTTTGTCATATTTAAAATTTATTTAATATTGTAACAATAAAAATGAGTGTTATAAAGGTTGTTTGATATAAAACAATAATCAATTGAACAGTCTTATGTAGATGCTTGTCTACAGCAATACTGAAAATACATACACTTTTCTCAATATAAATCTTAAATAACTCCAAACATATCAACTATATGATATTTTAAAATAATATATCACTACTAGGTTTTTTAAATGAACATAAATAGATAAAGTATTTTTGTTTGCTTGTTTGTCTTGTTTTGTTTTTAGTAGAGCTTAAAATCTTGGCTCTTACTGTGGTACAACCCCAAAATAAGAACAATTTTTAGACATTGGAGTTCATTGTAATAAGGCTGTACTTCAATGACCTTCACATCACCAAGGGATTTTACCTCCATCATAGCTAAGCTATGAGTTGATAGTTTTGCTGCACCAAGAAATGAATTGTAGGCACGATTTTTGGATACAGATTTCCTGCTATGGTCAAAGCTAT
>NC_045030.1:104844041-104850005 GCF_008632895.1 Mastomys coucha | reverse complement strand
AATCTTGCTTTTCTGGTGTAATGGTGTGTCCAGGACTTGCTATGGTGGGAGAATTGGGTTCTGGTGATGCCAAGTAACCTCGGTTTGTGTTGCTTATGTTCTTACACTTGCCCCTGCCATTTGATTATCTCTAGTGCTTCCTGTCCTGGCTAAATCTGAGTGGAGCCTGTCCTTCTTATGATCCTGGTTGTGTCAGAACTCCTCAGAATCAAGCTGTCTCTGTGATCCTTTGATTCTGGGATCCTGTGAACCTGGGCTTGTGTTAGAGCACCTGGGAGTGGAGCTTCCTCTGGGTGTTGTGGGACTGGCTGTGGAGATTGTGACCAAGTTCTGCTCAGGGCACTGGCCCCGACAGATAGGAAGAAACCAGTGTCACTGGACTGGCAGAGTTCCTGCATGCCTGGGTCCCACTGGTCCCAGTTACTCCTGGTGTTGGGACAGATGTTGTTTCCTCCTCACCTCTTATCCTATGATCCTGGGAGTGTTAGATTGCCTGGAAGTGGAGCTTCCTCTGGGTGTTTTGGGACTGGCTGCAGAATTTGTGCCCAAAGTCTGCTCAGGGCACTGGCCTGAAGAGATGGCTCAGGGACTATGGACACTGATTGCTCCTCCACAGACCCTGAGTTCGATTCCCATCAGCCCCTTCTTTCAAGTTTCAATTTTTATTTTTATTTTTAAAATACGGGTGTTTTGCCTATATACATCTGTGCACCATATATGTATATGTCCAGTGCCTTAGGTCCAGAAGAGAGTGTTGGATTCCCAGAAATGGAGTTACATATGGTTGTGGTCTACCATGTGGGTGCTAGAAATCAAACCCAAGTCCTTTGAAAGAACAATGAGTGCTCTTAACCTCTGAGCCATATCTCCAGCCCAACACTTTCAATTTTTATCTCAACCCTTTCAGTTTTGATGGATCCTGTATTTAGTGTCATGTCCAAAGAATTATTGTTAAATGCATGTTTATGATATGTAAAACTATACAAATTAATGGGATTTGTTGTTTAAGTGCAGAAGTACATTGTATAGTATTCAGATTAGGATAAGCATATCTATTTCCCCAAACTTTCATCATTTCTTTGTGGTGAAAATATTCAAAATCCTTCCTTGGTCAGTTTTTCAAGTACACTGTGTATTGTTCCTATCCAATTATCACATAACTATGCAATAGAATGTTAGAAATTGTTTCTCTTATCTAATTATAACACGGTATCCATTGACAAGACTCCCCACATACCTCTTCCTCCTGATTCAAGAGCATAATAATTTCCTTTTTTTTTTCTAAATTTTTATAATTTCTTCTCTTACATGTGGCCATTTTGTTTACTATGACTTATTTTTATAATGTTTAGGTCAACAGGGTTTTTTTTGTTGTTAAAGATGTACACATTTCCAATAAAATTCTCACTTTGGCTTTTTTAAAATAAGTATTCATGGCTAGCTTTGACATTGCAATATTTCAAGACTGGCCTTGAACTCCCATTTTTCTGTCTCTATCTTCTAAATATTAGGATTAACAGGCATATACCATTATGCCTGGCTCCAATTAAATTTATTAAAAGGATGGTTCTTTCTCTGTTGAATTATATTTTAACCTCTGTCAAAATTCATGTGGTATATATATTTCTGGACTCTCTTGTTCCATTCACCAATATCATACACTCCTTAATAAACAATTATTAAATTCAAGCATATTGACTCTCATTTATGCATTTTTCCAAAATTTCTGTTGTATTGCCTCTCCATAAAATTTCTCAAAGCAAATTCTACACTTAGAATTTCAATCTTGTTTTGACAGCAATTTTGTTGAATTTGTGTATAATTTTTAGAGCATTGGAATTTTACTACTTTAATTCTTTTAATCATTGCAAGTAATTGGGTCTCTCCATTTAAGTCTTCCTTGATTTGTTTTAACAACATTTAATAGTTTTCAACATTAAAGTCTAGTGATATTTTTGCACATTTGCACATTCTTTGGTTTGAGTATTCTTGAGTAGTACTATAATTTTTTTATGTTGGTTTCTAAATTTTGCTAATACACAGTAATATAGTTGATAAAGACCTTGTATCTGAGACTATTAAACCTGCCCTTTGTTTTACTTCACATCAACTTATCTGTTTCCATCTTACCCAACAACTAGCTATCACTTAAAGTTTATTACAAGGAAATCATTAGGGCCAAAGTAAGTAGACTTTAGAACTCCAATCATTACTTAGTTTTATCAAAGGTCACACTTTTTAACAGTGTACAAATGAACTGGTGGGCAACATATAACTTAAATTCCCCATGTAAACTTGTCCAAGAGAAGAAACATATACTGACTAGGCTATTCTTTTTTTTAAAAAAAATTATTTTTCTTTATTATCTTTAATCTCTTTTTTAAACTGTGCAGTCATTATCCTCGTTCAGGTCTGCCTGCTGGCTGTTCCTCATCCCATACCTCCCTGCCATCTCCAAGAAGATGTCCCCACCCCACCAGACTTCTCCATTCCATTCAAGTCTCTTGAGGGTTAGATACATTTTCTCTGACTAAACCTAGACCCGGCAGTCCTCTGCTGTATATGTGTCAGGGGCCTCAGACCAGCTCCTGTATGCCACCTGGTTGGTTGATGGCTCAGTGTCTGAGAGATCTTGGGGGTCCAGGTGGCCTGAGACTGCTGGTCTTCCTATGGAGTTGCCCTCCTCCTCAGCTTCTTCTACCATTTCCCTAATTCAACCATAGGGGTCCCTGGCTTCTGTCGGTTGGTTGGGTGTAAGTATCTGCATCTGACTCTTTCAGCTGCTTGTTGGGCCTCTCAGAGGGCAGCCATGCTAGGCTCCTGTCTGTAAGCACAGCATAGCATCAGTAATAATATCAGGTGTTGGAGCCTACCCTTAAGCTGGATCACTGGACCTCCTTTTCCTCAGTCTCTCCTCCGTTTTTGTTCCTGCAGTTCATTCAGACAGGAACAATTCTGGGTCAGAGTTCTTGACTGTGGGATGGCAAGCCTATTGCCTCTCCATGCCATAGGGGCACATGTTCCACTATGCTCACAGAGGCCTTATTTGTGATAGCCAAAAGATAGAAATAACCCAGATGTCCCACAACAGAAGAACGGATACAGAAAATGTGGTTCATTTACACAATACTACTCAGCTATTATTAATGAATGAGGATATCATGAGTTTTTCAGGCAAATGGAACTAGAAAATATCATCCTGAGTGAGGTAACTCAGACCCCAAAGGACATGCATAATATGTACTCACTAATAAGTGGATATTAGCCAAAAAACAAAAACAAAAAGTACAGAATACACAAGATACATTCCACAGAACTCAAAAAGGTCAACAAGCTGAAGGACTCAAGTGAGGATGCCTCAGTCCCACTTGGGAGGGAGAAGAAAGCAATCACAGGTAGAGGGACAGGGGGAGGGAGGGGCCTGAATAGGAGAGGGGATGGGAGGGGGAGAGAAGAATATGATCAGGTAATGGTGGCTGGGGAGGTGGGGACAGGACTGAAGCCCTGAAGGCCAGCAGAAAGACTGGAAACAGGCAACCTTGGGAGGTAGGAGGTGGGGAACCCTCTAGAATGTACCAAAGATCTGGGAGGTAAGAGACTGTCAGGACACAAAGGGAGGGACCTTAGATGAAATGCCCAACAGTGGGGAGATAGAACTTATAGAATCTATCTCCAGTAGAAAGACAGGGTATCAAGTGGTAGACTATTTATTTTTAAACCTGACACAGCAATTGTCACAAAGAACTGAAATGTGATCATGCCACAGCACAGACACAAAGATTGGACCACGGCCTTTTCAGAGAGCTCCTCAAATTTCAAAAACTAATTTGAGAAACAATCTGACTACACAGACATTAGTAAATAGGACTCAAAGAATTTTGTAGAATTGGATCTTAGGAGGGAGTGCTATTTCTGAAGAAACATCAAGAGTAGAATGATGACTCCTACACTTACTTAAGTATTCTTGATGTGGAACAAAATCCAAATACCAATTTATGTCTGTAAAATATTCATAAAAATCAGTACCCTTCAACTTGGCTAACCTCTTTCAGATTTCACTGATTTGATCAGACCATCCCTGTTATTGTCTGATGAGCAATATTCCTGTGTCCTTTGTTTTGTAGGAAAAATCCCAGACAGATAAGAATCCCTGATTTCAAGGACAATAGCATCCCTCTACCAAAAACTGATCTCCATAAACTAAACTTTCAGATTGCATTTTTTCACTTCTGTACTTTTACAAGTGTCCATATCTCTGTCTTTAAGCACTGGCTCTCCTTTCTGTTTACCTGGTATTTTCTTCTTCACCTTTTCATATCAGATATAATTTCTACCAGAATGCCTTCATTAAACATCTAAGCCTACTCTCTGTTTCAATGAAACAATATGTAGATTGGGTTAGTTTACTTAATTTTTCAATATTTTAATTTCCAACTCATAAAATGAGGATAATATTAAATCATAGGTTTACTACTGGCAAGAGCACAAAGGTCTCTCCACTCAAAGATAGTAAGTTCTAGGGAAACAGGGAGTGTTAAATACACATAGTTGTCTCTTCACAGGAATAGATGTATAACTTGTTTTCTTCCCAGAAGGTTGGGAATGGAGGTGGGCAATAGCCTAGGTGACCCCTGTGTAGGACCAGAACATGCCTGGTTCCTCCAAGTTCCTCCAAGTAGGACTGGGGGTGGCTAACAATCTATATGACCTCTGTACTACCTGCATGCCTGAGACTATACCAGGTCCTCATCTAGGCCCTTAAGATAAGCCTAGCTATAGAAACTATTTTCATTGAAGAAGTGATGTGCTTTTTGAGAAGAGTTTTGATATAATATGCTTCCTTGTATACATGGGATTGTGCTAAAACAGGGAACATTTTCTAAAGTTATACTGAACTTAAATATGCCTACAGTAAGCTGCCCAGTCAAAATTCTATAATAAATGTAATACCTAAAACAGAGGTGATTAGCTTATTAAATGATGCTGCTGTTAAAGCCATAGCTCAAAGAATTAATCCCTTGCTTCCTTACCAATTACTTATCCTTCCGTTCTCACAATCTCCTACTGGAATCATTTATCAACAAGATAATGGTACTATAGAAATTTATGAATGCTATAATTCTACACAACATTCTATAGATCCTTATTTACAAGAAATTATAGACCTACTGATGGGAAGGGTAAATCTTAAACAACTTAATAATAAAGAGCCTATATAAATAATTGTTCCACTAAATGCAAACTAGTTATTTGTTCCAATGTGATAATAGTTAGCAGGTTGCATTAGCATGTTATTAGACGTCTACAGATAGTCAATAATTATTGAAAAGATTTCATTTTTCAGATTTTAAAAAAGATATCCCATGAGAATCACCTAAAATCACACCTAAAACTCTATAGATATTACTTTTTTGCACTTTGATAAAACTTTATTTTTTATTAATCATTCCATTCGTTTATATCTCAAATGATATCCCACTTCCCAGTTACTCCTCCTCCAACCTCCCATCCCTTGATATTTAGCTTCCTGGTTACCCCTTCCCCTCCCCCCATTCCACATTTACCCTTCCCCCTCCCCTTCACCTGTATGAGGGTGCTTTCTCACCCATGGTCTCCTGCCTCACCACTCCAGCATCCCCCACGCTCGGGCATCAAACCTCCCAGGACCAAGGGCCTCCCCTCCCATTGATGTCAAACAAGGCTACCCTCTGCTACATATGTTTCTGGTGTCATGGATCCCTTCAGGTACACTCCTTGATTGGTGGTCTAGACTGGGAGAACTGGGTGGTCAGGCCAATCTATGTTGTTCTTCCAATGCAGTTGCAATCCCCTTCTACTCTTCCAGTCCTTCCACCATCTCCCCCACCTTTTAATGCTTTTAGAAATGGCTTCTCAGGTTGCAGAGACTAACTATGGAGCAGAGACTGAAGGAAGGACAATCCAGCCTGATATAGCTGTCTTCTG
>NC_045030.1:104840588-104843843 GCF_008632895.1 Mastomys coucha | reverse complement strand
GTGGGGAGGGGAACCTGGGAAAGGAGCTTTCGTAAATAAAGAAAACATCTAATAAAAAAAGAATTCTGGTAAACGGAAATGGTGGTGAAGGAATATTTTAATTCAAACATCTATATTAAAACACTCCCTAAAAAAAAAGAAAAGAAAAGAAAAAAAAAGAAAGAAATGACTCTTCAAAAGGACAAAGAACATATATCTTATATTCAAATCCCACATGGTCTTCAAAAGAAGATTGTAGTCACTCCTGTTGGTACAGCTCAATATTCTAAACTCAGTGTAATCAATCAGCTTTTATTTCTCAGCCACTGAATATTTTAACTGACCTCATATATAAATTAGCACATGAAAGACAGACATGCACTAAGAATAGAAACAGGCTTAAGTTGAGAGAAAGTGAATGTTGCAGAAGGTTTGTGGTTGTAGCGAGGATATAGTAGAAAAAAAATGGAACTATTTGAAATATCTTCAAAGATGGACTCTAGTCATAGTAGAACTGGAAGAAAGATTCTATTCTCTTTCATACTAGAACTGGAAGAAAGACACTATTCTCCTTCAGCTCAGTTTCCTTGGCTTGAAAATAAAGATAAACAAAAAAATAAATCCAAATATATTGAAACATGACAGTAATGCTGAACTGTTCTACATAACACCTCTGTCTCTAGATAACACAAGGAGAAAAAGCATGTCTAGGAGGAAAGCCAAGAATGCCTGTAGCTATTGATGGTAGAAGGCTGCTCCTAATGGTTGCTGAAATGAGTTATCTGTTACTGAGACTATAGATGCTTTCCCTGCTGTTGCCTGGTCAAATTTTGCATCCATCCTTGGTGTGCTAAAAGTATTAGCAAAATTAAAATATTTATCTTTTTTATATAAAAGAAATTAGAGACTTAACTTTATTTCAGGCCTTTCAGGCACTGAGAGCACAAACAGCACCCAATTTCCTTTGTATTTATGATTACTAAAACTTAATGTTTTAAATTTGTATTGTAGAACATAACAAAAAATTAATAAATTTGGGGTGGATTTGAGAAGAAAATGGGACAATTTAAAATAAAAAGATTTAAAAAATATTTTTCTGCATAATACAGTGGTCAAGAAATGAAAACATAATTGTATATTTCTTCAATTCCCTTGGAGCCCAGAAGGGGTTAAACAAAAATACAGTCAATAAGAGTTAGCTTATTTTGCCACTTTCACCTAAAATTATTTTTGGTATAGCCTAAAAATCTGCTCCATCAGCCTGTGTGCAGAATGTAGTGCACATGAAAGCCTTCTGTCAAACTCTTCTTCCTTGAGACTGTTCTGCTTGGCAGTTGTTGGCAGTTTTGTTTTATTTACAATATCAGGTGGATATGTACTTTCTCATACTTCCATGGAAAACTCCAATTGTGTTTCATTTTTCCTTTCTGTGCTTGTTTCTCAAAAATTTCTGAATATCCTATTACCTGGTAGGAGAGTCTCCATGAGCTCAAAATTAGAATTGCCCTAAATTTTAAAGATCCCAAACATTATAGCCTTGGGTTTAAATCTTTAAAAGTTAATTACAATTGTTAATTAAGTGAATTTAAAAAAAAAACAGTTTTGTGCTTGCCCTTGAGGACTATCACGACAGCCTATTCTCTATTAAATATTCCACTCAGTATTTTAAGCTACTAGTGCATAATTAGAAGTGAGTGGACATCAGCTTGACATCTGAAACTACAGCAGCCTGTGTCTTGGGCCTTCTTTGATGTCAGCTGTATAAAGAACTGTGCTTGGATTGCACTATAAGCATACATCATGCCTTCCCTAACTAGACAGCTGCAGAGCACAGTCCCAGGCATGGCACGGGGCCCTCAGGGCTACAGGAAAGTACCAGTATGCCTCATCTGGATCTTTGTCGAATAACTGTTCATACATTTTCTTTTAAGGACTCCTACTACAATTGAAAATGGGTAATGATCCTACTGACATTGGCAAATGCTTTAAAGACTTTTACAGTTTATGAAATATTAATCATGTTATAGATATCCCTTAGATACACAGAATTAAGCTACTGTGGAACAATACCATCAAATACTTAAATGGCAAATTGTAAAAATAAAAAAGGGTATATACACCCCCCAAGTCTGCACATACTATGCTAATTTAATTTTTTTTCACTTTAAAGGATGGTGTTTCTTCTACTACCCTAGAGGACTTTGACCTAATGGAGACACAGCCTAAGGTATTTGTTAAATAGAAAGACTTAGAAATTAATCAATGCAAAGGTCCCAATGTTATTCTAACATCGAGGCAAGGTTATGCTTATGGCTTTCCAGAAAATAAAACATCTGAAGGTAGACAACAGATCCATCAAGAGGAGATGCCCCAACACGAGGAATAAACTGATGACTTGGGGAGACATCAAGACTAACTCATCAAGCTGAGACCTTGGGGAAACAACAAGGATACAATAACATTGAGTCAAAAATGATGCTGTTATGTTTACTGATGCCATTCTCAGCTTGTCAATGTAGAATCTAAATGTGTCAGGGGGATAAAAGGCACACCTGAATAGAAGATAGTATGATGTTGTTTTGCCATACTAAGGCTTGATTTTATCCTTTAGGACCAGTTGTCTGGGCAAAAAGGGGGTATACAAATATTTAGTTACCAATAGGTGATGTTTTGGCTTAATCTAACTGATCAGTTCAAATGCAATAATATGGATTTTAGCATAATTAGTACTCTTTGAAAAGCTCTGATAGTGGAAATTATAGTTGTATGAAGACTAAAAAATACCCCATGATTCGATTCAAGATGTGGCTGCAGGCACCTGCAGGACCTCAGAACAGTTCCAAGAAGCCTGAGAGACTCACAGAGGTTCTAAGGGGAGATGCAGCAGTGGAGAGGATTCTGAAGAGCCTGTAGGATCTCTGAAACAATAAAAAGGCAGTTTTTATGGGTAAGACGCTTTTAAAAAGTGGTCTCATGAAATTGGAAGAAATGATGGCAGAACAAAACCACTCAAAGCAGAAAAGTGGCGAAACTAGAAATGGGACAGTGATGGGTATGGAAGCAGTATGGGAGCTCAGTTGCAGCAGACAAAGGCACATGCCATTGCTGATTAGGGCCAGTCCTCTGCTCACAGAACAGCAGGAGGCTTGGGCCAGTGACCTGGCCTGCAGGTCAAGTTATTCGGGGACGAGGAGGGTCACAATCTGTAAATAAAGAATGGGCGAGAGAGACAACAGGACTCAAGGAAGCATTGCTTGTCAAGAGCCGTTTACTTGG
>NC_045030.1:104835974-104839331 GCF_008632895.1 Mastomys coucha | reverse complement strand
GAAGACACTGAAGAGAGTCCTGAAAAATTGTGATAAGGATGCTCTTTACAGTTGATGGCTTCTTGTGGGAGGGTGAAAAAGGACTCATTTATCTTTAAGGAGCTGGCCAGTGACAGTTTAACCATGCCCCAATGAGTATATGGGCAACACAAATTGGACTCGGTGCATTTTTTTTTCTTTTTGAGGGGAGGGCACAAGAAGAGGTGTGTAGACCTGAGTGGAATGAGAAGCAAGTGTGATTGAGGTACATTGTGTGAAATTTCCAAATAATCAACTAAAAAAATGTTAAGAAAGAATACTAGATGCATTACTTTCTAAAGTTGATATTATTGCACCTAGAATAGTTGCCAATGCTTTAGACTAACTGAATTTGGCACATGGCAGTCAACAAGAACCATCTTTTTGTACTAGAAATCTCTCTATTACTATGCTCCTAAAAAGAAATCTATATGGCATAGGAGTTACTCAAATACACTATGTACAAATAATAGGTATAAAATAGAATCCACCCACATCTGTATTCATAGAGCTTCCCCTGATATACCTGTTGGTCAGTGATCACATTGTTTATGCTTTAAATGTACTTATATCCCTATTTATTGTAATTCCACTTCTAATTATACCCTTCTTTCTGGTAAACAACTGCCTTTAGGGTGAACTTTGTGAGTGTGTGTGTGTGTGTGTGTGTGTGTGTAAATGCTTATACTGCCCTTCATGCAGGTTATAAAGATTTATGCAAGATAGACCATATTACACCAATTTTCTCAATACACCTTTGCAAATGATCAGTAGAATTAAGAGATCTCTCCCTCCAAAATGTGACTATTCTTTGCATCTACTGGGTCATGTAATGGTTGCAGCCACACTGACTCTTTTATTGCCTATCTCAGGAATGGCTATTAGAATACAGAGAGAGATCTCAATGATGGCCTGTATGGTTAGTAAAACTACTATTATTACAGCAAAGATATTAGCAAAAATCACCCAAGAGATGGGTAAATTAGACCATAGTTTTACAAAATAGAGCTAGTATAGATTATTTGTTGCTCAAGCATAATCTTGGTTGTCAACAATTTCCTGGCATGTGTTGCTTTAATGTGTCAGATTTTTCTCATACCATTGTGTGGGTCCCCTGCCCCCATCAGTTATTGTGCACCCATGGTCTCAGGATATGGAGGAGCTGGGGAGCAGGGTCTCTGGTGGCAGTGAGTACTGCAGGTATAAATGACCCAGGAGACTGTTTCGGAGGACAGCTTATTTATTGAAATAGAGGAGCTAACATATAGCTCAAGTCAGGGGAAAGGGGAGTTAAAGGGACAAGGGAGGGACTGTTACAATGGTGGCAGGAACCTTCCAAGCCTATCACCTAGATTGGTAAACTGCCTATATCACATGATTTCTGAGAAGCCAGTTCTCTGGTGGGGAAACAAAAGCTTAACTGGCTTTGTCATGATGGAAATTTCCATTGTGGGCAATTTTGAAAGCATCTCTAATCTCACATAATTGTTGGGTGATAGTTTGTAGTGGGGCAGAAGATGGGCCTTCTAGAGTTTTGTGAGTGTCCTTAGTGAACAAGGCTGAAGGAGCATAAGATGGACGGTGGGCGGTGTAAAAAGAGGTGGGTGCAGGGGGTCATGGGTTATTTTCTGTGTAATATATTCCATGATTCATTCAAAGGCAACAGTTTTGCTCCAGAGTGGTCTTCAGTGCTTTCCTCAGCAGCGTCATCACTAGGAAGAAGAGGTTTGGGTTTGTCCTTAATTTCCTTCTGGGAGGGACCACATATTGCAGGACAACCACGGAAAAAGGAAAGAGAGAGGGAGGTGTGTCCCTTCTTGGACTTTTCCGATTTGTGTTAGATAAGACACCCACGTCCAGATTTCAGCATTATAGGGGTTACTGGAGATTATCCCAGGGGCTAACTGAAGGACCTCCTCCCAGAAGGAAATTGTTTCTTCTGGGAGAGCTTAAGCCCCGGAAGCTTGAGAAGGAACTGAAGACCCCCAATTTGTGACTCCTGGTGGGAAAGCAGAATTTCCCATAACAGAAAAGTGTGGACATGCTCAGTCAAAGAGGGACCATTCCCAGGGCTACAGGAATTCCAGGAGAGTCCACTGAGACTAGGTGCAAGCCTGACCACAAATTCAAGAGAACTGATGACTGCCCTAAGAGCTTTTAACTGGTCGTTGCATTAGTGGGTCCTTTCAGAGAGATTTAGAGAGGTGATTTTTGCTGAGGCCCGAAGGACTGTCAGGGTCACACTAGAGGACTAAGGGCCTTCAGTCAATGCCAGGGAGTATCCCTGACCAAAAGATGTCAGTTGCCTTTTTGTGGTAGTTGGTCCCGATTTGAGTGATAAATCAAATTGAAAGTAAAGGAGGAAGGGAGAACCAGCTAGTCCTCAGGTCAGAATGGCGAGGGAAGACACTGATGTCCCTTGGCGAGGAGTACTTACCTTCTTCTGTGTGTCCTGGAGGGCCCCTGTTCAGGCATCGTATGTGGGTCCCCTGCTCCCAATTAGCCATTGCACCCTGGCAGTCTCAGGATGCAGAGGATTCTGCTGCAGAACAGGGTCTTGGGCAGCAGTGAGTGTGGGTTTATAAATGACCCAGGAGACTGGGGGGACAGCTTATTTACTGAAATAGAGGAGATAGCTTATACAGCTTGATTTAGGGGAGAGGAGATGAAAAAGTACAAGGGATTACATGCTGAAGTTGGGGCAGGGACCTTCCAAGTATATTAGTTAGATTAGCAGACTGCTGGTCACATGATTTCTGAGAGGCTAGTTCTCTGGAGAGGAGAGGAAATAGAAGATTAACTGGCTTTATTTTTTGTTATTTATTTATTTATTTATTTTTGTTTTTTTGAGACAGGGTTTCTCTGTGTAGCTCTGGCTGTCCTGGAACTCACTCTGTAGACCAGGCTGGCCTCGAACTCAGAAACCCGCCTGCCTCTGCCTCCCAAGTGCTGGGATTAAAGGTGTGCACCACCACTGCCTGACCAAGCCCTCAGTTTTTAAAATCAATCTCTGCTTCACACTTTGTCTCCATATTTCCTCCTGTGAGCATTTTGTTCGCCCTTCTAAAAAGCACTGAAGCATCTACATTTGGTCTTCCTTCTTCTTCAGCTTCATATGGTCTGTGAATTGAATCTTGGGTATTCTGAACTTTTGATATCTGCTGCAGGCTGGCCGATCTGGGCCTCCCTCAACCCGCGGGAGAAACGGGGGGTCCTAGTCAGGTCGACAAGATGTAGGCGAAGAAATGATGGCAGAGACAACACATGAAGCATAGGATCTGAATGTATTTCTTAGAAATGGCATCAGACTTTTACAGTCATTGCAAAAGAGAGATGGTA
>NC_045030.1:104833882-104835797 GCF_008632895.1 Mastomys coucha | reverse complement strand
GCAGATGACAAGAGTCATGTAGGCAGGTGACACATTAAGGTCAGTGATCTTACTGACCAAGATCACATGTATCCAGTTGTGAAGCGGGAGGAAGAGCAATGGTGCCCCTCCCTGCTGGGGCTAATTTGGTATTCCTATACTAACTCTCTAGTTCTTGCTGGAGGCAATGACTAGGAGGTTTTAATCTAACACTTCTAGCTAATATCATTGGGTGGAAGCCCTTCATTACTCCCTAGTATGTAAAACATTTCTAAGTATTGTAAACTATTATTGTCTTAAGGAATGTGCCTGACCCTTGTTAGCTCTAGCAAGGCAGTTTCCTTGAGAGAAATCACAAGTTATGGGAAGCTTGGTAATAAACCAGGATAGGTTAGAAATATTGTGTTGACCATGAAACAATGTCCAATCTTAGCCATTTACGAATCATTTCTTGGAGTACCTTTATGCCTAATTATGAGGGCGTGTTGACGATTGGAAAGACTGATCTGGAACATGTCTGAGTTAGGAGATACCAGCGACTGTCTATCCAGGAGGCACAGAACTCCTTTTGGATTCTTACTGCCTCTTATCCTTAATCAGGATTTTATCCCCGATATTTTGGATGTGACTGGAGCAGACGAGTGTGCGTGGCAGATATCCACTTATCAGTGAGTACATACTGTGGGTGTTTTTTTGTGACTGAATTACCCCACTCAGGACGATATTTTCAAAGTCCATCCATTTGCCTTCAAATTTCATGGTCATTGTTTATAATAGCTGAGTAGTATTCCATTGTGTAGATGTACCTCATTTTCTGTATCCATTCCTCTGTTGAGGGACATCTGGGTCGTTTCCAGCTTCTAGCTATTATACTCCACTACATTCATAAGCCTATTATGAATATAGTGGAGCATGTGTCCATATTACATGTTGGAGCATGTTCTGGGTATATGCCCAGGAGTGGTATAGCTGGGTCCTCCAGTAGCACTATGTCCAATTTCCTGAGGAACTGCCAAACTGATTTCCAGAGTGGTTGTGTCAGCTTGCAATCCCACCAGCAATAGAGGAGCTTTCCTCTTTCTCCACATCCTTATCAGCACCTGCTGTCCCCTGAGTTTTTGATCTTAGCCATTCTGACTGATGTGCGGTCGAATCTCAGGGTTGTTTTGATTTGCATTTCCCTGATGACTAAGGATGTTGAACATTTCTTTAGGTGCTTCTCAGCCATTCGATATTCCTCAGTTGAGAATTCTCTGTTTAGCTCTGTTCCCCATTTTTAATAGGCTTATTTGGTTCTCTGGAGTCTAAACTCTTGAGTTTGTGTGTGTGTGTGTGTGTGTTGGATATTAACTGTCTATTGGATGTAGGATTGGTAAAGATCTTTTCCCCATCTCTTGGTTGCCATTTTGTCCTATTGACAGTGTCCTTTGCCTTACAGAAGCTTTGCAATTTTATAAGGTCCCATTTGTCAATTCTTGATCTTCTTTGGTCTTTGTCACTGAGGTGCATTTTCTGTATGCAGAAATGCTGTATCTTGTTTACACATCCAGTCTGTTAGTCTATGTCTTTTTTGTTGGGAATTGAGTCCATTGATGTTAAGAGATACTAAGGAATAATGATTATTGCTTCCTGTTATTTTTGATGTTATTTTTATGTTTGTGTGGCTATCTTCTTTTGGGTTTGTTGGAAGATTCTTTTCTTGCTTCTTCTAGGGTGTAGTTTCCCTCTTTGTGTTGCCCTTTTCCATCTATTATCCTTTGTAGGGCTGGATTTGTGGAAAGATATTGCATAAATTTGGTTTTGTCTTGGGATATCTTGTTTGCTCCATCTATGGTAATTGAGAGTTTTGCTGGATATAGTAGCCTGGGATGGCATTTGTGTTCTCTTAGGGTCTGTATGACATCTGTCTAGGATCTTCTAGCTTTCATAGTCTCTG
>NC_045030.1:104831329-104833666 GCF_008632895.1 Mastomys coucha | reverse complement strand
TCTTCTATAATTTTGTTGAAGATATTTACTGGCCCATTACATTGGGAATCTTCACTCTCTTCTATATCCATTATCCTTAGGTTTGGTCTTCTTGTTGTGACCTGGATTTCCTGGAAGTTTGGGGTTAGGAGCTTTTTGCATTTTGCATTTTCTTTTACTATTGTGTCAATGTTTTCTATGGTATCTTCTGCACCTCAGATTCTCCCTTCTATCTCTTGTATTCTGTTGGTGATGCTTGTATCTATGACTCCTGATCTTTTCCCTAGGTTATCTATCTCTAGTATTATCTCCCTTTGTGATTTCTTTATTGTTTCTATTTCCATTTTTAGATCCTAGGTGGTTTTGTTCAATTCCTTCACCTGTTTGTTTGTGTTTTCTTGTAATTCTTTAAGGATTTTTGTGTTTCCTCTTTAAGGGCTTCTAGCTGTTCATCTGTGTTCTCCTGAATTTCTTTAAGGGAGTTATTTATGTCCTTAAAGTCCTCTATCAACATCATGATTTTAAATGTGATGTGATTTTAAATCAAAGTCTTGATTTTCCATTGTGATGGTGTGTCCAGGACTTGCTATGGTAGGAGAATTGGGTTCTGATGATGCCAAGTAGCCTTGGTTTCTGATGCTTATGTTCTTGCTCTTACCTCTGGCCATCTGGTTATCTGTGGTGTTAGCTGTTCTTGATGTCTCTGACTGTGGCTTGTCCCTCCTTCAAGCCTGTGTGTCAGCACTCCTGGGAGACCAGATATCTCTGGGTGGAATTTGGGTATGGAGAAATGTGGCACAGGGTCAGCTCCGGGGTGCAGACGAAAAGAGGAAGGATCCTGTCCCTGGCTGTTCCTTGGTTCCTGTGTCCTGATGGCTCTGGGTAGGTCCCTTTTGGGCCAGGAATTTGAACAGAAGTGGTGGTCTTATCTGGGCTTACAGATGTGTAGGCACTCCTGGGAGACCAGCTCTTTCTGGGTGGGATTTGGGTATGGAGCAACCTGGCACAGGGTCAGTTCCCCTACGTGCTTTTTATACATAAATGATACTAACAGCATTGCAGAATGAATGAATAAAACATGAATTATTAATATATTGCTCCTCCATAAACCATGATATATTCCCACATTCTGCACCCTAATCTTATCAAACAACTAAATATCTAATAACACAGCTTTTAACTACTTTGATTTTTCCACTTATGCTTTCTACAAACTATGGAAATGATTTTCCAAGCCACAGATTATCATTATTTTTCACTATTTTTAATGACACAACGTGTGTGTGAGGCACACAGACACACACACAAACACACACGCACACATATACCATAGATAGGGAATGAGAGAGGTTGGAAACTTAACAGGGGAAAGGATGATGGTGACAAAAAGAAATTCAATATAGAATTGTTGATGATGAAAGCTAGAATGAAGGGCAAATCTTATGGATGGTTACTAATTGATACTCTTTGGACACCTTGCTATAGAAGTTCTAGCCCACACAAAAAGAATGGAGCTATGAAATGTATTGACAATGGGAAATTTGACAGAGCTTTTCAGGGAACTGGTAAGATAACTCATGAAAATACAAATCAGATTCCTTAAAAGTCTTGCTTAAAGCTGAGGGAAAATACTTATGGAAACTCCCGTAAGTCCAACTCTCTGTAATGATAAATCTGGGACTCGATCCAATGTACCATGTCCTAGATATTCAGATTCTCCTCTGACTATTTCTACATAAGAAAAAAACTGAGGCATTGAGAGGTTTGGTTAAAATACAGGAAAATATGTCCTCAAAGACTATTTTTGTGCATGTGAGAGGCTTATTCTTAAATTCAGTGAGAACCACCAAGACAAATAAATTATACAGGGACATTTAGGGGTCTAGCAACTTATTCATTTAATCTCCACACAAATTTGTGCAGCTTGTAGGAAGCTGAGGTGCAAGTTGGTAACTGGTTCTTTGTGGTTACTGCCTGATGCCTTAGACTAAACTGGAATAGGCTCCCCCCAAATTCTCATCACTCATGCAACTGACAAATACTTGGCTTTAGGTCTAAATATAAAATATCTGTCTAAACCCTCATGAGTCAGTTTGTGCTTACCCATGCCTAGGCCCTTTCTGCCTGTCTTCTGATATTCATAAAGGGTCTTCTCTCCATCTTATCACCTTGGCTTACAAAATTTTATTGCACAACATAGACTATGTGCTCCATCTAACAAATGGATTACCTGGCTGGAAACATAGTAATAAGCCTGAAGTTCTACCTCATGAAGAAAGATTACTGTAAGAACCCACATTCCACAAGGAACTCTAGAAGAAGGAAGACCAAAAGGTGGACATTTCATTCCTTCTTAAA
>NC_045030.1:104807318-104830817 GCF_008632895.1 Mastomys coucha | reverse complement strand
AAAAAAAAAAAAAAAAAGATTACTGTAAGATAGAATGTTTTCCTCACACCCATCACCCAACTATTTTATCACCTTTCTGAAATCCAATTAAAATATATGTAGATTATAATTTATAAATCCCTACTCAGAATACTGGAAAATGCCCACCTACAAGACACCTCTCATACATACACTGCATCTTTTTGTGTTATATTATTCTTAGACTCAACACCATAACACCATAGACCCACCTGATGCATCTTTTCATTCTCTTGCTCACAATTCTTCAACTTGGAAATGAACTAGGAAATATCACTATTAAGCACACAGTGAACACCAACTCTGTTTCTTCCCTGTTTGTTCTAGCCCCAAACACATTTTCTTACCATCTATGAGCCTTTCAGATTATGACATTCACCTCTCTAGTCTCATGATGAATCCACTGACCACATAGTTAATTAACTTACTCTATTCCACTGTTATGATTAGTACAAGGCAATGTGCCACTCTTCTTTGGTATCATGATGCCAAAGCTCCACAAATACTTTCTGTGGAGTTTATACTGAGTTTTTGCTTTTCTCCTCAGACACTAGCTTATGAAAGTTTTTCTACTAATCTCTGTTGTGTGCAGGGGCACACTTGGATGATAGCTTCTTGTCCTTGCTCAATTCAAGATGCCATGAAACAATTATAACACTAGAGGCAGTATTGCCTAAGAAATAAATCCAGCCTTTGGAGACACCTTGGACCTGGCTTTAAGAGTAATTGGAAAGGGTATATCTAATACCTTCCTCCTGTGCATTCTCTGACATATACCCTCAGGGGTAGGAGGTGAAATGATAGAGGAAGTAAGACTTAGATAAGAGAGTGAGGGATGGTGAACAAAGGTGATTGAGAATGCGGATTTCTGCCTGGGAAGAGTTTTCTACCTTCCTGGAGACACAAAACACACATTCCTGTACAAACACAAGAAAGAAGAGCACATGTGTTATTCTGGCTCCTGTCCATTCCTGAGCTTGGTAGGAAATCCTCCAGTACCAACACACATAGGGAATGCAATCCTGTATTCCACTCTCCTATCTGGCCCAGTCCCATACAGAAATGGCACTATTGTGATAGAAAAGAGCTGTATACAGAAGAGGTAAATATGATCACTTATCTTCTTGAACTTCTTCCACTGTATACAACAACAAACTAAAGGGTAGCTGTTACACAAAGGAAATGTATATATCTGATATTCAATAACTCTCACAACATACCTCCACTCCAGGTTCTACAACAGAACTGCCGGGGGTGGAATAAACAGAGAAATGGAGGAATATTATCACACTATAGCCAGCTAGCTACATGTCTGAGAACATAGAGACTGCAACACCCAACATAAAGACCTCAACTTTCTTTCAAAGCCTAGACTGAATATCAGTTAGCATTGCAGCCCAACATAATTTTTTGATTGCAAAAATTTCTACAGCTCAGATTTTGACATACAGGCTTGAGAAGCACCATTTGTTTCCTGAATAGTGTCCCAGCCAGATGAGGTCCTGAAATATGACTCTCTACATCTGTTTCAATTCAAAATAAGAATGTGTAGCTAGTCTTGTGAGTGATTTGTTCCTCCTCTAATCAATCAGATCTGGAGAATATCTTTTTGTGGCCTCCAGGCCAAGAAAACATAAAGTGTATTGCAACTACGCTGACACTAGAGGCAGTGTTGACTAACAAGAGACAGCTTTATTTCAAGATGTATCTGGTATTGGATTTTAACTGTAAGAGAGAATGGAAAGGAGATTTCAAATAGATATATTTTTTATATGGAATACTTCCCTTCCCACTTTCATTTTCTGAGTCTCTCACACATCCATCCTCAACATTTCAAAGGTTAATCAGTCCAACTTGTTAACTGGAAATGTGTTATGAGGAATTGGCAAAGGAATATAAAGAACAAAGTGGGCAGATGCTCTTTTATACATATTTTAAATCCAAATTTGAAGTTTGTTTAGCTACATTATTGTAATATGTAGTTTAAGAAATAATAGATATATCCTATGGACTCTTTACTCATCTTTCCACTATAGCAACAACATAGAAAATTACAGTATATGGTCACAACCACAATATGAATACTGATACACAAAGTTGTTCAATATTCCCATCACTGTACAGATTCTTCCTGATGCTTTGTAAAATAACCAACCCTCTTTTCCTCTTGCTCTCACCTTCTCTTTATGCCTTGACAACTGCTAATCTGATCTCCATTTTTATAATTCTGCCATTTCAGGAATGTTACTAGCGATGTAATAATACATGATGTAAGCTACTGGGATTTGCCCATTTCATGAGCATAATGCTTTAGACCTGCAGCTAAGTCACTAGATATATCAACTGTTCATTCCTTTTTGTTCCATGCTCTGGAAGTACCACAGTTTTACTATCCATGTTCCAAGGATTTCAGTAGTTTTCAATTCGGTTTATATCAAATAAGGCTGTTATAGCATTCATGCTTGGCTTTCTGTGTGGAGACGAGCTTTTGTTTTTCTGGGATGAATCTCTTAGAATAAACTTAGCAAATCATACAGCAGTTTCACGTTTAGGTTTAAGAACATCCCAAGCTGTTTGCCAAAGTGGTCATGTCATTTACACTTTCAATTGCTGCACACATAGTTTACTTGCTCCCTCTGCTTTTTGAGGTTTCTGGTTTTAATTTGGATTTCTAAACTGCCTTATACTGTTAAATATATTTTCATATGTGACATTATCATTTGTATATCCTCTTCTTTAAATCTATGCACTAGCTCTCTCTTCCTGTTTTTTTTTTCACATTTTCAGTAGAATTTATTTATTTATATAATTCCAACCAGTTTCCTCTTCCCCCTCCATCCACTCCTCCTGTTTCTCTTCAAAAAGGGTCCCAAAAATAGACAACAGAGTCCGACAGCCCCTACTGCAATTGTTAGGAGTCCCACAAAAAGACCAAACTATACAGCTGTAACATATGTGCAGAGGGCCTGTATCAGACCCATGCAGGCTCCCTGGTTGGCAGTTCAGTCTCTGTGAGCCCCTCACAGAGGGCCAGGTTAGTTGAATCTATAGGTTTTCCTGGAGTGTCCTTGACCCTTATTTCCTACAATCCTTCCTCCCTGTCTTCTGCAGGATTCCCTAAGCCCTGCCAAATATTTTGCTGTGGGTCTCTGCATCTGTTTCCATCCATTGATGGATGAAGTCTCTCTGATGACAACTGGACTAGGAATCAATCTTTGAGTATAGCAGAATATTATTAGGAATTATTTTATTGAAATTTTTTTGGCCAGCCATGTTTGGTTCTACACTAGGTCTTTGGACTCTCCAGCCTCCGGGTCCCAGCCCTCCAGGCAGTGTCAGAGATGGGTTCCCTCTCTTGACATGAGTCTCAAACAGGACTCATTGGTTGGACATTCTGTGTCACCTTTATCCATGTCCATCTTGTACACACAACAAATTATAGGTCAAAGGTTTGTGGCTGGTTGGTGTCCCAATCAGTCCACTGGAGGTCTGGCCTGGTTACAGGATATGGCCTGTTCAGGCTCTGTATTTCCCATCGCTTGGAGTCTTAGGGTCACCCTCAAAGATTCCTAGGAGCTTCCATTACACTAGGTTTCTAGCTCATTCCAGATATGCGCCCCTATTCCAGTTTTCTCTCCTAGTACTTTCTCCCTCCCTCCTCCCACGACTACATCCCTCCTGTTTCCATCTACTCCCCCCGACTCAGACCCCTCCCCTACCCACCTTCAATGTCTATTGTAGTTTCCTTCACAGTGAGATTAATATGTCCCTATTTTGAGCCCTCCTTGTTACTTAGCTTCTATGGGTCTGTGGATTATAGCATATTTATCCTTTATTCAACAGCTAATGTCCACTTATAAGTGAGGACATACCATATTTGTCTTTCTGGGATCTGGGTTACCTCACTCAAGATGATCTTTTCTAGTTCCATCCATTTGCCAGCAAATTTCATGATGTTATTGATTTTAAGTGCTAAGTACTACTCTATTGTGTAAATGTACATTTTCATTATCCATTCCTCAGTTGAGGGACATCTAAGTTGTCCTAGTTTCTGGCTGTTATGAATAAAGCTGTTATGAACATAACTTGTTGAGCAAGTGCCCTTGCAGTATAATGGAGAATCTTTGGGTATATGCCAGAAGTGATATAGCTGGGTCTTGAGGTAGATCGATTCCCAATTTTCTTAGAAACTGCCATATTGATTTACAAAGTGGTTGCACAAGTTTGCACTCCCACCAACAATGGAGAAGTGTTCCTCTTGCTCCATATGCTTGCCAGCATATGCTGCCATTTGTGATTTATTTTATTTTATTACTTTTACTTTTTTACAGACCAGTCATTATCCCTTCCTGGTCTGCCTTCCCGAAGTTCCACATCCCATTCCTCCTCCCCCATGTCTCCAAGAGGCCTCCCCACTCCCTGGGGCCTCAAGTCTCTCCAAGGTTAGGTGCATCTTCTCCGACTGAGGCCAGACCAGGCAATCCTATGCTGAATATGTGTTGGGGGCCTCAGACCAGCTAGTATATGCTGCCTGGTTGATGGCTCAGTGTCTGAGAGATCTCGGGGGTCCAGGTTAGTTGACACTGCTGGCCTTCCTATGGAGCTGCCCTCCTTCTCAGCTTCTTCCAGCCTTTCCCTAATTCAACCACATGGGTCCCTGGCTTCAGGTCCCTGGCTTCTGTCCATTGGTTGGGTGTATCTGCATCTGTCTCAATCAGCTGCTTGTTGGGCCTATCAGAGGGCAGCCATGCTAGGCTCCTATCTGTAAGCACACCATAGCATCAGTAATAGTGTCAGGCCTTGAGGTATAACCTTGAGATGGATCCCAATTTGGGCCATTTTCTGGACTGTCTTTCACTCAGTCTCTTTTCCATTTTTGTCCCTGCAGGGTTTTGTTGTTGTTGTTTTGTTGATTTTTTTTGTTTGTTTGCTTATACAGGAGCAATTCTGGGTCAGAGTTTTTGACTGTGGGATGACAACCCCATCCCTCCACTTGATGTCCTGTCTTTCTTCTGGGAGTGGACTCTCTCCACTGTAGGCATTTCATCTGAGGTCCTTCCCTCTGAGTCCTGAGCATCTCTCACCTCCAAGGTCTCTGGTACATTCTAGAGGGTCCACCTACTTCCTACCTCACAAGGTTGTATATTTCCATTCTTTTTGCTGGTCTTTGGGACTTCTCTGTCCCTGCCGCCCAACTCTCAACTCCTGATCAAGATCTTAGCCATTCTGACAGGTGTAAGATGTAATTTCAGATTCATTTTAATTTGCATTTTCCTGATGGCTGAGAATATCAAACATTTCTTTAAATATTTTGCAGCCATTTGAGATTCCTGTGTTGAGAATTCTCTGTTTAGATATGTACCCCCATTTTTAATTAGATTATTTGGTTTGCTGATGTCTAACAGATTGGTTTTTAAAGTATTAGGTCAGGAATTTTTGCCTGGCTCACTGGTTTGAGAAGCAGGAAATTAAAATTAAGGATTCACATATGCGATATATCACTATGCTGGTTAGATTTTTGTCCACTTGACACAAACTAAAGTCACCTGGGAAGAAGAAATCTCAGTCAAGGCATTCCCTCCATCAGACTCCATTTAGGCAAATCTGTGGGGCCATTTTCTTGTTTAATAACTGATGTGAGAAAGCCTACCCCACAGTGGTTAGTGTCATCCCTAGGCAGATGGTCCTAGGGTGCATAAGAAAGCAGACTGAGCAAGCCAGCAGGGTCAAGCCAGTAAGCAATATTCTTCTCTAGTCTTTGCTTTAGTTCCTGCCTCTAGGTTTCTGCCTTGAGTTTTTGCCCTGACTATTCTCAATGATGTACTCTGATTGGGAGTTGTAACCTTTCATTTCCAAGTTGCTTTTGCTTAGTGTTAATCACAGCAATAGACTGGAACACATCCTAGACCTCTATGAGCTCTTTGTATACTCTAAATATTATTCCTGTATGAGATAGTGTTGAACAGCTTGTGTTTAGAACTGTTTACTGGATCTTTTGTAGAGCAAACTTTTGTAGAACAAAGTTTTGATGAGGTATAGCATTATTTTTCCTTTGTGGCGTGTACTATTGATGCCACTACTTTCTAGATTGATATTGTCTACCATCTTCAGAAGTCTGACTAAAATGTATTTTGATATGAAGGTGTTTTTGGTAATATTCTACATAGGATTCCCGTAGCATTTGAACCTGTAGTTTAGTCTCTAGTCTGGGGAGTTTCTTAGCATTATTTCTTTAAAATTTCAGTGTCACTTTCTCCAGTTTGGGGATTGTGATAACATGAATATTAGATCTTTTACCATAGTCCCACAAGTGCCTCAGTTTTGTTTTTTGTTTTTGCCTTGTTCTGTATTGTGTGTAGATATGATTGAAAATGGTAGGCAAATGTTCTGCCACTACCAAACTCGCTATCTTTTTATCTTTTTGCATTTTATTTTAAGATAGTGTATCATTAAGCTGTTATGGCTGACCTCAAACTTGTAATTTTCCTGCTTGAATGTCCCAAGTAGCGGAGACTACCGGTGTGCACCACCACATTCAACTTCTGGACTGTTTTTGTTTTTGTTGTTGTTGCCCTCTTGCTCTTTTTGTTTGTTTTGGATTGCTAAGTTCTTTCTTTTATATTTCTTTTTCTGTTTTGAAAACCAGAAAAAGAGAGATTTATTCTGTTGCCACATTGGAAGAGGGACAAAGAGGTCCAGTGGCCCCCTCAAGTATATCATTGGGATTCTGACATAAGGGAACAGTTTAAGTAGACGGTACCCATATTTAAGCAATCTTTTCCCAGTCAAGGTATGGTCTCACCCATCACTGACACATCATTGTTTCCCCTGCATGATGATCTGACAAGTTGCAAATCTTTTTCCAGCAGAAAAGTTTCCTCTCTGACTAACAGTGGTTTTAAGCTTTCTCTTTTCAAAGCATGAGATTCTTGGGGAGGTTCCAAAGTCTTGTGGATCCATTGTTTGAGTAGTCTGATAGTCAAAGGGAGAGGCACAATTTCCTTTGGAATAGCTTTATCTCTGCCATGCTGGTTACCTTTCCCCATTTTTCTATTTCAATGTCCCAGTCATGGGGTGGAATATGTTTATGTCTTAAACAAATAGCACAAACAAAATGCAAATGTGAACCAAGGTCAGAACACCATCAGAATAAGGTAGTTTAGTTGTGCACAAAAACAATTCCTCTACAGCCTTTTAGCTTTTAGTTCCTTTTTTAAAAAATTATTTTATTTTTGATTATTTGTATGTGTATGTCTGTGCAAGTAGAATACATCTGTGAGTTCCCATAGAGGCCAGAAGGAGGTCCCTGATCCCCTGGGGCTGGAGAACAGGTAGTTGGATCCACCTGACATGGATACTGGGAACCAAACTCA
This sequence comes from Mastomys coucha, assembly GCF_008632895.1. Lineage (NCBI taxonomy): Eukaryota > Metazoa > Chordata > Mammalia > Rodentia > Muridae > Mastomys > Mastomys coucha. The sequence continues at coordinate 104,823,426 of NC_045030.1, read as the reverse complement.
GAACCTCTGTAAGAGCAGCAAGTGCTCCTAATTGCTGAGCTGTTATGTCTCCATTGCTCACCTCCACCTCCTAGTTACTTTTTGGAGGGTGGCACAAGCAATTCCATATTGTTGGACTGAGACAGTATCACTCCATGAAGCCTGGGCTGGCCTCAATCTTAACGATCCTCTTACAGCTTCCTAAGTGCTGTGATTTTAAGCAAGTACTTCCATGCCCAGCATGACTTCATTTCAATTCTTACAAAATCCTCCCCTGTCTCTGAACAATATTCTCTGAAGACTCGGCTGATTAACCTTCTAATAGTTTGCACCCTACTGTCCCTCATTGACATGCTAAGTTTTTTCCTGGTTGGACTAATTTGATCACACACTGGGGGCTGTGACAGATACTAGGAACCACAGTGTCCCCTGATAATGAGAAGGTATTGGATATCAGTAATTCAGTAAACAAATAATTTGTATTTATTTTTGTAAAACTTTGTAACTATTGTCTATCAATATTCTGCAAAAAGTGTTTGCTCTTGATAATTGTCTGTTTTTAGGGCCTTATGACTGTTGTCAATATTCTACAGAGTAATAACTGCTGGCAAAAGGAACCTGATTATATATTTAGATGCTAGGATATTATACACAGGACAAACAGAATGAATTCCAGGTATGCCTGGCCTAAGAGCTAGTTCTTCTGTACTTATTGGATACATTAAATAAGTCTTAAAGGGTTTGTTGCATTGACTTTTTGACATCTGGATTGTTTAATTTCTATTCGGTTTTCTAGTTCATTGAATCTTTCCTTTATTCCCTTCTCTATTCTGCTATTAAGCCCATACACTGAATCTTTAACTTTTGTTATTGCATCTTCTACTTGTAAAATTTGGGTTTTATTTTTACTTATGCTTTTGTGCATCTTTGTAACTTTAATTTTTTCAAATGCCTATTTTTAGTGATGGTTCTTAAATGCTTTAACCTCCCTTCTAGCCCACCACCCACCAGAGGTAGTGGGAAAGAAAGGATACAGGGGAAGTGGACCTGTTTAGAAAGGTTCTTTGGAGCAACTCCCATCTTAGCAGAGACAGCCAGGCCTCAGCCCTGGCACAAGTCAGCAGGACCGACCTGGAGGAATGCCAGGAGTTCTCAGCTGTGCCTCTCCCAGAGAAGTGAAGATCAGCAAAGATTCAAGACTCACAAGTGTTGCACAGCTAGATCTAATAGCAAGCCAAGCTCAGTGTCCATCACTGTCTTATACTCTCTCCAAACATCAAGCGTCCTCCATATGCCTCGCCTTACCACAAGTCTTGCCTCACCATGTGTCTTGTCTCAGTTGACGTCACTCTGCCAATCAGCCTGAGTCCATGGAAGTGATAAGAAACTGCAGCACACTACCAGAAGTTTTTTGGTGAATTTCTGTCTATTGAGTCCCATCAAATGCAGTTCAACTATGCAATGCAAGGCAGACATGTGTACTGTTAGTGAAGAATCCTTTGTCATGTGTCCTTGCTTTAGCAGGACATCCTTTCATCTGTGTCTGCTTCAGCTAAATGTTCCTTCTTGAGTCTGCCTTAATGTTTCACCCATGTCCCCTTCAGGTAAATATTAATTCACATGTTTGCCCCAGAAAAACTTTCCAAAGAACCCTTAAGTTTCCACTTCATATCTTGTCTGAGGTGCTAGTTTTCATATCTCAGGGGGATTTTTAATTGTTTAGTGGAACATCTTAATCTTGTGTGCTTAAAATGTATGCAGGTAATTTTAATATGTCTCCCCCGTGTTTCCATCTACCGTGTTTCCATTGCACTGTTTTACATTTATTTGAGATATTACTAGTTCTTGATGTGAAAAATCAATCAAAACTGGTATATTTGGACATAATGTTATAAGGTTCAAGGTATTGTTTAAACACGAGATTTTCGCTGCTTTCCTCAGACACCATCTTAGCAGGCAAACAGAGAGTGTGTGACTTGTTATAGAATTATTACAAGTGGAATGAAATCTAGGTGCTCACTTGGCCTCTATTGCTACCTGAAGGAAAGGAGTGAGAGTTTCAGTCCCTTATAGATTCCTACAGATGCTCACTAGGCTGTGAGGTAGAATTATATCTTGCTACTGATCCTAACCATGGCAAAATAAAACATGGGGAGTGGGGAATATGGCTCATTATTACTGGAGCCTGGTGTTAAGATGCTAAGATCCAATAGTCTTCTGGCACCTTTCTAGAGGGGAGAAGTGAGAACATCATAGCCCATTCCTGTTTGCTAGTTCTGAGTGACAATCTAAGTCTACATTGATACTATAGAATGGAAACATCATTAATTCTTCACAGGGACTACTTGATCTTCTACAGTATTGCTGTGGCGAGGTGAAAGAAGAGTCCTTATTATGTTAGGGTGAAGACATAAGCCCTGGTCCTACAATACCTGTCCTGAAAACAAGATAGGAAAGTATGTGCTATCAAACACCAACTTGTTGGGATAGAATCTTGAGCTCCATACAGACAACATTCTGGCAGAACAACTGGGATGGTTATAACCTGATGAACATAGAAGTCTAAACTCCTGGCTTGGTTTTTCTTTTTTCTTATCTTTTGTTTTGCTTTCTTTTCTTTCTTTTTATTTCTTTTGTTTTCCTTTCTTTTTATCTCCCTCTCCCCCCCTTCTTGGCATTGACTACTGTGGAGTTACGGTTTTTCTGTGGCTTTTAGACGATATAGAGCTGTTATTATCTAAAAGTTGTTGATCAGAAGACAATTTATGGGCTTTAGTTCTCTCATTCCACCTCATTGAGATGAGGTCTATTTTCAGTTTAATTATTATTTATTATTATCATTTGTGTGTGTGGTGTGTGTGTGTGTGTGAGTGTGTGTGTGTGTGTGTGTGTGTGTGTGTGTGTGTGTGTGTGAGAGAGAGAGAGAGAGAGAGAGAGAGAGAGAGAGAGAGAGAGAAAACATGAACACACATGCACACTGGCACTTATGTGGAGATCAGACAACTAGATAATGGAAGTTCATGTGAATATTCTGAGAGTCATCAGGCTTGTCAGCTAAGTTCTTTACACACGAAGCCATCTCATTGACCCAAGGTAGGGCCTTTCTTGTTTCTGTCCCTCCATACTCCAAACTAGATGGTCAATGAGCTCCTGGCCATAGGAGTGCTGGCAAGAGAGATGAGTGCCACTACATTAGACTTTTTACCTGGACCAAGGGATCAAATTCAAGTGGTCAGTCTTTTATATATCAAGTACTTTTACCTGAAAAGCCTTCTTGCTGTTATGGCCATAAAATGTGTTGGTTGTTGTTGGTTTGGTTTGGTTTTTGGTTGATTAGTTGTAGTAAGTTTTAATCTTATTACATAATTCTTTCTTGGTCTTTTGAGTCAAGAGAATAGATTTTTTTTCCCTATAGGAAGTTTTTTTTTCTCAGATTTATAAAGACAATAACACAGCATGACAGGAAACTATAAAAAATTAAATTAGCAACAGGCAAAGGTTTTTTTAAAGGAAGCTAGAAAATAGATTTAAAGATTGATCTAAAATTTGACATTTTTGGTCTCTTTTCCAAAGTATTTACAATATAGAAATGATGATTATGACCATTTTATGAAAATGTGTGCAAGTAACATTTCTAGTTGTTCTATCACCTGTACAATGGGGAAAATAATGTATGTCTTGTGGAGTCCCAGTAAAGACAATATAATTTCATATGGTATATTTGTTTTATTTTATTTTTGAACTGCTACATTTATTGCCATTTCCAGGTTGCTGCTTTTTCTACAGTTCCAGGCCTGGCATATATAAGACAAAATACATCAGATAATTAAGCACACCGTCCCATTTGGCTTCAAGGTTCCAGTCCTTTCTTTTTACCTTAATGAGTTTGATTAGCTCATTTGAGCTACCATGCAGAGAGTTGTTGCTGTTGTTGAACTCAATAAAAAATAGGCAAAGCATATCTAGTATAGTACCAGGAAGCAGCAGTCTTTCATATGGATAAAAGAGAAAAAGAAGCAACCTATGAACACTCATCATTTAAATAACTGCTTGCTTTTCCTACACAAAGTCCTGAAAGTCTCAAGCTTTCTCACTTGAAATCAATTTTGCCTGTATTGCTACTTTATTTTCATTTGTGCTGAAATTTGAGCATGGTCACCACCATCGCCTAGGTCAAAAATGGTTTCATAATTCCCATGCTTTCACTGAAGTCTCCATTCTAATGGCTAAAATTATTACTCTCTTCTTTGAATGACAGTTACCTCGACATGATTAAACTGCCTGAATTTTAGAACATGGGAAATTTGAGATTTTTCTCTTTCTCTTGCAATTCTCTTGTGGGAATTATTATGTCTTGTTCATATTGAAAAAACAACTCTTCCAGCTCCCTGCAGCAACTCAATATAGCCAGCAGTCAGATCCCAGAGATCCCATGTTATTTAATACATTTAAATAAAACAAACACTTGTCTTCTGTGTTCTTTGAGGCTTAACCTTTAGGCAAAGAAGCCTTTTACTATCCTGACAAGAGTAAGAGAATGTCACTGATAAGTTATGTCTGATAAACAGGTGTGTGTGTGTGTGTGTGTGTGTGTGTGTGTGTGTGTGTGTATACTAGAGGCTAAGAGAAGAGCTTTGGGAAAAGATGTCAGGAAAGCATGAAGATCAAATAAGGGTCTTGGGAAGACAAACTTTCTTGAGACTCAGAGAACATTACTCTGTAACAGGAGATCTCTAGGGCTATGGCTTGGACAAGGTTTCAGCTGCAGCATGAGAGGCCCTGTTCATATAAATGTCACCATTCCAAACAGGGCTGCTGACTTCCTTTGCCTAATGCAGGCTAGGAGTAGGCACTGTGTTAATTCCATCTTTATAATGAGAGTTTTAATTCTAGTTATCCTATTATTATTATTATTATTATTATTATTATTATTATTATTATTATTATTATTATTTAGTGTTGTTGTTGTTTTGTTATTACTATATTTGTACAGTTCAGTCATTATCCACCTCCTGGTTTGCCCTCCCACAGTTTCTCATCCCATTCCTCCTCCCCCTGTCTACAAGAGAAAGTCCCCACTCCCTAACCCCCACCCTCTTCTAGGCCTTCCCACTCCCTGGGGCCTCAAGTCTCTCAAGGCTTAGGTGAGTGAGTCTTCTCCCACTGAGGCTGGACCAGGCAGTCTTCTGCTGTATATATGTTGGGAGTCTCATATCAACTGCTGTATGCTGCCTGGTTGGTGGCTCAGTGTCTGAGAGATCTCAAGGGTCCAGGTTAGTTGAGACTGCTGGTCTTCCTATGAGGTCGCCCTCTTTCTCAGCTTCTTCCAGCTTTCCCCTAATTCAACCACAGGGCTCCCTGACTTCAGTCCATTGGTTGGTAGTAACTATCTGCTTCTCTATCAGTCAGCTGCAGGTTGGGCCTTTGGGGGGGGGTGTGGCTCACCTGTCTGTAAGCACAGCATAGCATCAGCAATAGCGTCAGGCCTTGGAGCCTCCCCTTGAGCTGGATCCCAGTTTGGGCCTGTCACTGGACCTCCTTTCCCTCAGTCTCTTCTCTGTTTTTGTTCCTGCAGTTCTTTTAGACAGAAACAATTCTGGGTCAGAGTTTTTGACTGTGGGATGGCAACCCCATCCCTCCACTTGATACCCTGTCTTTCTACTGGAGATGGGCTCTATAAGTTCCCTCTTCCCACTGTTGGGCATTCCATCTAAGGTCCCTCCCTTTGAGTCCTGAGAATCTCTCACCTCCCAGGTCTCTGGTATATTCATATTCTAGAAGGTCCTCCCACCTCCCGAGGTTGCTTGTTTCCCTTCATTCTGCTGGCCCTCGGGGCTTCACCTCTGTCCCTCCAATACTTGATCATGTTCCCCTTTTCTTCTTGCCCTCTTCTCTCCCACCCAGGTCCCTCCCTCCCTCTGCCTCCTGTGATTGCTTTCTTCTCCCTCCCAAGTGGGATTGAGACATCCTCACTTGGGCCCTTTGGCTTGTTAACCTTCTTGAGTTCTGTGGATTGTATCTTGGGTATTCTATACATTTTGGCTAATATCCACTTATTAGTGAGTACATATCACACATGTCCTTTTGCATCTGAGTTACCTTACTTTCTCTTTTTACTCCACAATTTTTCCCTTAATCTATTACCATTCCAAGATCGCAAGCCCTACATTGCTGTTTCGGTGATTTTGCCATTCAAAGCCACATCATTCAACATTGTACTACAAACATGTTCTCAGTCACTTCCCACTGACTAGAGAATACACTCAAGTCTTCTTTGGCAAACAGAGGACCTTTTCCAGGAGACAGAACAGTAAGTACCCTACTTGCTAACTTGTCACATCTCCCTGAGTCATTCTACCATTTGCTAATGGCACTTCTCAATCTTTATACATAGAAAAACACTTCTTTCCACATATGTGAATTTGTTTTTCAGTCTATGTTAAAATACTTTCTAGATAAAGAGTTCACAGATACCATAAAGTTGGAGTTTACATTATTTCTTTAAAAGAGATAGTAAATAAATAATATTAACTGAGAGCATTCCATTGAGAAGACTTCAAAAATGTACTTTATTGCTATTTTATCTTAGAACACATAAGGCCTTAGCTAAGCATGTTAAAACATTTCAGTCAATGTTTTTGCAATGCATATAATGTTTTTTTACATTTTAACAATGAACATTTGTGAAGTAGAGTGTCTTAGTAATATTGTTTATCTCCTCAGTTACTCATTCCTGTAATGCTACTGCAACTTAGTGTTCTTTGGCAAACATCTCCTTATCCCCGACACTCAGCTGCTGCTACCATTTAACTCTTTGTTTCTGAGATTGTTGTAAGGCACATCCTTCTGAATTAAAAGACTCCTGCCACATGGAAACTTTTGCTCCATGTAGGGAGTAGAGGCTCAGAAGCCTCAACAGATAATAAAAAGCTCACAGGTTAGGTAGAAAAGAAAATGTGGAAGATTTTTAAGGACCTACACTGGCTAGTATAAAAAGGAGTAAACAGTTACTAAGGGTGAAGACTCTGATGAGCCAAACTGCAGAAGTAGAGGGGGATCTTGGGACTATCAAGCTACCTGAAGGCTGCATAGAGAGCTCCAGAGTGGCAGGTTTTCAGGAGTTGTCACTCAAGTTGGGCTTTCTGGTGATGTGGCTGCTTTTGACTTATCTCTGCGCCTTGTAAGTAACCCTTCACACAGTACACAAATGGAAGCTCAATTCTCCATACAAACATATCATACTAAATGCCATTAATATTAGAGTATATGTTAATAAAAATAGTTTTGATGAGAACTTTCCCCAAAACAACTTATGACCCAAGCATTGTAGTCCATTTGTGATGTCCTTAAATAAGTCTTCCACATTTTCATATTGGTTCCTTTAATGCTTTTTGTTCTCCATAACTATCTCATTCCACTCCATGATCACATCTTGTCTTTAACATGAGGAGTTTATATCTTCCTTGTGCTGAACATTTTTTGTCATTGGCACTCAATCTGACAATCAACTATATGAGAATGGATTTGGGGGGCATCAAAGAGCAGAGTATATTAGTCACTTTTCTCACTATTGTGATAAACTATCTGACAAAGCACATTAATGAAGAAGTACCTTACTTTGGCTCACAATTCAAGGACAGAGTCCATCATGGTGAACAAGTAATGGTAGCAAAAGCAAGAGGTCATATTGTATCCATAGTCAGGAGCTAGGGGTGGGAGAATGAATTCTGGTGCTTTCTCCTTTTTGATTTGATCTGGGACAGCAACCCAGGGAATGAAGCCACTCATGTGTTTCCACTTCCGTTAACATAAAACAGAAGTTCCCTCACAGATGGATTCAGAGATTTATATCCTAGGTGATTTTAGCTATTGTCAAGTTGATAAACAACATTAGCCATTACACAGGAGTTGTATCATTATTTCAACTGGACATACGATAGACATGTAAAATTTTGTGGCACACAAAATAGAGGTGTGAGATACTTTTATTTTTATCTCACAGAGAAAATGTTGGAATCAGAGATGTCAAGAAATTTGTCCACGGATAACCAGTATTCGACAGAAAAGAGGGCTGGGATACAGGATATTTAGACTTCTGGGTACCAGTCTTACTAGTCTCTGGCTTCTTCATTATATGAGAGATATTTGAATAATACGGTTTCAAAACCAGAAACAAACATTTCTATTAATCGATTCTCCTGGGACCTTGGTCTAATATAAATAGGGGGAGACTGAAAGAAGCTACACCCTTCCTACCATCCCTGGCATCTAGTTCAAAGTCTTTTCTTTGATCTTTTACTACTGTCATGGTGAGTAAGTGTCTAGACTACCAATCTCTTCCAAGCCCATCAGATCTTTCCCTTACTTTCTCAACAATTTTCCCTATAGGAAGATAAATCATTCAGCACTGAGCCACAAGCATGATTTTTTAATTGAGAAACTTTCCTTGTGCTAAATAATATACTAAACTTCCTTGGATAAGTATTCAATGTTTTTCAGAAAGCAGTAACACCACTAGCATACCCTTTGATAGCCTCACATTTCTGCCCTCTGGTTAATGTGTTGTTGTTGTTATTGTTGCTGATTTGATTTTGGTTTTGGTTTGGTTTTGCCAGATTCCACATTAGATAGATCTAACCTGAATCATTTGGTCCAAGCTCAAACCTTACACATCTTGCAGCATTAATTAATCTAGATTAATTAAATTCTCTATTAAGTTTTGCCTCTGCTATTGTGGCTCCCAAGGCCTTTTGAACAATCTTCTTTACTCTTGATAAATATTATAAAATCCACACATTTTCTCAAACCTTACAGGCCTATTTCTATAACCTTTGCACATGCCAAACCACACTGGAAAGAACATCCTCTCTCTTATGCTGCCTGTGCAATAATTATTCAAGCTTTAGTTTTTAGATTGAATGTCACTTCCTTGAAGAAGCCTACATTGAAACAAAAATCCTGGTAAGGTGTCCCTTTTATGAGTTTTCAGTAAAGCCAGTGTAAACATTCCACTTTTCTGATAACACACATCATACTGCATTGCATTTTCAATTTCCTGTAGTTCCCGCAGGAGCAGAGTTCCCTGAAAAATAAAAAATAAAAAAAGATTCTGGTAAGCATTTTCAATATCTTACACAGTGCCTAGATGGAATATGTAGGCTATTTTAAAGTAAGTGAATGGACAGAAAGACTAATATGTGATATATCTGTAGATGACAGAATAGGATTACAAACTATTTTGATCTATTTGAATCTTTAGCAAGTTTACCCAGAGCAGATCTTTTCTATATCCAGGCTTTCATATTTGCATGTAATCTTTGATGTATGAGATTATCTTCCCCAATTTTCCTATAGTTCACTGACTGGAACTTCTCTATCTCTTTATTGGCCACATACCACACAACCTAGAGCATTTAGTAGTCGGAATCCTAGGAGGCTGATATAAGACTAGGTGTTTGAGGGGGGATGAAGGTAGTAGTTCATGAAAAAATGTGGACTATTGAGGCTTAAACATTAGCAAAGCAGTAAGCCACAGCATGGCTCCTAATTTATGAATTAACATTTAGACCTTGTCATATGTATTCTAGCCCACTCCAGTATGTGTCATGGTTTGAAGTTGGGAGATAAAGAAAGTCGAAAAGTCTGAAAACAGTTCTTTGTAGAATGGGTATAAGAACTACTCAGGAAAATGTGCTAGAAGCCTTATTTTCTCATAATGGCCTGAAAAGAGGTGTCATGAGAGCTTGTCTATGTCACACACCTTAGATGTTTGACTAGAAATACAATCATGATACTATGGCACTGATAGCAGGAGCTGTGGTTGATTTAATATTATTCATACATAGAAAATGTACCCAGCTGACTATGGGTCAGTGTATGGGTTATACAGGAAAAGGGAGTATGATTCAAACCTTATTAGAGAACATGGATAACTTGCTGACTGAAGCCAGTCAGGGAGAAATGTTTTGAGCTTAAAAGCTCCCCAATGTGTCTTTACTTATTTTCTTTGGAACATTTGGAGAATCAAAAGACACAAAGCTTAATGTATGTTAATGTACATGGTCCAGCAAAGAGAAAAAAAGAATAATGACCCACACTGACTATTCCCGTGACACCCCATTAGCTAGAACTTTATACATACACCAGACTGGTACCAAGTAGGGGAATAAAGAGATCTCACAGGGTTATGAGTTGCTGAGCAAATTTCCAAGTTTTCTCATGTTTACAGTAAAGAAAAAATGCAGACTGGCATTTTTATACAATTGTTTTCTTGGTGATAGAAAACAAAGAGCAGTGAAAAGTTTGAAAAGCAACATCATTTGGACTGTCCCTGGAATCAGTAGTGATATGAAGAAGCCAAATTTGAATGATGCTCTGAATTCTGAATTAAATATTATATTACAGAAAAGGACAGGGGAAAGTAGTACTTGCCTTGAAAGAGCATCTAGGTCAGGTTGAGGAAGCAAATTGTTTCATGGGTGAGTACAGTAAACAACAATAGAGAGAGGAAATCTAGCCTGACTCTGGGTCATCAGAATCGGGTCTTGGAAATGTCTTTTTCCCTGTAGCCCTATATTATAGGACTTAATAGACATTTGAAAAAATTGTATTAAAACCAATTTGAAGTTAATGAATAAATAAATTAGAAAAATATCCAGTTTGGCAGGTGAGGGAAATACTGCCTTATTTAATACACTGCAAGGGAGTGGAAGGCACGGCAGTGGTAGAATTGCCTATAGCAGTGATAGAACTGCCTGTTCCAAAGGCATAGATTGTGGCTACTTTTAAAACAATGACATTGTGTATATTCATTGTGTCTGAACTGTGTTATGTAGGGACAATTTCATTTTTAAAATGAAGATTTATTTTATTTGGGGTTGGAATGGTTGCCCAGAGATTGAGAGTACTTTCTGGTTTTGCAGATAAGCCAGGTTTGGTTCCAAGCACCCACATGGTGTCTTACAACCATCTGGTGTGCACACAGTGCACAAAAAATAACGTGTGCAAGCAAAAACATCCATACACATAACAAGTAAAAATAAATAGATATTTTTAAAAGATTTAATTTATTTTTAATTGTGTGTCAGTGTGTGAGACAGAAAGAAAGAGAAAAAGAGAGGTGGAAACTTAAGGTTTCTTTGGAAAGTCTGTTGTGTTGGAAGGTATTTTGCTGGGGCAAACCCATGAAGAAACATTTAGCTGAAGTGGACGCAGGTGAAAGACTAAGGCAGACTCATGAAGGAACGTTTAGCTGAAGCAGATACAGGAGAGAGGATGTTCTTCTAAGGCAAGCATATGAAAAGATACATGATGAAAGATTCTTTGCTAATGACAGGCATGGTTTGGTCCACCTTCCATTGCATGGTTGGCCTGCATTTGTTGGGACTCCATAGAGAGAAATGCATTTAAAAACTTCTGGTAGTGTGCTGTGGCTTCTTGCCATTTCCATGGACTCAGGTGGATTGGCAGAGTGATGTCAGCTGAGACAGGTGCACGTGCTGAGGCAAGACACATGCTGAGGCAAGACCCATGGAGGACACGTAATGTTTGGAGGGTATAACTAGGATTGGATGGACAGTGGCAGAGGCTGAGCTAAGCTTGCTTATAAAGCTAGCTGTGCAATGCTTGTGGGTCCCCAGTCTTCGCGGTTCATCACTTCTCTGAGAGAGGCACAGCAGAGAACTTCTGGCATTCCTTCAGATCCCTTCTGCTGACTCAAGTTGGGACTAAGGCCTGGCTGTCTCTGCTAGGTAGTGCCATAGCTGCTAATTTGTGCGTGGTATCCTGACTCTACCGAAATGGACTGCTGATGTATCCATGAAGTGTTTTACAGTAGAACAAGCTGCTACTGCTGACCTGTGAACTGAACTGCTGATTTCCAGACAAGACAGATGGGAGTTGCTCCAAAGAACCTTTCTAAACAAGTCCACTTCCCTTGTATCCTTTCTCTCTATTACCTCTGGTGGGTGGTGGGGCTACAAGGGAGGTTAATGCTTTTAAGAACCATCATTAATTTTTAATGGTTCTAATTTTTCAAAATAGGTTTTGAAAAAAAATTAAAGTCACGTGTGTGTGTTTGTCGCTGTGTGTTTACAGGCACATGGTAACTGTGAGTCCCCACAGAGGCCAGAAGAAGACATCAGATCCCCTGGAACTGGAGTTGCAGACAGTTGTGACCCACCAGACTTGGATGTTGGGAACTGTCCAGCTGCATAAGGACATTTTCAATAAGACACATCATACATGTTGAACTTATTCCCCCATATATCCATATTCTCTCCTTTTTCTCCCCAACTCTGTTCTTTTAGCATTCTGTTCTACATGGTTTTGAGTACATAGGGAATAAGGATGAATCTGGAAAGTGTTTAGAGAGGAAGGGTGAATATAATCAAAATACATTGTATGGAGTTCTACCAGATGGTTATTTTTATAAAATATTGAACATCCTTAGTCATCACAAAATTGCAAATGAAAACCACTTTGAGATTTCTTCTAACTCCTGTCAGAGTTGCTATTATGAAGAAAACAAATGGCTATAAGTGCTGGTGAGACTGTGGGGAAAGGATGGCTCTTATTCACTATTAGTGAGAGTGTAAACTGGTATGGCCACCCTGAAATCAGTGGAGAGACTGCTCTAAGAATTACAAAACAAAATTGTCATATGACTCAGTGATACTACTCTAGGCATGACACAGAAATGAGTCCATACTTTATATGACGGTTAGTTTTAAATGCCAATTGCCATAATCATCCAAGATGCTTCCATTGAGGAACTGAGTAGATCACTGGCCTGAAGACATGGCTTTGGGCGTTTTCTCAGTTGCTACTTGATGTAAGAAGACAAAGCCCACTGTGGTTAGCATCTCCCTAACCAGGGTGTCCTGAACTATACAGGGCAGAAGAAAGCTAGATAAGAACAAGCAGATAGTATACGTGTATTTGTTTCTCTCTGCTCTTGATGTGACTAGCTGCTTAAGATCCTGCCTCAACTTACCTTCAGTGATGGACTGAATCATACACTAAATAACACTTTTCCTCCATGATGTTATTTTTGTCAGGGTGTTCTATCATAATAACAGAAATGAAACTAAAACGTCCTATAACAGAGATAGTTGCACTTTCACGCTCATTGTAGCTTATTCACAATAAGAAGGAAATGGAAACAGCTTAGATGTCTATTAATGGATGAATGAATAATGAAAATATAGTACATGAAAGTACATGTACACAATGTAATTTCACTCAGAGGGAGAGAATGAAGCTGCAAAAATTGCAAGAAAATGGATGCATTTGGAAAATATATTGAGTGAGGTACCCAGGCCCAGAAATACAAATGTTGCACGTTCTCTTATGTGCATATCCCAGATATGAACTTCTATAATAGTGTGTTTAGCTTTGATTTCTAGTAAATACCAGAAAGATAGAAAGAGGTCTTTGGTGGGGGGAAGGCCTTTTGAGACGGGAAACAGTGGAACATACTGAACATGAAATGGAGGGGAGAATATTGGAGTTGGAAAGGTCTGAGTAGGGTTGGGGTGGGAGAAGAAGAGAGGCGGAGGGAAGGGAGAGGCAACCCAAACTCAGGGTACATGAAAAATCCACACTGAGGCCTATTATTTTATGTTTATTTTTAATGTCATCTAAGAAAAAGGGAGTGTCAGCAGTCACCTTCTGTGAATAAATCATGCTCTTCACTGGAGGCCCAATTAAATGAAAATCCAAGTGCCAGCTGTGAGATACCTCTCTATGGGTTGTTAAATTTATTTTAACATTGATTGATTGATTGACAGATTGATTGTGTCTGGAAGGGCTTGAGAGTGCTACACTGCATGTGTGGAGGTCAGAGGATGACATATTGAAGTTGATTCTCTCTCAAAGTACGTTTTGGGATTGTACTCAACTCAGCAGGCTTGGCAGCAAGCTCCTTTATCATCTGAGTTAACTCACCAGCTCAGGTCTTGTTCATCTGTATCTTTTGGTTGGAAAATACAAACCATTAGTATTCAGAGTTATTACTGAAATATGTATAGTATTTAGTGCCATTTTGTTAATTGTGTAGTGTTATTATTTTCATACCCATTATTTGTTAAACTACTGTTAGAGTATGGTTCATTCCTTCCTGTAGTCTGATTTAACCTGTAGTCTCTTTAATCTGAAGGATTCTTTCAAGTATCTACTATAGAGCTGATTTTGTCATTTAGCCTGCTTTTACCAACTATAATAGATAGTTTTGCCAATTTACTGATATTAGTTTGAGTTGGCAGCTGTTTCTCAGAACATGAAATACTTCATTTCAAGCCCTCCTGGCATTTAAAGTTTCTGTTGAGAAACCTATCTGGTGCTATTCTGATGAGCCTGCCTTCACATATGATGTGGTGTTTCTCTCTTGCAGCATTCAGTATATATATATTTTTTTCTTTTGTGTATTTAATATTTTAACTGTAATGTGAGAAGGTGGCATCTTTTTTGTTTGGTGTTCTAAATACCTATTGTATCTGCATCATCTCTTTCTTTACATTTTGGAATTTTTATTCTATAGTTTTACTGCAAACTGTTTTTGTCTTTAGCAAGGACCTTTTATGACCATGTTTTATATATTTGTTCTTTTCATAGTATTCTACTGTATGTTCAGTTTATACTTTATTAATTTATCTTTGCCACTGTGTGAATGTTCTAATACATCTACTTTGTCTTCAAGCCCTGCTTTTCTGTTTTCTTCTTGTTATATTCTATTATTTACCTTTGCACATAGCTTTCTATTTGACTTAAAGAATTTTTCATTTTCAGTATTTCAATTTTTTTGTTTTTCATTAATTTATTTATTTAGTCACTTTACATCCCTCTCAGTGTCCTTTTCTCCCAATCCTTCCCACAAATCCCTCCCCCAACTCCCTCTCCTTCTCCTCTCAGCGGCGGGAGCCCTGCTCTGAGTATCCCCCACCATGGCACATCAAGTCTCTTCAGTACTGGGCACAATATCTCCCACTGAGGCCAGACAATGCAGACCAGTTAGGAGAATAGGATGTACAAGAAAGCAACAGCTTTAGAGACAACCACTACTCTGGTTGTTGGCGGGCCCACATGGAAGACCAAGTTGCACATCTGCTCCGTATGTGTGGGAGGACTAGGTCTAGCCCCTATATGCTATTTGGTTGGTGGTTCAGTCTTTGAGAGCCATCAAGGGTCCAGGTTAGTTGACTCTGTTGGCCTTCCAGTAGAGTTCATATACCCACTGGAGACTTCAACTCCTCTAGCTCCATCCAGTGTTTGGCTGTTGGTCTCTACATCTGTTTTAGTCACCTGCTGGGTGGAGCCTCTCAAAAGACAGTTATGTTAGGCTCCTGTCTGCAAGCTTAACAGGGTATCATTAATAGTGTCATGGATTAGTTCTTGCCCATGGGATAGGTCTCAAGTTGGGCTGGTTATCGGCTGGCCATTCCCTTAGTCTCTGCTTCATTTTTGTCCCTGCATTTATTGTAGACAGGTTAGATTGTGGATTGAAAAATTGGGAGTCCTAACTGGCTAAAGGAGGAAGACTGACTATAGGAAGTGGCCACTTCGGGTTCCATATCTCCACTGCTATAAGTCTTAGCTAAAGTCACCCTCATAGACTCCTAAAAGCTTCTGTAAGGCAAAGGACACTGTTAGTAGGACAAAACAGCTGCTTACATATTGGGAAAAGATTTCCATCAACCCTACATCCAAAAGAGGGCTAATATCCAAAATATATAAGAAACTAAGAAGTTAGACACCAACAAACCAAATGACCCAATTAAAAATGGGGTACAGAGCTGAAAAGAAAATTCTCAACAGAGGAATCTCAAATGGCTGAGAAGCACTTAAAGAAAAGATCAGCCTCCTTAGGCAGCAGAGAAAAGAAAATCAAAATCACCCTGAGATTCCACAAATTACACAAACCAAGCCAAGATTTTGGCTAAGATCAAAAACTCAAAGGATGAGCTGGAAAGATGGTTCGCAGTTAAGACCACTGACTGCACTTCCAGAAGTTCTGAGTTCAATTCCCAGCAACCACATGGAGGCTCAAAACCATCTGTAATGGGCATCTGATGCCACCTTCTGGTGTATCTGAAAACAGTGACAGCATACCCACATACATGAAATAAATAAA
>NC_045030.1:104806380-104807290 GCF_008632895.1 Mastomys coucha | reverse complement strand
AAGCTGGTACAACCACTCTGGAAATCAATCTGGTGGTTCCTCAGAAAATTGGAAACAGTTCTACCTAAAGACCTAGCTATAACGCTCCTGAACATATACCCAAAAGATGCTCCACAATATCACAAAGACACATGCTACACTATGTTCATAGCAGCCTTATTCATAATAACTCAAAACTAGAAGCAACTCATATGTCAAATCAAAGAATGGATACAGAAAATGTGGTTCATTTACACAATGGAATACTATTCAGCTATTAAAAAGTGAGGACATCTATGGATTTTTCAAGCAAATGGATGGAAGTAGAAATATTATCCTGAGTGAGGTAACTCAGACCCCCAAAAATATGCATGGTATGTACTCACTTATAATTGGATATTAGCCATGAAGTTCAGGATTTCCATGCTACATTCCACAGGTCCACAGAAGCTAAACAAGAGGGAAGACCAAGCAAGGATGCTTGAATCTCAGTTTTGTTTTATAATTGAGCATTTCTATTTTTCCCTGAATCCCATTTTCATGTCCGAAATTGACTTCTGTTTTTCATTGTTTGTATTCTGGGAATTTATTCTGGAATTTTTCCATGTTATTTGTGATTTTTTTACATGTACTTTTAATCATTCTTTTGATGTCTTACCTGAGATTTCATCTAATTCAGTCATTTCTGTGGGATTAGTAATTATTGATGGAATCATGTTACCTTAGCTTTTCATGTTTGTTGTGTTCTTAGGATTAGGGTTTGTGCATCTCCAGTTAGGTCATTCTTGGATTCATTTTTTAAATCATCCTTTTCTTCTTTTTTTTTAATTTATCTTTTATTAATTGACTTCATTTTTAAAACAGTTCAGCTCTGTACCCCATTTTTTAATGGGGTTATTTGGTTCTCTGGAGTCTAACTTCTTGAGTTCTT
>NC_045030.1:104796155-104805433 GCF_008632895.1 Mastomys coucha | reverse complement strand
CAAATAGTGATAATTTGACTTCTTCCTTTCCAATTCGAATCCCTTTGATCTCCTTTTGTTGCCTAATTTTTATACATGTATATAATTCCTTATGCTTACTCTCGTCTCCCACTCTCTATAATCCCCCTTTCACTCTTGAAAGCTACCCCTTTTCCTTTGAAACTCTTTCCTACATTCATGCCATTTTGTTGTTTTGTGATCAAATGATTTCTAACCAGGTATACCTGAGTGACATAGTTTTGAAATGATCCACTGGAGCCTGGTGTGATCACCAGTGGATAAACAACTGGACACAATTACAGCTCTCTCTTCAAGAATCCATCCGCATTCCTCAACTCAGCAAGGAGATGATTAACTGCTGACTGGTTCAGTCTTACACGGGACCCAAACTGACAAACACAGCTGCAATGAGATCATCATTGCAATACTGTGTCATACCCTGAAGATAGCATTTTGCAGACCTATTTTCTGGCTCTTAATTTTTCCCCTCTCTCTCCTCTGAAGTCCCATGAGTCACAGAGAGGATAGTATAAATATCTTCTTTAGGATTGAACACTCAACTGTAAATTGGTCTTGGTAACTGAGCAGCTATGACTCTCTGCATTCGCCACCATTAACTGCAAAGACAAGACTCTCCAATTAAGACTGAGAATAGCTTTTGTTTGTAAATATAAGCATAAATATTTAGAGGGACTGTTGTTTAGCTAAATTGACATAGTTTCAAACATTAAACCCCAGGGCATATGATTTTCCCAACTGTGTTTTTTAATTTTTTTTAAAATTTAATTTATACATATTCTTTTACACTCTGCTCATGGAACTCTTCCCAGTTATGCCCTCTCACAATTCTCCCCAATGCCCCCTCTCCTTCTCCTCTGAGTGGCTGGAGGCCCTATTGGGTAGCCCCTCATGCTGCCAGAGCCTGAACCACCAACCAAGGAACATAACACTGGTTGGACCTAGGCCTCCCCTCACACATATAGCAGATGTGCAGTTTTTTTTTCATGTAACTCCTGAATAACTAGAGTGGAGGATATCCCAAAAGCTTATTCTATCTCACACCAAACAGAATGACTAAGATCAAAAACTCAGGTGAGAGCAGATGCTGGCAAGGATGTGGAGAAAGAGGAACACTCCTTCATTTCTGGTGGGATTGCAAGCTGGTACAACCACTCTGGAAATCAGTTCAGTAGTTCCTCAGAAAATTGGACATAGTACTACCTGAGGACCCAGTTATACCACTCCTGGGCATACACCCAGAAGATGATCCAACATGTAATAAGGACATATACTCCACTATGTTGATAGCAGCCATATTTATAATAGCCAGAATCTGGAAACAACCCAGATGTCCCTCAACAGAGGAATGGATACAGAAAATGTGGTACATCTACACAATGGAGTACTACTCAGCTATTAAAATCAATGAATTTATGAAATTCTTAGGAAAATGTATGGATCTGGAGGATATCATCCTGAGTGAGGTAACCCAGTCACAAAAGAAAACACATGGTATGCACTCTCTGATAAGTGGATATTAGCTCAAAAGTTTGGAATAACCAAGATTCAATTCACAGACCAATTCACAGCTCAAGAAGAAGGAAGACCAACGTGTGGATGCTTCAGTGCTTCTTAGAAGGTATAACAAAATACTCACAGGGGGAAATATGGACACAAAGTGTGGAGCAGAGACTAAAGGAAAGGCCATCCAGAGACTGCCCTACATGGGGATCTATCCCATATACAGTTGCCAATCCTGGGCCCTATTGCAGATGCCAGGAAGTGCTTGCTGACAGAGCCTGATACAGCTGTCTTCTGAGTTCTCTGCCAGAGCCTGACAAGTACAGAAGCGGATGCTTGCAGCCAACCATTGGACTAAGTGTGGAGTCCCCAATGGAGAAGTTAGAGAAAGGACTGAAGGAGCTGAAAGGGTTTGCAGCCCCATGCGGGGAGTAAAAGTTTCAACTGGCCAGACCCCCTGGAGCTCCTGGGGACTGGACCACCAACCAAAGAATACACATGGAGGGACCCAGGACTCCAACCGTGTATGTGGCAGAGGATGGTCTTGTGGGACATCAGTGAGAGGAGAGGCCACCTAGAGCTAGCATGGGCAGATAGATTTGTAGCAGTCAGGACTACTGGTCCAAAGTACATAAGAGATTGCATCAGAAGCATCTGGTTTCCCAGCAAGTTCAGGAATTGCTTGTCTCGTATTTATTTATTTATTATATGTATACAATGTAGCTGTCTTCAGACTCTCCAGAAGAGGAAGTCAGATCTCTTGTTACAGATGGTTGTGAGCCACCATGTGGTTGCTGGGATTTGAACTCAGGACCTTTGGAAGAGCAGTCGGTGCTCTTAACCACTGAGCCATCTCTCCAGCCCCGGGATTGCTTGTCTTGAAGTAACACTTGAATTTGGCATGTTTCAAGCTATTTGCAGTCTTTAGTTGATTATAAATCTGCTAGTATAGATATAGACTAAGGACAAAAGGTAACGGTTAACGAGCTTGGGGAAAAGTCTTTATCTTGGGTATACATTTGAAATGTCCAAGCCTGTGGTCTACATAGTAGGGGCCATAGAAGTAGTCGTAAGACCAGGAGGAGGAAAGAGCTTGCCCTCAGGAATATTCAGTAGGTAGGGACACTTAAGCTGTTGACTGAAACTAGGAGTACTTATCTGACCTGTGACAGGTGGATGTAAGTTTCGACTCCCTAAAGCTTACATGAATTTTTTAAATTTATAAAAAAGAGATGAAGGTTTTTGATATATTATCATTGCCATTGTAATCTGCAATGAAAGCATTATTGTAGAAAAATAGTTAAGAAGTGCTTGTAAACATCCAGAGTAGACTCACACTGTTGAGTCATAACAGCAGCTTGGAGATTCAAAAAAATTATTCCAAGTTAAAGGCATGAACACTCTTTCCTCTATCCAGGGGGAGGGCTGGATGCATATATATTTGACAGAGATGTTTTAGCATACTGAGAAGCACCTTTTAAGTCTATATTTAGAAAACAACTAAAGGAAATTTAAACATTTGAGCTTTGACTATAATAATAGAAGTGCTTCACCAAGGCTAGATTAACAGCCTATCAGAGCTCCACTAAGTAGTGTTAAAACCCTGAACTTCTGAAGTCTTAAAATAACAAAATCATGGTGAGAGGGAAAGAAATCTGAAACATTTTTTTATATTCCTTAACTTATTTTTCAGTCATTTATAACTTGAATTTCCATACGTGAAATTACATCCTCAGACCCGTATAACTTACTTAAGCTTTCATATTATTAGACCTTTATAAGTTGTAGTTAAATGCCTTAAATTGCTTCCTTAGACCCTTATAACCTATTTAAGCTTTTATATCCCCAGACCTTTATAACTTGTGCCCTAAATCGTTTTCCTGGACCCTCATAATTTTTTAAAAAATCCAAATGATTTTTATTCAACTATTTACCATAGGACATGGGTACTTAGTTACTGGGATAAGTCACTGAAAATCAAGTTTTTAAATCAAGAGTAAAAGTCACATTGAAACCTATTATATGAGTTTAATCTCTTATAGTATGAAGCCTGAAAGCAAAATAAAGTATATGTGTCTGCCTTTTTTAAAAAAAAAAAAATGACTTCATGAAATTCCCAGGCAAATGGATGGAACTAGAAAATATCATCCTTAGTGAGGGTAACCCAATCACAAAAGAACACACATGGTATGCACTCTCTGATAAGTGGATATTAGCTAAAAAGTTCAGAATACCCAAGATACAATTCACAGACCATATGAAGCTCAAGAAGAAGGGAGACCAGAGTGTGGACACTTCAGTGCTTCTTAGAAGGGGGAACAAAATACTCACAGGGAGCAGAAGGAAGGAGGGACTTGGGAGGAAGAGAGGAGCAGGAGGGGAAAAAGTGGGGACAGGATCAGATATGGGAGGAGATGGTGCTATACAGAGGGTCAGGAATTTGAACAGAGGTGTGTAGCAATGGGGGATGGGGAACTGGGGGTAGCCACCAGAAAGTCCCAGATGCCAGGAAAGCAAGAGCCTCCCAGGACCCAGCATGAGATTAGCTGAAATGCCCAACAAAGGGAAGGGAGAACCTGTCGAGACCATATCCACTGTCTAAAGGAAATACGGGGACAAAGTGTGGAGCAGAGACTGAAGGAAAGGCATCCAGAGACTGCCCCACCTGAGGATCCATTCCATACACAGACACCAAACCCAGACACTATTGCTGATGTCAAGAAGTGCTTGCTGACAGGAGCCTGATATAGCTGTCTCCTGAGAGGCTCTGCTAGAGCCTGACAAATACAGGGGCAGATGCTGACAGCCATCCATTGGACTGAGCACAGATACTCCAATGGAGGTGTTAGAGAAAGGACTGAAGGAACTAACGGGGTTTGCAACCCCATAGAAAGAACGATTAATATCAATCATCCAGACCTCCCAGAGCTCCCAGGGACTAAACCACCAACCAAAGAATACACATGGAGGGATCCATGGCTCCAGCTCCATATGTAGCATAGGATGGCCTTGTTAGGCATCAATGGGAGTAGAGGCCCTTGGACCTGTGAAGGCTTGATGCCCCAGTGTAGGGAAATGCCAGGGTGAGGAGATGGGAGTGGGTAGGTGAATGGGGGAGCAAACTCACAGAAGCGGGGGTGGGGGAAGGATGGGATAGGGTTTTGTGGAGGGGAAACCAGGAATGGGGATAACATTTGAAATGTAAATAAATAAAATATCCAATAAAAAAAAGAAGAAAAGGAAAAGAAAAAATACCAGGATATGAAGTAGCTCTAGGGAAAAGCAAGGCCTGATTTTTATATATGAAATGGACAATCAGGCAGCTGCAACTGGAGCGCAGGGTATAGGGCTCCGTGGTTGGTGCTGTTAAATTGATAAAGCCATCAACATTATTAGAGACCTGAGAAGGATATATTAAAGCATGAAGTGCAATCCAAATGGCATGTTTATCAATACAATGAGAGAGACTAACGTGCTACATAGATTGTTAACCTATGTTCCTCCATGCAGGTCTCTATGGTTTTTGTTAGAGATAGAGGTAAGGGCGATACCAGTCTTTGGCTGTTATACAGGACAGCATTAACTCTTTGACTGCCATATCAAGCAGCATCAGCATTTGGCTGCCAGGCCCAGAATCTGAGAACCTTTCTTATGGATGAAGAACTTAAAGAGACTGGACTACCCTGGCAAGGCAAAGAGAGGCAATCAGGTCTCCAGTGTCCTGCTTGTCCATAGTTTGCGGAAGGGGCCTGGCAATGGGCAAAGCATGGGATAGTTCATTGCCTAGTAGTTACCATTACTGCAATGCAGGTGGAGTTGTCTGTGTTCCATCACTGTCTTCGGAGGAGACCTTAGGCCTCTTTTAGTATCTAGCAGTTTTGTTTAGCACAGGAAGCTTTTCTATTGAACATTTAAAATTTCATATTCAAAACATCTCTGGGGAGTTTGAGGGTCATTATTTAATTTATTAATGGTTGTTTATTTTAAATAATCTCTACTTGGTTTCAGTTACTTGCTTTAGACTTAGCTTTGAAAATCTATATAGAAGACTACAGAAAGGAAGGTATAAATTGGTCTCTTTCTCTAAGCTTGTTTCTAGAAATGAATTACATTAATACTTAGCATGACTATGAGCACACTTTTGAGCATACTAAAGAATATGACTGAGTGACCATTAACTTGCATGTTTTACTAATCTTTAACAGTTTACAACGAGTTAGTAGCTTTTACACAGAATTTTACAGTTTTACCCCAGTTAAGTTTCAGCCTTAAAAATTACAGTATTGGGCTGGAGAGATGACTCAGCTGTTAAGAGCACTGACTGCTCTTCTGAAGGTCCTAAGTTCAAATCCCAGCAACCACATGGTGGCTCACAACCATCCGTAATGAGATCTAATACCCGCTTCTAGTGTGGCTGAAGACAGCTATAGTATACTTAGAAATAATAATAAATAAATCTTTGGGCCAGAGTGAGCAGGGCCAGAGAGAGCAGAGGTCCTAAGTTCAATTCCCAGCAACCACATGATGGCTTACAACCATCTGCACAGCTACAGTGTGTACTCATATACATAAAATAAATAAATAAATCCTTTAAAAAATTACAATGCTTTAACAAAACTCTTTTAGTATCAAAATAAAACTTTAAATAATAAATGCAATCCACAGAGGGACTGACAATCTTAAAACTATATATAAACAGTCCACAGAGAGATTGGGAAATTTACTTTTCTGATTCTTTTATATAATGACCATTACAGAATATCACAATTCATATGATTCAGTTTATTTAAATACCTAAAGTTAAGCAAAGTTAGCGAAGACAGAGCATATATGTTTAAGTCAGTTACTGTTAACTTGAGTAGACCTTAAGGATTTATAAAGCTTATTTATCTAATCCATTTTATTTATGAAACATACATTGTATTTTAATCTAAGGTTTTTATTTCTTTTTTATTAGCATTTTCTTTATTTACATTTCAAATGATATCCCCTTTCCCAGTTTCCCCTCTGGAAAAAAAAAACCCTGTTCCCTCCCTTCTCCCCCTGCTCACTACCCCACTCTCTCTACTTCCTGGCATTCCCCTACACTGGGGCATAGAACCTTCACAGGACCAAGGGTCTCTCCTCCCATTGATGACTGACTTGGCCATCCTCTGCTATACATATGCTGCTGGAGCCATGAGTCCCACCATGTGTACTCTTTGGTTGGTGTTTTAGTTCCTGGGGGCTCTGAGGGTACTAGTTAGTTCATATTGTTGTTCCTCCTATGGGGCTGCAAACCCTTCAGCTCCTTGAGTCCTTTCTCTAGCTCCTTCATTGGGGACCCTGCGCTCAGTCCAATGGATGGCTGTGAGCCTCTACTTCTGTATTAATCGGGCACTGTCAGGGCCTCTCAGGAGACAGCTATATCAGACTCCTGTCATCTAGCAGTCTCTGAATTGTCCTTCCTTCAGTCTCTGCTCCATAGTTTGTCTCCTCAACTCCTTCCATGGGTATTTTGTTCCCCCTTCTAAGAAGGATCAAAGTATATACACTTTGGCCTTTCTTCTTCTTGAGTTTCTTGTGGTTTATGGATTGTGTCTTGGGTATTCTGAGCTTCTGGGCTAATATCTACTTATCAGTGAATGCACACCATGTGTGTTCTTTGTGATTGGTTTAAGGTTTTTATTTCTTAGGACAAAAATTATCACATATAAAAATCCATCTTAATCTAAAATATCTTGGATATCTGTTGCCTCCTTAGTCTAAAAAGGAGTGAACAAGAGTTGATTTGAAGTTACATATAACCATGTAAATTGAGATTACCTAGGTATAGATCTTTAACTGTTACATTTGTTGTTTATAAGTTTTCTTTTTGTTTTTTGTTTTTGTTTTTGTTTTTTTCGAGACAGGGTTTCTCTGTGTAGCCCTGGCTGTCCTGGAACTCACTCTGTAGACCAGGCTGGTCTTGAACTCAGAAATGCCTCTGCCTCCCAAGTGCTGGGATAAAAGACATGCGCCACCACCGCCTGTTTACAAGTTTTAAGCTATCATTTTTGCTTGGAATTTTATAGGTCCATCCATCAGACCTGGTCCCTGAGATGATGTTATCGATCCTGAGGGAAAGAAAGTTGGTATTTCAGCAAGAGCTTTGACCTTAAAAGGGGGAACATTTTTTGTAAATAGAAACCAAGAAGGGGGGATGTCATGATTAAAAAATTTAAATAATATGAAACTTAAGAATAAAAAATAAATTTAACATTTGTTTTAAGAATTTTTTCCTAAGGTATATTTTAGACAATATTTAGAACTTTTACCCAGTACACATACATACATACATTCATATATACATATCATATATACATTTATAAGTATATGCATATGTATGTATATATGACAGCTTTTCCATTTCTGTATAGGTGGATATAGGTGCATAACCTCCTTATTCTTAGTTCTTACTCTTTATACCATAGTTTTTCCAGAAAACCTTGAGGCCTTATGCAATTTAAGGCCTAATTGCATACAACAAACAGGCAGGCAGGTGTGGCTGAATATTCAAGTGAAAGTCCAATGAGCTATCTTTTTTGAAGGAGTATTAAATTTTAACAAGCATAACAAGCATAACTAATTATTTTAAGCAGGCATATTAATAGTTATTACTGAGAATTTTAGATGGAAGATTTTATTTTTATAACCAGATTGTGTGTCTGCAGATAGAGGCAGACAACTTGAAAAGTTTAATAAGTATTTTTTCTTATAAAGTCATCAAGTTGCAGAATAACATAAATATCTATGACCTAGAAAACATTAAACAGAAAAATATAAAAACCAGGTATCTATGGATACTCAGAAAATGTTGGCATCAGGTTGTGATTACAAATTTTTAACTACATTTATAAAGCTTAAGGTACAGAAAGTTTATATAATAGTCTTACAAATCTTGAGGTGGGTTTATATTTTAGCAAATGCCTTAGGGAGTTAAATAAAACAAAGCAAAGTATGAGATAAGCAGCAGGAATTCCTGTTGGGACTAGTCTATGTCTGTATCAGAGTCTATCTGACCCAGGACAGAAATTTTGGAGAAACCTTTAAGAAATGCTTGGGGTCAGGAGAAGGGAAGCATAACTCAACTCCAGAGCCTGCTTTTTAATGAAGTAGAACAGCACAAACATAACAATGCTTCAGTATTAGCCATGCTGAAAAGACACCTGAATCCCTGAAAAACTAATTCCAGTGATTGGAGGAAGAGACCAAAGCAAGCAGAGAACAAAGAAGACTTAGACATAAATTCTTAGTGCAGACCAATTGCCGCAGCTCAGTGAGCAGTAGGCAGCACAGAGGGGGCTTATGATGTCCAGGAGGGCTCTATACCCAGGAGTGGGATGGGCACCTGCATTGCCCTAGCCCAGTGGCAAAGGGCTTGGTGCCTGCCAGAGCTCCATGGTCTGAGACAGGAATCAGCTGGGAAATAGAAGAAGTAGGAAAACAACATCCTTCAGAAGCAGAGCATGGGGGAAAGCTCTCTCTCATATTTAGAGAAGTATCTGCTGTAGCTGCAAGACTTAAATAGCAGGCTCCAGCAAGCCAATGGGAGCTAGCATGGAGACAGCCAGGAGCAGTTTGCCTCTTAGAAATCCCACAAGAAGCGGGCAGTGGTGGCACACGCCTTTAATCCCCGCACTTGGGAGGCAGAGGCAGGTGGACTGCTGAGTTCAAGGCCAGCCTGGTCTACAAAGTGAGTTCCAGGATAGCCAGGGCCACACAGAGAAACCCTGTCT
>NC_045030.1:104773150-104795387 GCF_008632895.1 Mastomys coucha | reverse complement strand
ATCCTGAAAATGTTGTGGCATGCAGCTCAGGAGCAGTTTGGCTGTGCTCAGTCCAACTTCCATTTCTGCAATAAAATTGAAAACACAAGTCCAAAACACAAAGATAACAATGTAAAGAGAAAATAAACCAATGCAATCAAGAAAGACCAGACAAACTTGACATGTGGTGACAACCTTCATTCATCCAACAAAACTAGTAGGGCAGTAGGATGTCTCCTCTGCCCCAGTTACTAGATCAATGATGGTATCCAATTTCCCCTTTGTCTTTCCAAGTGTCCAGACTCTAAAACAAAACAGAATGACTCCTTACTGGTCTAAGTTCCAGAAGCATTTTGGCCAGCAATTCTTACCCTTGTTTTGCTTTTAATTTGCAAATTTGGGGAGGTCAAAGTCTGGGCTCCTTGGGGCCTGTCAAGTCCATCTCGTACTCGCTCCCTCTTGGAGCCTATCCCTGACCAGTGAGCATTAATTTGTAGCAGCTGTGATCTTGGGCCCACTAGGATCTATCAAGTCTACCTTGAGTTGCTCACACATGGGCCCCACCCTGGAACCCTGACCCAAACTCTGAGGTCTCCAAGGGATCTTGCTGGGGCTTCCAGATGTTAGGAGTTTGTGATCCCTGGGAAAAGACCATAGACTTAATCCTCATAGTAATTAGTTAAATTTATTAAAACTGCTAGCAGGACAACAATCTCTGGTTGAAAAATCAATTTGAGATTGCCATGCTAAGGGGTGATGGTAAGGGAAGGATTTATAAAGCTGAAAACCACAAGAAGCCCTTGAGTATCTGCATAAGAAAACCAAGACCTTTCTGATCTTAGTTCTGATCACCAAGATTAGATTGTCATGGTGTCCTCAAAATAATCCTTGACTATCTGCATAAGCATACTATAGAAGCAAAAAAGCAGTTATTCATATTGTAACAAGTAGATGATCACAGCTGTACATTTATGGATGGGGTAATTGAGTTAGGGATATTGGGAACTTGTCTTCCAGGGAGTAGAATCAGACACTAATAGCTAGTGGGTACCAAGATGGATGCCTAGCATAACATGGAAAAAACATATATATATATTGTCTATATGTATTAGATATTTTCTTTATTTACATTTCAAATGATATCCCCTTTCCTAGTTTCCCCTCTGAAAAAAAAATCTTATTCCCTCCCCGCTCCCCCTGCTCACCAACCAACCCTCTCCCACTTCCTGGCCCTGGTACTCCCAACATGGAATTTCTTAAGTTATCCCATTACTGCTTACTGTGTGTATGAGTAGAAAGGAAAAAAGTAGAGTAAGATGAATGATTGGTATTGGGTTGATAAAGAAAATGTAGGAGAGGAAAAGTAATTAGAAGGGTAAGTTAATGGGGACAAGGTATGGAGATATACTTCTGACCAAAAGAATGAAAAGAGAGGTAAAGGAGTACAGTGAGATAATCAGAATAGTTCCAGCTCTCAGGAGGCACAGCCATAGAAGTTCCACAAACAAAGCCAACCTATATTCTTTGGGAAAGCCTATAAAAAGGAAGAGAAATAGACTAGAGAAAAATAAAGAGAAGAAAGAGGAGACAGGGACAGAGAGAACAAGCAAGAGAAGAGATAACAACAGAGTAGGACAGCGCTGTCTGGACAAACTGACACTGGGGATTGAACAAAGGAGGAAGAACTGTGAAGGGATAAAGAATGAATGCAGTTTACAGACTGAGTACAATCTTCCCAGACACCCCGATGCCTGTCAAACCTCGAGGCAGTCTTTTGCCAGGCTGGGTCACAGATGCTGGACTTGTCAATGGATAGCCCTTCATAGGCTGAGTTAAGTGTGTTGAGCATGCCTCTGTAAGGTCCTTCAGAAGTCTAGTTGTTAATGCTAGACTTGCTTCTGGGTGAGCCTTCTCCTAAGTAGATTGGAGAATGTATTTGCATTTCCCTGTACACTCGGGCACCTACCAAGTCCCTGCCTTGATGAATACTGTGCAGTTATGATGCAATCTCTTTGCCTTCTTCTGGTTGTATTTCGTGAGTGTGTAGTTCACCAAGGGACTGGAGTCACCAAACCACCAACTCATCTGCATTTTTCAATAGCATCCTGTGGCTGCTCACCTCTGTTGCTGCTACATGCAAATCTTGTCAACATTCTCCCACTTCTTTCTATTTGAAATGTCTGTTAATACAAATACAGTCCATTTTCTAAGGCTCTCTGTCTTAAGTATGGCTCTGGCAACTCCCTCTGGCTGGGAAGGGAAAACTCCCTGGACTGCTCCAATCTGTCTAAAGAGGACTTTGTAAGATCAATATGCTGTCACTGTGCCACAGACTCACCTGGTAAAGTAACCTTTAATGCATTAAACAATACCTTGATGCCAAAAACCTCCCCTAAGAAAGCTTAGGTCCATTTCTGATTGTGTGGACTAGATACCACATTTGTTCAATTGTCCTTTGGCTTTTTGTTTGAAGATCCCCGTTGTGATGGGTAGAAACAGTGCAGTTATACAATACAAAAGCCCAGAGCAAGGCATCCTGAAAGTTTCTAGAATAGTCATTTATTCCTAGGTTTCACATTTCCAATGTTATCCTTGATCATGCCTCATCTAGACTCCTGACATTCTCCCAAGTGACTGACATACTAGCAGTAACCCACTCCCCCAGTTCATCAAGGTTTCACCATCTCTATAGAGTTACCTGTCTAGTACTTAAACTCTATAACACTCCACTATTCCAAAACTCATTTACTCATTTAATAAATTTATTTAGTGAATACATACATAGTGTATGCTGAGCCAGGCAATCTTCTGGTGGAGAAAATTATTACTTATTCAACTTCTCTTCTAACAAACTTTAAAAAGTCTTAACTAAAAGACAAGGATCACCGAAGTCTAACTCTCCATCTTTTTTTTTTTTTTTAACACAGAAGAGGTTTCTCCCATATTTGTTCCAGCTACAGCAGACTCTGAAACTCTAGTTTCCATCTTCAATATACCTACAGAAACTATTTATAGATAAGTTCACCTAGTTTCCTAGCATTTCTCTGTACAGATTCATTACTAACTCCCACACACTATTCTACAGCCTTTACATAATTAACACATTTAACTATAACAAATTTTTATTATATCTTCATTTTACATATGATGAAATTGAAGCTCAGAGAAATAACATTTCTAAATATTTAGGTGGTGGAGCTTGATTTATACCCAAGAAGCTTAGCTTTAAAACTTTTCTTCCTAATAGAGTCAAGATTCAAGCTCAAGCCTCTAGCTTAAAGTCGTGGTCTCCTACATTCAAATCATGCTCAATTCTTATTCTTACTTTTCCTTAAAGGCTTCTACAGAAGCCATAAATTAGAATTGACTCCTCTATCCTATTCTCTCACTGAATGATCTTTACTTATCTTTTCCATCATCCCTTTGTCTTTTTCTTTATTGTGAACTCATGAAGAATATCTATGTATTAAATGTATCTCAGAGTTAGGGTCCCATTCCTCTGTTCTCTTGGTTGTTTAGAATGGACATGCTTTCTCTTTAAGATGCAAAGAACAGAAACTCCACATCTGCTCCTTGATAGCTTATCTCTGCTGTTGTCTCTGAAAGCCAGGCTCTTTTATTTATTTTTACTAAGTCTTCTATTATACCATTTTGATAACTTCCTCTCTGGCACAAACATCTAGATTCTTCTTAGGGTTTTTAAATGTAAAAGGGGGCAGATTCAAACTGTGCATTTACATGCACAGCAACTTCCAGTTATGTAAAACACTTCACTTCTAGTACTAAGTGTTTGTAAAATTTTTCTGTAAGGTGCTCAAACAGAAGATACCACAGATTTGTAGGCCATTTACTCTTTATCATAGCTATCTAACTCTTGTCATAAAACAAAAGCATCTGTAGCCAATAATAAAATTAACAGGTATGGCTATGTCCCTTGCAATTTTATAAAACTGGCAATGAGGTAGCTTTTGTTTCTTGGCTGTAATTTGCTGGCCCACTATTAACAGGCATAGTCTTTATTCAGCAAAACTATTCCTCCTAGATTCCTGGTATATGCCTGGTTCTTAACCATACTTCCTCTCTCCTCATACCTATAAACTAACTCTAGTGGAAAGAAAATCTGTAATCTATCAGTCCTGCTCAATTTCTATCTCTGAAATAGATAACCACAGAGTTCCATATTAAGATAAACTAAGTTACCAACAGGGTCACACGATCTACTTGTAATGAATGACATGGAAGACACAGGAAGATATTTGCTTCCAATTGACTGTAAAGGAGTTGGTAGCAAGATAGTATTTAACCATAGGCAAACAGGATTAAAAGTAACAATAATTATAGCTGCAAGTAAAACAGAAAATAGAAACAATTGAATAGAAATGGTCAAGTCAGAGATATATACTAGGAGATGTTTCTTTTTACTTACCTGCATTCAAGAAGCCATGGCTTCTTAAGAAGTTACGTAACATAATATTTATGAGCTTGGACCATGGAGTTAACTGCCTAAGGTTTGAGTGCTGGCCCAGACATTTACTTTCTGTGTGAATGTAAGCAAGTCAATGTCTTAGTTTTTGAATCTCAAAAATACTACAGTCTGAGAGGTTTTTTGACATTAAACAAACAGTACACACAAAGCACATTAAAATGAAGCCTAGCATATGGTAAGTAGTCCATACTTGTCAATTACTATTGTTATGGGAATCTGACACATAGCCAGCATTAGCAGAATTTTCAGATCGATACAGGTCTGAAGACTTTGGAATGGCTAGTTCTGTCATTCAGTGTCAGGGCCTTCCTTCCAGAACTTCCATTCTGACACAAGATAGAAATTGGCTAACAAAAGTATTTCAAGTCCTACTATGCTACATTTTTATGTGATTTGCATCTTATCTACAACACAGGCCAGAGTGTCCTTTCAAATAAAAAATACTTAGTAGCAAAGTATTTTCTTGTGTCAATCAAATCAGTGTCTAGTTCCTGCAAGATTGATAATAATATCTAAAATTGTCCAGGCTATACTAAACACTTCCTGTCCTTAGTCTTTTGGCTCACTTTAGTCACTTGCTATCTTTCAAGCTTTTTATAATATAAATAAAAATATTATAAAAAGTTATTTTTTATTTTTAAATTATGTATATATGTGGGTGGGGAGGTATGTATACATGAATACCCTCTGGGTCCAGAAAAGAACATTTGCTCTCCAAGAGCAAGGGTTAGAGGTGGTTGTGAGCGACCTGATGTGGATACTGGGAACCTAACTCAGACCCTCTTGAAGAGTATTATGAGTTCTTAATCATTAAGCCATCTCTTCAACCCCTACTTTTGTCTTTTTATGAAAATTATACAAATAAAATAATACTCTATCCAATATTTTTAGACTGGATTTTAGAAAATACAGCACAGGGGCTAGAGAGATGGCTCAGTGGTTAAGAGCACTGTCTGCTCTTCCAGCGGTTCTGAGTTTGATTCCTAGCAACCACATGGTGGCGTACAACTGTCTGTAATGGGATATTCTGGCATGCAGGCATATATGCTGATAGAGCATTCATATATAAAATTAAAAAAATAAAATCTTAAAAAGATACAGCACGATGTCTTTGAGAATTGTTCAAGTATTTATATCTATAGTTCATTCCTATTGATTGCTGAGTGCTATTGTATAGTATGTATGCACTATACTTTATTTAGCCACTAATTTTTTGAATGGTTTCTACATTCTTGTTACTTTTTAGTTCGTTTGAAAAAAAATCACAGTGAATTTTCATGTACAATTTAATGCTGGGGAATACATTTTCATTTATCTGATATAAATGTCCTAAAATTCAACTTCTGTGTCTTATGGTGTCTTAATCCATTTTCTGCTACTATAAAGGAAAAACATAACACTGATAACTTAGAGCGAACAGAAATTTACTTGGCTTATAATTCTAGGGGCTGAGACATTAAAAAGCATAGCACTCACATTTCATGAAGATCTTTGTACCTTCCTAGCATGTTGGAATAGTAGGAATCATGTAAAAGACATGCAAAATTCAGGCTGGGCATATATCCCCACTTTTAGAAACTAACACCTCCAATAACTAAACTACTCCTATGATGATGGCATTAATCCATGGACTAGAACAGAGCCTCTTGGCCCAATCAGCTCTTAAAGGTCATACCTTTCAACACTGTTAGAAATGACAATTAAATTTCAAATTGGGTTTTTGAGACAGGTTCAAAGCACAGCATACAGTAATTGCATGTTTAGCTTTTAAAGAAACTTCCAAACTGTCAAGAAGAAGGCAGCTACAGGCCATCAAAGGGCAGCCAAAAAACAATAATAATGTAAGTTCATTCCAAAAGGAAAATTAATAAGGGTGCCAGAAAGAACTTGACAAGAACAGATAAGAATGTATCAAAACAAAAGCCTTATAGCTTTTCTTTCTTAAGCTGATCTACAGCCCAGGGAACACAATAGTAGTTTCACTGCCTTCTAAAGAATGACTATCAAAACATAAAGTCTTACTATAAAAAGAGGGTGATCTGACAATTTTTAGCACTGGAGGTGGTCGGAAAGATTACAAAATTGGGTTTGCCTCTTTGGAATGGATGAGATGTAAAGAAAAATGCATAGCAGATTCTTAAAAGCAAAGTCTTTCCAGATCTACTAGGATAGTACATCTGCCTGTTTTACAGCCCTCCATCCTAGTGCTGGCAGAGCTCCACAGGACATTAGATGGAAAAACGTGACAAGGTGATGGCAAGTTCTAGCCATCTCCAATAATAAAGGGAATGCTGTGTAAGTGGATAAAGTGTCAGAGCAGAGAGTCAAGCATATCTCATAGAGAAGCATGGGCACTAACAGACAAGGGCTGATATACCTAATGTACATAGAACACTGAAGAACTGAGCAAACCAACCAAACCAATAGAATAGTTGGGGAAGGATATGAATAAATAATCCAAAATGCCTGCCCTTGAGCATGAAAAGATGTTCAAGTACACTTAAAATTTTGAAAATGCAAAGTTAAAAAAAAGCATAGAGACACTATTTCTCACCTATCAGATTGGCAAATACAAAAAAAAAAAAAATCATGACAATACATTCAGAAGCCCTGAGGAAATAGGCACTCTGATACACTGATGGTTGCAGCCCTAGTAACTCTATGCATATTAACGGCCCCCCTCATTCCTACTTATAATTATGCCTAGTCTTAGCCATTGACAACTACTAGCATTTATTTTTGTTCTCTCAGTAGCAAAGAGACATGACTGAACATTCAAAGAAATCATAAAAAGGATGCAGGGACTGTACAGGTTGTGAAATTGAGGAACCAAGCTATATTTAACTAAATTCCCAATGGAAAAGAAGCTCTAATTGACATCTAAGTTAAAAATAAATCACACTCTTGATTTTAGACCAATTACAGCAACTACTACCTCTCCATCAACCTTGAGGAATTTGATTTTAAGAGCACACAAAATAATAGTCTCTGAGCTGTTTGTTGAGCAATGTGATTGCACAGAAAGTCTCAAAAAATTACTCAGAAATATACTGAGAATTCCTCAAAATAAGCAAGGAAATTGAGAAGTCTGGAGTTGCTGGTTGTTGTTGACAGTTTCATCAGCATCCTTTCCTAAGGCCCATCCCATAAACTGTCCAGAGGAGGGAAGAGATACAGAGCTGAAAACTTTCTAGTATTGCCCTACCCAAATCCTACATCTCACTCCAGCCAACTCCTCCTCTGTCTCTGATTCTCTTTTTGTGCCCTCAAAATAAAATTATCCTTTCAAATACAATGGGAACTCCATTTTTTACATAATGACTTGGGAAATACATAGTTCTGTGAGAGCACAGAAAACCATGACATCTTTCTTGTGTCCAGTCTTAACATACATCAACATACCCTAGAAGGGTATATATTGAACTCTCTTTCCCTTGATTTGATTTTGTAAAATGTTTTATCCTATGGTTATTGAACAATTATATTATAATCTCAAAAGATAAAAAAAAAATACTTAAAAAAAAAGCCAATGAGTAAATATCAGCTACCTCTCTAACATATATGCACTCTGTCCCTAATTCTCCAAAAAGGTTGTGGTTACAGTCATAGTTAAAGGCAACTACTCAATGTGATAAAAAGAAACTAATTTTCAAGGTATGGCTATATTACCTTAAAGGGTTAACAATTCTCATAACTCTAACAACCATGCTACTTTAGGATTTCAGAAAAACTCAGTGAATGCCAAGGGAGATAGATTTCTTTTCAAAATACTGTAATGTTTCTTTTTCCTATACAGTTGGAATAAAAAAACAGGCCCCTAAATATTTGGAAGTAATAGAAGAAACTGATCACAAGTGATTATCTGACCTTGGAACAACCTTATTCTCAATATTAGTTCTAAGACAGAGGAAGAATGAATGATGCATATTACAGAGTTACTACATCAGACCAGAGATTGTTATCCTTAGAAGGGCATGCTTACGAAGTTGGCTGACATCTTGAGAACTTGGCGTTTGGAATCCTCCCAGTCAACAGTTAACTGATTAGAGCAGCACACTGTGCATAGACTATCTGCACAAGCAATGTGGTTTAAGCTGAACACCTGCCTTCCGTCTGGGAGTTTGGCATTTTGGTATGAACTAGGCAGAGCACTTATGTAATTAGTCACTAATAAAAATCTGGGGTGCTGAGCTTCTAATAGGCTTCCATGGTAGAAAACATTTCGCATGTGTTGCTGTATTTTCACTGCTGGAGGAAAGTGTACTTTGCATAATCCTTCATAAAGGGAAGGAAGCACACAAAGCCTGTCCAGGGAGTTCTCCAGGATCTAGCTGTGTTTTATTTCCCCTAAGATCCAACTTCACTAAGCCATCACAATAACTTGTATCCAGCAATAAAAATGTTATGCTGAGTCCTGTGAGTCTAGCAAATCACCAAACCTATGGGTCATCTTGGGGAATCTCTGACATAAAATACTTATTCATCTTGCCCTGACAGCTAAACCCATTATTTAATTAATATTCTATGTCCAGAACAGAGAATTAAACTTTAGGAATGTGGCTCTGGCATGCTACCACCACAGTCCGGTCAAAACTCTGAAAGTAGCTGGTGAGTACAAAATTCATCATGTAACAAATATATATTGAGTATATATCACATGCCAGCAGTGGTAGTTTCAGAATGGCAGTCATGAAAGGCTCAAAGTATTACTCATAATGTCTAAACCACTAAATTCTCTATGAAATTTTACTTCATTGGACTTCATAGAAAACATTTCATTGGATTTTCTCCTTCCTAAATCCTAACACTTTATTAGGAGTAATACAACTCTCATTAAGATGATCTGGTTTGGTCAAGGGATGTAGCAGTAGTAGAGCATATGTCTACCATGTGGCAATCTCTGGTTCTACTCTCAGAACTGAAGAAATTATGTTTGTTATTTTTGTGGACTTTTACAACTAGTACTGCCACTCAATATTCATCAAAGTATTCCATTTCTATCAACCTAAGACATTGAAATTGACCAAAATTTAAAATCTTGTTTCTGAAAAGCACTATTCAGAGCCTTCTATATTCTGCCTACATGTGGGTCCTATACATATGAACAAACAGGCAAAGCAAAAAGAAATGTGCTTTAAGTTCTGGAAACTCATCTGCAGTATTATAACTCCTTAAACAAAATGACTAGTTCTACTTTGCCACACTGATTTTGTTTACATTAATGTACTACCCTATTTACCCAAATAGTGATTCAGAATAATGGCTTTCATTTCTACAATTTCCCCATACTAGTAAGGAATCCTAGAGTACTGTACAGGACCCGCAGAAAAATGTGCATACAGTCCAGTCAGTAAGGTCTATAAAACAGTTCCACAAAAAGTTCCAGGGAAGGTATATGTGAGATATAGTGTCTTCTCTTTCAGACACATCACCATTATATAACCATGCCAAAAATGTCTGTGACCACTGAAGGCCATGATAGCCTTCTCCAATTGCTTCTTACTCAAACAGTTTTGATGTATCTCCCACTATACTCATCAAAGTCAGCCTATATTTCTCTATATGCCAGGGAAAGTTTATATAAAGAACCAAGATACACAGTGACAGAATTATTTGACTCCTACTTATAATAATTAGTTGTAATGCTTGCTGAAATTGGATAGGCACTAACTAAGAGAGCCATTATGGACGCTTTCCTGCCACTACAAAACACAGAATATAGCAGAATTTTCCCTCAGGTAAATCCAACAGCAGTGTACTTCTAATCCAGTAAAGGGTAATGTCTGTTCTCCCCTTGCTCCTTGAATTTAAGAATTACATTGCCTGACTTATAAAAAAAACCAAGCTGCAAACAATAGCCAGTATTGTCATAATTATCTGTCGTAACCCACCTCACTACCTTTCTAAGAATACTCTCACTCTCATATTCTTTCACTCATGACCAACTGCTCATCCCAGTTGGTACTGATATTGATTCTAATTCATTTGCATTTGTCCTTTCTCCCAGCTTTTAATCTCTCTGGCTCTGAGTTTCTGGTTCTGTGCCTCAGATCCAAAGTCCTGCCTCTAGCCATATTTAATTTAGATTCATTCATTTAGATTCCTTTTCTTTATTACCTACTATTTTTTCCTGCATTTGTGGCCCATCTTGTTCTCAAGTTCCTTCATCCAGAGGTACATTGGATGAGAATTTTCTCCCACCTTGAGCACAACATAATCAACTAAGATTTATCCCTGGGATCCAAGAATGTTTTTTATATAGTTAGTAAATGCGACACACTATATAAACAATGAGGATAAAAAATATAATATTCTTAATACATGGACAAAATGTTTATAGATAGATAGATAGTGCACAGTTGTTCATGATAAATATAAGAAAACCAACAAATTACCTATAGTAAAAATAGGACTTCATATAAGAAAGGCTCCATTTGACCAGCCCTAGCTAACATAATACTTAAGGGTACAAAAGCTACAGTCTTTTCCTCTGAGACTAGAAATAAAACAAGAATTCCCATTCTCATCAGTTCTGTTCTATACAGTACTAAGAGTTGTAGCCAAATCATGTAGGCAAGAACTAACAACAAGCATTCAAAAGGCAATAAAATTCTATTTTCAGGTACCATGATTTTATAGGTTAAAAACCTCTAAAGAATATACTCAAAATTGTTAAAACTAAGAATTCAAGTCAGTTGTGGTGCCCATAATCCCAGAACTTGGGAAATTGAAGGACTGCCTTGAGTTCAGGGCTACTGTGGGCTATAGAATGAGTAGCAGGTAACTTAGGCCTGTAGAAGAACCTGTTAAGGAATAAACAAATATATGCATATATGTAAATAAATAGCTCATAAAATCTAATTCTGTAAAATTTCAAGATAAAATCAAAATTAAAATCACAATACATTTATATATTAGCAATGACCTAGCTAATACAGAAACTAATCCCCTTTATAATAATGTGAAAATAAAATACCTAAGGAACAACCAAGAAAAAATTTAAAAACTTAAAACAGAAATTGAGAAGCTAAACAGATAAATGATTGCATATACTATGGCTGAGAATTATAAAAATTAATATTGTTATATCAGCTATCCTGCCTCAGAAGATCTATAGATTCAATACAGCCTCTATAAAATTGCCAATTTCTATCTGTATCCTGAAAAATTACCCCTATACACACAAATAAATGTAGTGCTTACCTCTCATCAAAGAAGATTCCTTTTACCACAGACAAAGGCTGTCACAGAAACCCCCAAAACTGGTCAAATGGAGAGAACAACAGACCATGGGTGCTCAACAAACTGGCAAATATCTACAAGGCAACCCTTACACTGAAGGCTCAGGGTTGAGCCTTCACATCACAGAAGGGGTAGAAAGAGGGCAAGAACCAGAGGACTGGGATACCTGCTGCAAGATAGTGTCTTTTAGGCATAACAGGGAAACTCATCTAAGGCATGGAATTTCCACTCGTATCGTCATTGTGCATATATCTTATTTAGGTAACCATGCTGTTGACATTCCATGGGTAGGACCAATGGAGCAGAAGGGTTTGCAGCCCCCTAGGATGAACAACAATATGAACTAACTAGTACCCTCAGAGCTCCCAGGGTCTCAACCACCAACCAAGGACTGCACATGGTGGGCCTGATTGTTCTGGCAGCATGTGTATAGTAGAGGATTGCAAATTCGATCATCAATAGGAGGAGAGGACCTCGGCCCTGTGAAGGTTCTGTGCCCTAGTGTAGGGGAATGTCAGGGCAAATAAGTGGGAGAGGGTGGGGTAGTAAGCATGGGGAGGGGGAGCCAACAGGGGTTTGTTCTTGTTGTTTTTGTTTGTTGGTTTGTTTGTTCCTGGGAGGGGAAACTGGGAAAACAAAAATCATAATTAAAAAAAAAGAAATTCCAACACAATTGTGGGGAATCTCAAGAACCCCACCTTTTGATAAACAGCTACAGTCATTTAATGGCTGCTGAGGGAGGGAAAATTCAGGCTCAGGCTTCTATAGGGAAGACTGCATAACCATGACAGGTTATGCAATCCCAAGTAGTCACCCTTAAACACATACACACATTGAATAAGACTAAATAGACTCATAGACTCAGGGAGAGTGTATGTGTATGTGTGTATACATGCACACATGGCATTCAGAGGACAACTTGTAAGACTCAGTTCTCTCCATTTATAATAATAACAATAATTATAGAAGTCATGAATTCCAGAGTAAGTGGAGGGGCAAGGAAGGGAAGTGGAAGGGTTTAGAGATTATGTGGATATAATAAACATGTGAGAATTTCTTCAAAATTAAAACAATAAACAAATAACAATAATTAAAACCCCTGCTCTAGTGCCATGCCTTCCTGCCCACTGCTATGTTCCCAGCCATGATGGCCATAGACTAACCAACAAACCCCTAATGAAATGCTTTGTTTAAAAATAAAATTAAAGACAGGATAATAAGTATAGAAGAGAGTGAAGATTCCCAACCTAAAGGGCCAGTAAATATCTTCAACAAAATTATAGAAGAAAACTTCTCTAACTTAAAAAAAAGACATGCCCATAAACATACAAGAGGCATACAGAACTCCAAATAGATTAGACCAGAAAAGAAATTCCTCCTGTCCCATAATAATCAAAACACCAAATGCATAAAACAAAGAAAGAATATTAGAAGCAGTAAGGGAAAAAGGTCAAGTAACATATAAAGGCAGAACTATCAGAATTACACCAGACTTCTCATCAGAGACTATGAAAGCTAGAAGATCCTGGATAGATGTTATAAAGACCCTAAGAGAACACAAATGCCAGCCCAGGCTACTATAACCAGCAAAACTCTCAATTACCATAGATGGAGAAACCAAGATAATTCATGACAAAAACAGATTTATACAGTATCGTTCCACAAATCCAGACCTACAAAGGATAACAGATGGGAAAACTCCAACACAGGGAGGGAAACTACACCCTAGAAAAAGCAAGAAAGTAATCTTCTTTTAACAATCCTAAAAGAAGATAACCACATAAACAAAAATAAAATAAAATAAAAAAATAACAGGAAGCAACAATCACTCTTTGATAATATCTTAGCATCAATGGACTTAATTCCCCAATAAAAAGACATAAAGAAACAGATGGGATATGTAAAACAGGACCCAACATTTTGCTGCATACAGGACATGCACCTCAGTGTCAAAGACAGACACTACCTCAAGTCAAAGGGCTGGAAAACAATTTTCTAAGCAAATTGTCCCAAGAAACAAGCTGGAGTAGCCATTCTAATGTCAGATAAAATCGACTTTCAATCAAAAGTTATTAAAAAGGATGAGGAAAACACTTCATACTCATACTCATCAAAGGAAAAATCTACTAAGAAGAACTCTCAATTCTGAACATCTATGCTCCAAATGCAAGGGCACCCACATTCATAAAAGAAATTCTACTAAATCTCAAAGCACACATTGCACCTCACCCAATAATAGTTGGAGAATTCAACGTCCCACTCTTATCAATGGACAGATCATGGAAACAGAAACTAGACAGAGACACAGTGAGACTAACAGAAGTAATGAACCAAATGGATTTAACAGATATCTATAGAACATTTCATCCTAAAACAAAAGAATATACCTTCTCAGCACCTCACGGTACCTTCTCTAAAATTGACCATATAGTCAGTCACAAAACAGGCCTCAACGGATACAAGAAGATTGAAATAATCTCATGTATCCTATCAGATCACTGCGGACTAAGGCTGGTCTTAAATACCACCACCAACAACAATGGGAAGCCCACATACACATGGAAGCTGAACAATGCCCTACTCAATGATAACTTGGTCAAGGAAGAAAGAAATTAAAGACTTTTAGAATTTAATGAGAATAAAGGCACAACATAAAAGCAGTACTAAGAGGAAAACTCATAGCTATGAGTGCCTCCATAAAGAAACTGGAGAGAGCATACACTAGCAGCTTAACAGCACACCTGAAAGCTTTAGAACAAAAAGAAGCAAATACACCCAAAAGGAGTAGATGGCAGGAAATAATCAAACTCAGGGCTGAAATCAACCAATTAGAAACAAAAAGAACAATACAAAGAATCAACCAAACCAGGAGCTTTGAGAAAATCAACAAGGTAGATAAACCTTTAGACAGACTAAAAGGAGAGCACAGAGACAGTCAGTTATCCAAATTAACAAAATCAGAAATGAAAAGGGAGATATAACAACAGAATCTGAGGAAATTCAAAAAAATCATCATATCCTACTACAAAATAGCCTATACTCAACAAAACTGGAAAATCTGGATGAAATGGACAATTTTCTAGAAAGATACAAAATGCCTAAGTTAAATCAGGATTAGATAGACCATCTAAACTATACCATAATCCCTAAAGAATAGAAGCAGTCATTAAAAGTCTCCCAACCAAAAAAAGCCCAGGACCAGATGGGTTTAGTGCAGAATTCTCACACTTTCAAAGAAGACCTAATACCAATACTCTTCAAACTATTCCACAAAATAGAAACAGAATGAACACTTCTCAATTCATTCTATGAAGCTACAGTTACAGTGCATATTCTCCTTTGGAGATGGAGCAATTTCTATCTAATCAGGAACCTGTTACAATTTCTTTTTATAGAGGACTTCATAAGAGATTTTTTCTACTTCTATCATGTTTAATGTTCCAAATAGATTTTAAAAACTGGTTGAGTACATATTACTTTTAGCTTCAGAAGACATCATGTATATTTAAGAGGCATTTAACTATTACAAATTATTTTGATGACTTAAAAATGTCAATACTGAGTTGTATATTTTAAAATAAATTTTATTAGTTTAATAAAAAAGAAATTATAGCCAGGCGGTAGTGGTGCACACCTTTAATCCCAGCACTTGGGAGGCAGAGGCAGGTGAATTTCTGAGTTCTAGGCCAGCCTGGTCTACAAAGTGAGTTCCAGGACAGCCAGGGCTACACAGAGAAACCCTATCTCGAAAAACACACAAAAGAAAAGAAAAGAAAAGAAAAAAAAGAAAAAGAAATTATAAAAAAGTATCTAGAAAAAAAATTAAAGACATGAAGTTGTAAAGGGACATTTTGTGGAAATATGGGGGAGTTAGAGGAAAGTGGGGTGTAGATGGAACCATACTTCACTGCATACATGCATGAAATTTTCAAAATAAAAACAAATTTAAATCAAAGAAATTACCAATGGGGAATAAAAATGCTAAACCACAATTCAGATAGAAGTGTAAGACTCCAAATAGCAAAAACAATCCTGAAAAATCAGGAAAAATATGACTTCATAGTTTTTAGTTTCAAATTATATCGAAAAACTACAGGAATCTAAACAGCCATGCTGGCCAATGG
The DNA here is from genome assembly GCF_008632895.1 of Mastomys coucha. Taxonomy (NCBI): domain Eukaryota; kingdom Metazoa; phylum Chordata; class Mammalia; order Rodentia; family Muridae; genus Mastomys; species Mastomys coucha. Next base: position 104,779,556 of record NC_045030.1, on the reverse strand, counting down.
AACAAAAAAGAAGTCAGAGCAAACTCATGCATATATGATAACTAATCTTCCAAAAGAATGCTAAAAAGTACATAATGTGGGAAGGAAAGATTTCTCCAAAAATCATATTGAGAAAAACTGAATATCTACATCTATAAACCAGAAAACTCATTTAAGCTATTCACAAGAATCAACTCAAGTGCAGCACAAGCTACACCACAGTGAAACTATGCAGTTCCTAGAAAGGGCTTTACACTCACATTTTGTATAGAATATCAAATAACAGGAAAATAAATAAGTGGAATTACACCAAACTAAAAATGTTTTGAGTAAGAAAAGAACTAGGGCTGCCAAGATGGCTCAGTGTATAAAGGCACTCACTGCTAGGCCTGATGACCCAAGTTCCACTCCTGGAATCCACATGTTGGAGGAAGAAAACTAAATCAGATAAGTTGTCTTCTGACCTCAACGTGTGTACATGTGCACAGACACACATACACAAGGTTTAATTAAATAAATAAATAAATGTAAAAAAAAGAAATTAATAATAAACCAGAAAAGCAACCTACAGAAAGAGAAAAAATATTTGGCAAACATTCATCTGATAAGGCACTAATTCCCAAATAGTAAAAGCAACTACAATTACCAAATTATCTAAAAATCAATTGTTATATTTTAAAATGGTAAAGAACTTGAATAGAATCTTTTTATCCCAAAGAAAACATCGAAGTCAGGGCTGGAGAGATGGGTCAGTGATTAAGCATGCATACTGCTCTTGCAGATGATCTGAGTTCCGTTCCCATCACCCACATGGTAGGCAGCTTACAAAGCCAGAGGATTCAACATCCTCATCTAGCTATGCCCATAGCTGAAGCCATGTGCATCATCCTACCCCCAAGCATATACACCTAATTAAAAATAAAGCTAACCTTCTTTTAAAAAATACAAATGACCAATGGAAATACAAAAAATTCTCTGTATCATTAATAATCATGAAAATGCGAATCAAAACCATAATGAGATATCAGCTCATACTTGTTAGGATGTCTAGTATAAAAAAAAAATCAGTGGATAGCATAAGTTACCAAGGATGTAGAAAAACAGGAAACAATATGGAAGTTCAAAAATATTTTGAAAATGAACTATTAGATGATTCAGAAATCCCTCTTCTAGAGACATACCCAAAGACAATTAAATCAGCACATCATAGTGGCATCTGCATTCTTTCCAGCATTCATTACTGTTAATAGCCAAGATGGAAAGATAGTGCAAGTGTCTATGATAGGTGAATAAAGAAAATGGAGTATGGAGTATATGCATTCTAACCATTCTACATTCTAGACACAAGTGAGCAAGAAACGTTTTTCCTTCTGTATCTGGCTTAATTACTTACAATAATATCTTCCAGATTCATCTGTGTTGTACTCAGGCTGGATCTCCTACTTTTTCAAAAGCAAAGCAGAACAGGTTTTGTCTCGGGAAGAAATGAGAGGTGAGGATTTTTTTTTTAATCAAAGTACATAAAATTTTTACTTATCCAAAATGAATGACTTCTGAAAATCTAATAGTTATTTTAAGTAATATTCTACTGTACATTTGAAACTTGTTAAGAAAATAAATCTCAGTACTATCATCACAAAGAAATGGGTAACACTTAAGATGATAGATTTATTATGTAGTGTGATTGTGGTGGCCATTTCACAATGGCATTTTCAGGATGAATATTATTATTCCAAAATCCAAACTCTGACATGTTCCAATAGTGACATTAGACCATTAGTTGAATATTCCAAAATCTGACAAAGCTGGATATAATGGACAATAGACAATTTCATTTATTTTAAGCTTATATAGAATACTTACCAGGAAAAAAAAAACAATCTGGATTATAAAACAAGCCTTAAAATTAAAAAAAAAAATCCCTAGAGATCACATAAAATATGCTCTTAGATCACAGCAGAACTAAGTTAGTATCAATAACACAGGATATGTGTGTGCCACATGTCCATAATCTTAGCTGTTCAGGAGGCTTAGACAGGAGGATCACTTAAGCCCAAGTGCTTGGTGCCAGTCTGGGTAATATAGCATCATGCTTTCCTTTAAGTAATAAGTCACTAAGGCGCACTGAATTATAAAAACCCCAATTATGTAGAGATTAAATAATACCCATATCAAAAAAGTGACAAGTTAGTTAACAGTTTTTGAATAAAATGGAAATGAAACCATATCTCATCAAAATCTGTGAGATTTTGAAAACCAATAATTAAATGAAAATCCATACCACTGAATGCATATAATAGAAAATTAAATCTAAAATTAACATTTAAAGCCTACAAAATATAAGGCAAAGTAAAACCAGACTAAGTGGAAAAAAGAGCTAATAAGTATTAGCACAGACAAAAGTGAAAATGAAATCAAGAACTGAATAGGAAATGTAACAAGACCATAAGCCATTTCAACACAATAAATAAGAACACACATTTATAGTAGATAAATGTAAGAGAGGAATACCACTATGGACCTAGTAGACATTAAAGAGTCACAAGTTTGAGAACAGAGATAGTATGGCTTATGCCCTAGTTACTTTTCCTTTTGCTTGATGCAATGCCCTGACAAAAGCAACTTAATGGATAGTTCATTTTGGTTCACCATTTGAGGGTACAGTCTATTACGGTGGGGAAGACATAGTGACAGAAGCTTGAGGTGGCTGTTCATATTGCACCTGCACTCATAAGAACAGAGAGCCATGAATGCTTACGACCAGCTAGCTTCCTCCTTTTACTCCAGGGTCCCACCCAGTTCATTGAATGGTGTTGCCCATACTAGGTCAATTTTCCCATCTCAATGAACCTAATCAAGATATATATCACACATGTGCCCAGAGGCTTGTCTCCTGGGTAATTCTAGATCCTGTCAAGTTGACAGCATTACATAGACAAATTTCTTGAAGGATATAATCTGCCAAAATTATCACAAAGAAAAATACAATTGAATGGGTCTATATTAATTAAAGAAACTCAATAAAAAATGATAATTTTTAAAAAAGTACCACTGGGACAAGTGAATTCACTGCCAAATTCTATAAAATATTTAAGGATGGCACAAATTAATTCTCTATGATCTCTTTCAAAGGCAGAGGTAATAATTCCTAATTCATTCCATGAGGCTACCAGGAACATAATACTAAAATCAGAAAAGGGACATTGTGAGAAAAAACCTGTAGATTAATGTCTCTCTTAAATCTAGACATAAAAATCTCTCACAAAATATTACCACCCAAACTTCACAATGTATAAAAATAATTGTACACCACAATACTATGAGATAATTCTGATATGTAAGGCTGAAAAACATTTGAACAAATTGAAGAAAGAATACCAAAGATAGAGAACAAAATCAACAAAATGCTACACTTATATCTAGACAGGCAAGAAACCAAACTAAATAACCCACAGGATACAGTAAAATGAAAGATAAAAACTAAAGGCACAGAAATTATAGCAGAAAAATCCCAATTTTAGAGAAAAGTGGAAAAGCATACATAGTAGACATTTGGAGACTCAAATGTACATAAACAGTGGAAAATATCTCCTCAAGATATCATAGTCAAGATGCCAAAAGTACAAAGAAAAAATATCAATAGCTTTAATTGGGAAAATGCTCGCTCACCTACAAAGACAAACATAAGAATGGCACCCAATCATTCACCAGCAACCCTGAAAGACACAGTATGGAATGATAGATTTTGAACCCTACAAATAAATGACTTATCATTAAGACTGCTATATGATATGGTGTAGGGAGATGAATCAGAACACAGTATAATGATATACATGAATAACAAAGCTATAACAAAACTTTTTACTTATTTTGTATACTAACTTAAGATAAAGAGACAGTCTACAGAATGGAGGAGAAATCTTTGCTACATATACACGATAGGAGTAGAACATATAAAAAGTTCAATCTGGGCAGTGGTGGCACAGGTCTTCAATCCCAGCAGATCTCTGAGTCTGAGGCCAGGTTGGACTACAGAGTGAGTTCTAGGACAGCTCTGGAGCTATTACACAGAGAAACTTTGTCTCAGAAGGAAAAAAAAAAGGCTTAAAAGAACCTAAACATCAAATGACACAATCATCAAATAAGCTAATGAAAAGAGTAGACAGTCATTAAAAGACAAATTACAAATGGCCGATAATTATAAAAAGAAAACAAAACTAACAACACTTCTCATATTAGTCTAGAAAAATAGGAAAGGAAGTAATATTACCAAATTCATTTTATGAAGACAGTATTACAGTAGCACCAACACCAAGTAAAGAAGGTACACCTGGGGCACAGCCAGCAGAAGTGAGATGCACACTGCCTGCCGCCCCCACCCCACAAGCTCCATTACCTTCCCTCCAAATGAGGCCTGTTGGGCCCCAAGAATTCCAGGACTGAGGGGCCCCAGGAACACAAACATTAGAACCCACCATGCCTGTTTCTGGCCTGTTTCTGCTGATCTACCTGGGAAACAGCCCACAGAGGTGAGCAGTGTGCTGTTTCCTGGGCTCTATTGTCAGGCCCAAGGCACTGCCTTCCTTCCTGAGGAGTCTCGTCAGTATCAGGAACATCCAGCTAGTGCAGGACAAACAAATGGCTAAAGACCAGTGTAAGAACATAACCAAAAAGAGCCAGGGCAATATGGCACTACCAGAGGCCAGTTATCCTACTACAGCAAGCACTGCATATCCTAACACAAATGAAGCACAAGAAGATGACCTTAAACCCAATCTTATAAAGATGTTACAGGCCTTTAAAGAGAAAATGAATAAATCCCTTATAGAAATACAGGAAAATTGGAGGGGATACTGGGAAAGGAGAAATCATATGACATATAAATAAAGAAAATATCTAATAAAAAATTAAAAAAATAAAAAATTGAAACAAAAACAAAAACAACAAAAAAAAAGAAACACAGGAAAATGCAGTCATTAGGTAAAGGAAATGAATAAAACTGTTCGAGGCCTGAAAATGGAAATAGAAACAATAAAGAAAACACAAACTGACAAAATCCCGGAGATGGAAAACTTAGAGAGAAGAACAGGAACTACAAACACTAACATCAACCAGCATTGCCAACAAAATGCCACTGATGGAAGAGAGAATATCAGGCTTAGAAGAGACAATTGAAGAAACTGATACATCAGTCAAAGAAAATGCTAAATCTAAAAAGTTCTTGACACAAAACCTTCAAGAACTCTGGGACACTAAGAAAATACCAAACCTAAAAATAATAGGAATAGAAGAAAAAGAACAGGAGGAGGAGGAATCATCATCATGCCAGCTCTAAGGTTCAGAAAATATTTTCAACAAAATCATAGAAGAAAACTTCCCTAACCTAAAGAAAGAGATGCCTATAAACATACAAGAAGCCTACAGAACTCCAAATAGACTGGACCAGAAAAGAAATTCCTCCCATCACATAATAATAAAAATGATAAATGGACAGGACAAAGAAAGAATACTAAAAGCTGCCAGGGAAATAGGCCAAGTATCATATAAAGGCGGGCCTACCAGAATTACACCTGACTTTTCACCAGAGACTATAAAAGTCAGAAGGGCCTGGGAAGATGCCTTACAGTCCCCAAGGAAACAGAGATGTCAGACCAAACTATTATACTCAGCAAAGCTTTTAATCACCATAAATGGAGAAAACAAGATATTTTATGACAAAACCAAATTTAAACAATATCCATCCACAAATCCAGCCCTACAAATGATACTAGGAGGAAAACTCCAACCCAAGGAGGCTAACTACATCCAAGAAAACACAGGAAATAAATAACATTACACCACCAAAATCAAAGAAAAGCAAGCACACATACACAAAAACTCTACCAACACCAGCATCAAAATAACAAGAATTAACAGTCAAGCTCTCAACATCAATGGAGTTAATTTCTCAAAAAAAAAGACACAGGCTAACAGAGTGGCTGTGAAATCAAGATCCATTTGGTTAGATTCAAGAAACACACCTCAACAAGAAAGGTAGACATTACCTCAGAGTAAAGAGTTGGGAAAAGGTTTTCCCAGGAAAGGATGCAAGAAGCAAACTGGTGTAGCCATTCTATCCAATAAATAGACTTACAACCAAAATTAATCACAAAAGATAGGAAAGAACACTTGATACTCATCAAAGGAAAAATCCATCAAGATGACATCTCAATTCTGAAAATCTATGCTCCAAATGCAAGGGTAACCACATTCATAAAAGAAACATTACTAAAGATTAAATCACATATCAATGCCCCACATTAATAGTGGGAGATTTCAAAACCCTAGTATCATCAATGGACAGATTATCAAGACAAAAACTAAACAGAGAAATATTGAAACAGATGTTATAAATCAAATGATCATCAATAGGAGGAGAGGACCTCGG